>NC_088602.1:105139017-105476517 GCF_036013475.1 Columba livia | reverse complement strand
ATATACGACGGTCACAGTTGTCTTTTACTCAGAGGAGCACAAAGTGATGCTGGTTGTCATTCTTACTCTGCTGTGTGGCAGCGTAAATAGTCCCCTTTCTAACCAACCTGGTGGGAAAAGTCAATATCCCATCAGCAGAGGAGGTAAACACATCAGGAGCTGTGTCCTCTCTCATCTTCCCCTGCTCTGTATTACCACAGTTCTTTAAATCTTCTCTCCCCAGTCATCAGATGCACTCGTGTCATTCAAATGCACGGAGTGGCTGTGCTGCAGATGCAGCCGCTGCCTCCTCTCCTCCCGCAGCTCCTGGCGCCCATTCTCTTATAATTGAAACTTAAAATTGGCCTCATTACTTCAACGAGGCCCCTCATATTTCTCCATTTTTCTTCAGTCCACCCTTTCCTGCTAGCCACTACGAGGGTAATTGCATGTAGGAAATGTTTGAAGCGTACTGTCAGAACGGCTATCACTAATAATTAAAGTTTAGATTTAATTTTGGGGGGAGCCAGGCACTCTCTTAGTGGGACAACTGGAGCCTGAATTGGAGCTGTATGTGGGCCTGTGGTTTTGTTCCCTACTTTCAGCCCTGCCTTATTGTTTGCCTCGTTGTTCTCATGATTAATGTGCCTTCCTGCTCTGTTCACATGTACCAGCTGTTTCTGCGCATTGAGTCATTTCACCTTGGTCCCTTCTGAGCTCCAGGAGGCTTTAAATGCTTTTAGCCTAGTTTTGAACTACAAGGATGGTATTTTCCACAGTTTCTTGGTATAAAGAGCATGGTTTTGCCCGAGTGTGAGCAGTGTCAAGTGAACCCACTGAGCATTTCATTTATCTTGAAAATGCATAAACTTGTTAGTGCTGAATTTGTGGCAAAGTAGATTTGGTGTTTTTATGGATCTGGTTATTACCATTTTCAAGGCTTGTTTAATTAAACACGGCACTTAGATAATTTCAGGATCATTAAATGTGTTTATGCCATAGGGGCTCCAGTCTGTTAATGAATAGATTTTTATAATCAAAATTTTTATTGTATTTGTCATGTAGTTTAAGGAAATTTTAATTATTTTAACAGATATATGTCACTATAGTCTGGACAGTGGTGCGAATGTGGCATCTTCCTCTGTTTGCGTCCTGCTCAAATTTGGCAATATACATACCTAAAACTGAATATGGCAGCACAATACCTACAACCTTCTTCACAAGGGTGCCTGAAAGGTACTTATCAAAGTGCTTTTAGTCAATGTATTCAGTTACTCAAACTGGCATCGTTAATTTAAGTTTAAATTTTAATCTAATTTTTGAAGATTTGATAGCATCATGCAGAGCAATTGAGTTCAGTGGAACTTCACAAATAACATGGAAGACCTGAGCTGTTGGCACTCGCTCAGTAAAACATTGCTGTTCGTGTTGTATCTAGGAGTTAATCTACTGAGCTCATCTTAAAACATCTGAGGCTCTGCAGAAATATTTGTAAATCCCCAGGGAGGAGGAATTCTCAAACCCGATATTGTAGCATGCCTCCCTTCCCTGCTGTCTCCTCCTGTGCCAGTCCTTGACTTGGCTGCTGAGACGAGGTTGTGTCCGATGGGATGTCTCCATCTCAATCACATTGCAGAAGTGAGTCACGTTGCAGAAGTGAGTCATTCCTTCCCTCCCACGGGTGGACTCAAAAACCCAGTCTGTCCCTCTCCTCCGAGCCCTTCTTCTGTCAAAATCAGCTGGTTTAGAGACAACTGCTGTTTCATCTTAACTTGTGCCATGTAGAAGAAGCCGTTTGACAGGGGATGGAGGCTCCTTTGCTATGTGTTCCAAGCATGAGGAGGACACTACCAGCCTTGCGGTGGTGACGGGAAGACATGAGACAACAGCTTTTAGGCAAAGCTAATGGGCAGCAGCAGGATGGTGTTGGTTGCTCACAAGACACACACTACAGCAAAACGGCTTGAAAGCTCAACCTTTGAGTACCTGTACTGTGCTCTCATAGTTCTGCTTCACCTGGAATCCCCCTGCGGGGGGCAGAACTGCCTGGGCAGGCACCTCGTTTTGCAATAAATCCTTCTTGTGTGCACGGTGATGCAGACTGTCCAGCAGTGCCTGCTCCAAGGTGCAACTGCAGATGCCAGCTTTTGAGTAGGAGCTTGTGGATGGGGAGCTGGTTTGAAGAGAGGAACACAACTGTACCAGATCTGCAGCAAGTTCACGTTGATGTATATCAAAGAAAATTTTGCTTTTTTAGCTTTCGTCCACAGCCTTCGTAAGGCAAAAGCTGGACAACCACCCAAACAAAATCTCCCTGGATTTCTTTTTGAGATGGCATAAAATCTAACTAAACAAAAAATTAAAATAGAATGGTTTGTGTTTCACTGCTGAAATATGTACAAACTCTTGTGTGCACGTGAGTTTGCACACACAAATGTTCAAGTGAGTGAGTGTCTTGCGCTCTAGACATTTCTTCACAGATATTATTGATCAAGCACTTAGGAATGGCTCTCTCCATTCTTGTGTCAGGTGAACCTGGTGTCTCCTAGTTGAGACACCGAGTATCTCCTCTGGTTTAGGGTAGAATAGCATGGCATTTCTCCTCTTTGTGCTACTGCCCTTCCCCTTTCAATGTCTCCATAGTGCTGAGTATCAATCATAATTCCCATCCTGCACAGGAGGTGTGTGCGAGAACACATGACATGGGTGACATGTCTGTCCCAGGTTGTGCCAGTGCCACTATTAGCAGCAGCAGGGACTAGAGGACCGAAGCTTATGGTTTCCTTCATTTCTGAAGCCAAACTTGACTGTGGGCAGAATCTCTCCCCACTTCAAACCCCTGGGGATTCTTACTGAGTTGAGAACCTTTCAGAGCCAGCCTTGCTATTGCTTATCTTCTCTGCTGTGAGTTAGCGAACCCACATTTCACTCCCATTAGACAACATGACCAGGTGAGCAGTGCTGCTTATCAGTTCCTGGCAGGAGCTGCTGCTCCAGAGGAAGAGCTGCCCATAAGCGTCATCTTCGCTAGCTACGCCATTCACCTTGTTTGAAAATACCGTGATTTGCAGTAGTAGCAATGCAAAAGTACTGTCTTTCGTGGTCATTTAATCCTTCTCTGTTTTTCTTTTTTCCTTTGTTTTTTTTTTAGAGTATTTTAAGAAGCAGCCACTCAGGAATGAAGTCTCTGAGGCCTACAAAAAACTGAAGAGCACGGTAGACCAATACCTGTCCATGAGTGGGTACTCAGAAGTGAACCTCGGCAAACTCTTTACCTTCAGTATAGGAAAATCCGTGGTGGAGTCCAGTAATGAAAGACAGTGATTGATTAAAAATGGTGGGAGACGAGAGGGTAGTTCCTTGTTCAACTGTAATGATCACCTGTAAGCAATACTCTTATTTCAGTATGCACAATGGTGTTTTAATAAACTTGTCTCTTCAGAGGAGGAAAAATGGAATATGAAAATGGGATGTATGATTCATGTGGACGTGAAATATTCTAGGTGTTTTTATCTTCCATTCTTTTCTTCATTGAGAAGCCAGGGTTATTAAAATACGGAGTAGTTGATTTTTGCAATATATTTTGTTGTGTATTTAGACCTATGAGGGAAAAGGGGGTGGGGGAATTGCTGCTTTAATTGGATAATTCCCAGTGAGAGTAGCTGGAATGTAAGTGATCCTAGACTTTGCTCCAGGGTATTTAGTAGAGGTGCTCTCAGGAAGAGAGGTTAGTAGAGGTCTCAGTAGGAGCACTAATGTTTTGCCTTTTCACAGTTTATCTTCTTCCTGATCATAAACATACCAATTAAAAACAATACTAAACCTAAATGCCTTTAAATGTCCTAATACCTTCTGAACAGAGGTAGAGGTGGTTTACTTTCAAATTTATTAAAGATAAATAATGACTCAGACCTGGAGCTGCTAAAATTAGGGACTATCTTTTCATTAAGAGTCTTTCTGTGTGTATTTAAGCATAGTATTTTGCCATGTTGGAGATTTCTCTGTGGATATAGGGACATGCACATGTACAAAACACATTTTGTACAGATGCAGGAAATAAATGTATTTAATTTCTTTCTGTGCAAGGTATTTGAAAGTAAGCAATCAATGGAGAAAAAGATGCTTTGGATGGCATTGTAACCAGTAACGGGATGGGAAGGAGGAAAATCGTTGTTGCTGTTCTGTAATAATTACTGTGTTGGAGGTTTTAAAGGTTTTATAAACAAATTGTATTTCATTTACTTTTGATAAAATGTCAAGTAGATAGGACAGGAAAAGAGCATAAATCTGGGTACATGCTTTTGTACACAGAATATTCTTGTACTCATGTTCGCCGTTAAATTTGCCACGTGATATATTAATGTAAGGTTATAAAAATGTTCTGTTAAATCTTTAGAAGTGTAAAATGTAAAGTTTTCTTAACACTTGAAGGAAAAAAATAAAGTTTTCTAGTAAAAGAGTACTTGAGTTGATCATCTGACTATTGAAAATACTCCATGCGAGCTCGTATTGCTCCAGACTTTTCCTGGGTTTACAGAAGAGCTTGTGTGTCCATTTTTTGAACGGACGGCCAGTGACAAAGAAGACAAAGAGCATCAGCACGAAGGTTTTGGTCATCAAAAGGATAGATATGTGTCTGTGTTAGAGTATTTTGTGACATTCTTTTGTCCCTAAGTGACATGGGAAGATGCTGTGTGTCAGGATGGGTAACATCTATTTAAATACACGTAAATACAGTCATCTTCTGGGCAACTTTTGGGGCTAAATCCTTTCGTTTTTACTCACGTTCAGAGTTGCAGTATGTGAAAAATTGCTCCTGCTCAATCCCTGGCTTTGTGTTGGTGTTGTCCCACCCCTGGCAAGAGCCATCACTCCTTCCCAACGCGTTTGGTTGGGTTTTTGTAGTAGAGACTTTGTTTGGAGGCTTGTCTTGGAGAGAAGGTGTTGCTGCCTAAATGACACGTTGATGTTGCAGCTCTTTGAAAGATCCTGGCTTCCTGTAATTTCTCTCAGGTTTTTTTTTTTCACATTGTTTTCGTGTCCAACCCAATTAGGATTATGAAGATATTACTGATATTAACCGGGTAGAATGCCTTTAGGAAAGCGAAAAGTGTGACCTTCTCCAAGCGTGAGGTACACGAATAAAATGGGTAGATACGGCATAACCTGACCCCGTGGCACTTGTATGCATCTGTATAATTACAGCTGAAGAGCCTGTTAATTTGCAAGTTTAGGGATGTTTAGATTAAACGAGAGTGTTGTGGAATGTGGAACGCAGGGCGCAGCAGCACAGGGTGGCCCCGCCAGGGCCCGGGGGAAGCGCCGCTACCCACCCAGGGGCCCGAATGCCCCCCGGGGCTCCCGGCACCCCGAACAGCCGCAGTTCGGGGGGCAGGGGCTCGGAAACGAGGGCTTTTACCCCGAGTTAAGGCAATTTTTGATTCCTCTCAGCAGAGCTGGGCAGATCCGAGCTGAAAGTCTTGGCAAGGAGTAAACTGGATTTTTTTTTTGTTTCCTCCCCTCTCTCTCTAATCAGCTCTGGGCACCGTGCCTCCTCTTGGCCCCGGAGAAAGGCTGGGAAACGCCAAATCATCTTTATAGCGTTTAATATTAAATGGAGCTGGTAAATGCAGCGCTGTAAATAATTGGGGAAAGATTGAAGTTCGGAGGATTGCGTTTTGAGGCTGATCTGGCTCGAATCGCCTTTCCTTTCCCGCCTCTTGTCCCTCATTCCCGTCCCCCCACACGCACACCGCCCCCCCGTCCCCAATCCCCAACGCTGTTCAAATTAAGGTTTGTGTTTATTTGTATTTATTTGCAGTTGGGGAAGAGGAGTGTTGATATATGGAGACGGTAGCCAGGTTTCGCCGATGACATATGTGATATGAAAAACAATTCCCGTCCGCAAACACGTTTGTTGCTGTGCCAAACCCCCTCTTTTGGCCCTCAAAGGCACTTTTCTCCTGCTGAACTGGAGCACATCTTCCCTTCAGCGTCCTTCCCCGGCTTCTGCAGAGCACCTTAAATGTGCCTTAATTGAATAGTTCTCCCGCACCCTCCTTATAGCAGTTTAATAGATTAACTCATCTGTGCCAGCTTCAAATTTCAGATTAAAATTCCTTCATCCCGAAGGCAGCATTATCAGGTTGTTGGAGGCTGTTTTCAAACCTTGGTTTTGAATAGCAGCGGCTCTGCATTAATTTAACCACTAAGCTAATAAGTAGGTTTCGTTTTGTTATGCTAAGCTTTATTGCTTTTCTTTTGATCAGAATGGTGTTGTTGAGCAAAGCAGCAGACAAGGCATTCTTTGATGAGGGAATTAGCGCTCTATTCTTCCTCTATTATTCATAGCACAGTGGAATATGTAAGTACCTGAGGGTGTCAAAGGAGAGCAGGCTCTATTGCAAAGTGTTCGCCTTGTTTCTCTCAATAGCTGACTATGAGATGATAAACCGCTTAATACACTGCACTAATTGGATGAGAGCAAAAAGAGATGGGAATTAAGGCACGGCGAAAGGAGAAAGTGCTACCAGCCTTCATTCACGCTTTCACCACTTTAGCAGCACCAAAGGAGGCACAAGCTTTCTATAAGCAGACTAGGGGTTTTGTGCGGAGATAAAATGAACCTGTTAGTGGATTCAAGTAATACACTAATTATTGCACAGTATAAATACCACTACTGGTTTTATAACACGGAGGTAAACTTCTTTTGAGAAGGTTATAGGATTGCTTGGCAGCAGTATAGATCCTAATAAGGGACCAGAGTAATAACCCCCTGGATTAACAAAATTGCTGCTTGCAGAAGTATGATTCGGGCTTTTACGAAGATTTCAGCGGAATGAATAAAAATGACTGAATGACATTTCTTAATGCGTAATGGCTTGATAATGATTCCCTTTTCTTTAAGGCAAAAATGTATATTTCAGGCTGCACTGCTAATAATGTCCAGGGAACAAGCCTTATTTTTCCCATAAATTTTTTTCGCGCCTATGGTGGGTTTTAGCACTCAAAAATATGGTTGGGGGCGGGCGGGAAGGGGGGGCTGGTATGTGAAACGCCGTGAGTGGAATGGGGGAGCTGCGGGGAAGGGTCGCGGGGGCTCCCACGGGCGGCGGCAGCTCCGGCGGCGCTTCTTGGACGGCGGGTCCCGGGGCCGGAGCGGCCCCGAGGAGCAGCCCTGAGGGTCTGGCCGGGCGGGGCCCACTCGGTGCGCGTAGGTGGCCGGGGGTGGCCGGGCTCTGCCCCGGTATCCGGCCCCTGGGCTGCAGCGATTAGACCAAATCACGCCGAGAAATCCCCCAACAACCCATGAAACCCACAAGGGCTCTCGGGCGGCCCGGCCTGGCCCCACACCCGCTGCTCTCGGGTCTTGGCCGGGGGGGAACCGGGCCCCATGGGGGTTTGCCGCTGCCCTCCGCGGGGCAGGGGGGGCGCGGGGGTTGCCGGCAGCCCTTGCCGTCCCTGCAGGCAGGGAGTTCACGCGTTTCTGGTCCTGCTCCGTGGAAGGGGCAGACGAGAGAGCTGCGCCAAAGGAGGAAAAAAAAAAAAAAAAAAAGGAGGGGGGAGAAAATAAAGAGAAAAATAAGAAGTTCATCCCGGGGCAACGTGAGGGCAGAGACAAGAACAGGGGCGGAGAAACTTTCCTGCCCCACCAGTAGGAATGCGGGGGTGAAGCCAAGCGCTCCCCCAAATCTCTGTTTTTGTCCCCTTCTGCTGGGTTTCCGCAGCAGGGGAGCCATAGGCTCCCCCGTCCCCAGCAGAAGATGCCAGCAGTGCGTGGGGTGGCTTCCCGCGGTGTGGGGTCCCTGGCACCGAAACGCAACCCCAGCACCCGCCTCGGCAGCGCCCGGGGAGGCAGAGGGCACGACACGGTGCCCACGGCAGAGCGCGGCTGGCGCAGCCGTTGGTGCCCCCGGCCCCCGCCATCTGCAAATCCCCCTGCAAACGGGGCCGCCGGCACTTCGTCTCCCCCAAGCTCTGGTAGTTACCCCCGCCCAAGCGACCCACGGCCCTAAACGCCCCGTGGGGTTTCCCGGCGGGGGTGCTGGTGCGCAGCCCCTGGCCACCCCGTCGGGGCTCAGCCCCGGGCGCCCGCATAGGCGGCGGCCCCAGCAAGGACCGGGCTTGTTCTTTCCTTTGTTCATTTTGTTTTGTTTTGTTTTTTTGTTAAACATATATTTGTGTTTATTTTCTGAACGCGGCACTTCTCCATCGGATAGCAAGGAAAAGTGTTAACAATAACGACATTACACGAAAAAGTACTGTACCATCGCCTCTTGAGGGTTTCAGAAACCTCTACAGTTAATAAGTTAAATAAAGGGTTTGTACATAAATATTTGTCTAGGAACCCTATTATATCTACAACACAGTAAGAATCTACAGAATGACAAACTTTTACAACACTACACTGAGTGCAATTGTTTTATAACATTTCAAATATACAAAGCTCTGTTCTTTTTTATAACAATGGTATGTACAGAATCAATAATCACAGTTTAGTGACTTAAACAGTCCATATTCTAGCAGTGTATTTCCCTTTGGTTTGATATAAAAACCTTGGTTGGTGTAGTGATAAAGAATATAAGAAGAAAAAGATATACCCTTTCCCTTAAGTGCACTGGTTATCTTACAGCATAAAATTTACTTTCAGTCTGCACTGGCAGCATCCTTGGTTAGCGTATATGCAGCTCGCTGCATCAACATGTAAAATGGTTCTCCAGTGCTCTTAACAGACCAACTTAACATCCTATGATGTTATTTTAAGAGGATGTGGGTAGCTTTTCTCCCTTTTATTTTGTTTTCTTTTTTTTCTATTTGTTTCTTTTTCTTTTTTTTTTCTTTTTTTTTTCTTGCCAGATAAACAGAAGGAAAAATATTTAGTGTACATAACGCTAATATATAATAACTTTTATTAGGGCTTTTTTTTTTGTTTTTTCTTTTCCCCTTAATGCTGAGAGAGGAAACGAACATGTCGTACATTTAACAAATGTACCAGCCAAGGAGTTACTTATTCAGGAGCTTGCAAGTATCAGTTCGCTCGTGTGAGGGCTGATGCGACAGGCTCTTGCTGTCTCCAAGTTCCTAACTCGAGAACCTACCCCAGTCTTAGCTGCTGGTCCTCTGTTTTGTTTTTTTTTAACGTATTTTATTATTTTTTACCCCCCCCCCCCCGTTTGGTCTAGATTCGTGCTGAGGTGACCTTTATCTATTTGCTTATTAGCTCTCCTCTTTCCTCTCTCTGTTTGTTTTCTCTCCCCCCCTAAAAAAAAAGAAGCCAACCCGAACCCCCAGGACGGCCACCGTCTCTTAGCACACCTCTTTCCCCGTGCCGTTCCCGGGGAGGATGTTGAGCTGGGTGAGCTGGGCGGCATGTTCCTTGGCCTTCAGCCGCAGTGCGGCGATGCTGGAAGCCCGCCGGTCGGCAGCGGCGCTGGCCGGGTCCCCCAGCCCCGCCGAACCCACCGCTCCCTCGGCGGCCGGCGCCGGCTGCCGCAGCAGGGCCGCGGCGCTGGAGGCGCTGCCCAGGGGGGCCATGGTGGAAAAGAGCCTGCAAGGGAAGCAGAGACCGCTGTCACAGTAGGGTCGGGGCTCGCTGCCTTCCTGCCGCAACCCCCGCGCATCTTTCCCGCCAGGCAGGGACGCGGGGGGACAAAGACACAAGAGAGGAAAAATTAAAAAAAAAAAAAAAAAAAGAGATAAAAAAATCCACACAAAAAAACCCCACGACGTCAAAGGGCAAAAGGTTGTGGGGGGAAAAAAAATAATAATTAGCGAAAAATAAAATCGCCGAGGCCGATACTCCCCTACCTGCCGCTGTCGGGGCGGCTGATGCCCGGGTAAAACAGCCGGCAGGGAAGGGGGTGCGAGGAGAAAGACTCCAGAGGGGAGGGGGGGGTATCTTTAGTCGGTACTAAAAAATAAGGGAAACCCCCTGTCCTAGGAAGGCTGCGCTCCTCCCGTCCATCAACGGAACCGCTCCCGGCGGGCCGGGCACTGCGCCCCGCTCCGCGCCCCGACGGGGCGGCTCCGGAGGCAGCCACCGCCGCCCGGGGGTTCCCCCACTTTGGCCTCGGACGCTCGCCGAAGCTCGGCCCGACATGAGCCTTTCGGAGCCGCTCAGGCGGCCAAACAGCGGCAGCGCCCTCCCATGAGCAAAGCAGAGGCCATGTGTGCACACAGGGCAACCCACGCCTGTTTTTTTATTCTGCGTGGGGGCACTGATTTCCGCACACTTGCCCCGCGGGAACCCTGCTTCGTCTTTGCCCAGTGAGTGGGGCTTCGCAGCCCCGCGGGGACGCCCGGGCTCCCGGCAAGCGCCACCGCCGCCCGTAGCCGCTTGTCCCGCGGGCCGGCCGTCCCCACAGGGGACTCGCTGGACCCTCAACGATGGAACAAGGTGGGGGGGAGGGCGTGAGAACTGCCCTAGCCCAATGAGAGGCCAGGTGAAAACACGTGATCTGCGCGGCGCCCAATCAGTGCCGGCCGCAAGCGCTCCAAGTTCGAATGCCGGGGCGGCCCGCGCGAGACGTGTCCCGCGTGGGGCCGGGCCAAGGAGCGACCGGCGGTGTCAGGCGGGAACAACGCCACGGGGGGGACGGGCGCGGGGCTCCGCGAGCGACAGCGGCGTTTCCCCGGCGGCTGCCGCCCCCCACCCCCTCCCCGAATGTCCCCCGTGGTGCCGGGTCGCGCGTGGGCGGGCGGTACCTGCCGAAGGCGGGGCTGATGAAGGCGGGGTGGCGGAACACGGCCGCGCCCAGGAAGGTGCCGAGGCCGAGGGGGGTCCCGCCGGGGGGCAGCGCCGCGGAGCCGGGGGGCGGCGGCGGCAGGCTGGGGAAGGCGGCGGCCGCGGCGGCGGCGGCAGCAGCGGTCCAGGCGGAGTCTAGAGCTGGGTGATGAGGAGGGAAAGGACTAGCATCAAGGTATGGACTGAGGGGGTGAGTTGCTGACAGGGGACCAGGGAAAGGCAAACCTGGGGGGTGTGTCTGAGCCCCAGCCTTTTCCCTCTTCCGCCACTTAGCCCTACGGTTCTGGAACCATACCTGAAAGCCAAAAGAAAAACCGGTTTTAATATGCCTGCCCGCGTCCTCGGTGGGGCGAGCTCCGCAGGAGCCACGCTCCGGCCCGACGGTGCCCGCTCTTTCGCCGCCCCCGCGCAGGGAGCGTCCCGAAAGGGGCCGATCCGCGGGGGCCACGCGTGTCATTGTCGAGCTGCAGCTCCGGGCGGTGCCGATCCAGCCCGGGAGCCCGCAGGCGGCTTTCCATGGGCCCCCCCGGCCCTGCCCCGGGGAGGCCCAGCAGCTTAGCCCCCATTCCCGTTGTCCGTCAGGTCGGAGCTGCGGGCAGCTGCCGGCGCGGAGGGCGCTTCGTGGCAGCGCTCTCGCTGCGCTGGAACCGCGGGAAAACAATTTCCCAGAGACACTAAGCGGGTTTTCGTTCCGCACGCACACCTATGCCGGGAGCTGGGCGGGTTTTTTTCGCTGAAGGGAATATTTACAAATTACATCGTTTGAGGATCATAGACTTTTTTTTTTTTTCCCCTTCAGATTTAGAGCGAGGAAAAAAAATCGTGATTTCACGAACGTCTGAAACGAACTTATAATTTGCGAGGCAACCAAAGCAGCTAATTTACGTTTCCAGGCTGCCCTGTTATGATCTATTTTATGAAAGTTAGTTAGGACACCGCGGCAGTGCCGTCCCTTGCCTCTTTTCCACCTCCCCCAAAGAAAAAATCGTGAACCAACAAGGATTTAACACAGGAGAGAGGTAGAGAAAAAAAAATAACGTATTTCAAACGAAAATAAAATATTAGCTTAAAGATCAAGTGCGAGGCATCACCCGCACCCAAGGGGAGAGACTTTGAGATGGGCACATATTTGTCTTTTTTTCGAGCTGCTGTCGGCTGAGATTTCCCTGTTAGGCTCGGCTTTGTGAGCTCAGCGCGAGATCCCTTCTCTCCAGGAAGCAAGAGAGGCAGCAGTGCTGTGGATTTCTCCGTAGAGCGAGACCTGATCTCCGCATCTGGGTATCCACGCAGGAAGAGGCATCGCATTCACGGGGAAGCCAACAGCCTGACACGGAGGGAGCGTTTCTCCCAGCTAAAACTCAATTAGCAAGCTGTCCTCGCTGCAATTCCCCCTTATTGAATTAATAAGTCTGAGTAGACCCAAAGGTAAACGAAGGGACTCTCATAATTCATATTCCCTTAATTACATCTTCTCCCGTGAATAGAGGAGAGAGAAAGGGGGTGTCTTTCTTTTTTTAAAAGTTATTTAACTTTCCCACGACTTGTTCCCCTGAGCTGAAAATACTGATTTGCTGTCACATCTCTGTTTGACAATGGAGAAATGTGTCAACAGAAAGGAGGGGACAAATCTCATCATTAGCCCCTCTAATGCAAGAAGCTGTTGTGTATTAAATGAGCCATATGGAATTTATTATGCTTTATCAGCGCCAGATTTTAACTGTAAAGTGATTTGCTCAGCTTCAAACCCAGAGACATCTGTTTTCTGTTGGCAATCAGGGCATCCCAATGTTTATCGTCTCTTTGGTTATGAGACCCGGGTTGGGAAATGCACTCTGGTATGGGGCGGCAAACACCTTTAATAGCATTGCACTCACTCACTATTAGATCAATGCAGGCTTATTGCTATCAAAAATGGGAAATCAAATAGCATTAGCCAGCTCCTTGTGCAAGCGGAGAGGAAATCAAACAACATTTCGCCTTCAAATGGCCCTGTTTGTTCTAGCACTAAGTGGGCTTTTATGAAGCCCGATTGGAGATTTGATGGCAGCCAAATACCCGGCTTGCGGCCGAGCGGGTCTCGCTAACAACCGAAGCCCCGGGGGGCCCCCGCCTTTTCATCACACGGGGTTTCGCCAGCCGATGGTTCGGTCCTGCCGGGGCCAGGGACGCTGCCGGGGAGGGTCGGGGACACCCCCCAGCACCACCGGGAGCCGCCGACGGACGCCCCGCTCCCGCCGCCGCCACTCACCTGCACTCGGGCTTCGGTCAGATCGAGCCTCATGGCCAGCTCCTCCCTGGGGGAGACACACACGCCGCCGTCAGCCCGGGGCACCCCGAGCCGCCCCCCAGCCCGTGGCTCTGCGCCCCTGCAGCCCAACGGGCCCGAAATCCCGGTGCCCGAGAGAAGCTGGGCTGGGCAGCGTGACTCCCGAGTTTTGGAAACCCCGTTCTCACCGCTCCCCAAGTTCAGCCGCTCCCCGCAGCAACCGCGGTGGAGGGGGGTGGCAGTCGAACCACCGCAAAGTGCAGTTTGCATTGCCGCAATTACGGCAAATCGGAAACCATTAAAACGTTACAAAAACGTTCAACAGCTCTGTACCCAAAAGAGGAGCGCTCCCAGGTTAGCTGGGCCCCGTCGCCGCCGGGCCGCCCCCACAACCCCGCACCGGCCTGGCATGGGAAGCCCCGGAGGAAAAGCCAAAACCATAAAAAACATCAACCAAAAAAGCGTGATATATTCATATACACATCCCCGAGCAGCCGCTCCCGAGGCCGCAGCCGGGGCCAGGCGGCGTCCCGTGGTTAATCCCACGGGCAATGCCCGGGCCATGCGCGGCACCGAGGGCGGGGGAACAAAACGCCCCTGAGGACACCTCCTCACGGACTCCTCCGGCAAAACAAATGAGAAACTGGGAGGGTGTCCTTGATCGAAAAGAGGGGCTTTGGGGGTTCAATCCGCCTCTGGGCTGAAGGAGAGTGCGGTATTTTCAGGCAGTGCGGGGAGCTGTCAGGCGGCTCTGCCTCTCTCCCAGCCAGCGCTTCCCGCAAAGGAGCCACCGGCCAGACGCACCGCCGCGGGACTCCCGTTTTCAACGGGAAAATGCCCCCGAAAGTGTGGGCAGAGCCAGGCCGGGCCCTGCCGGGCCACTCGGGGGTGGCTTCTAGCAGCGAGGGGCCCCGACGTGCCGGCCAGTATTTTTAGACAGCGGTGCTTTGAACTATGCTCCTGCCGGGGCTTCCCCGGGCCGGGGTCCAGCCTCACGGGGAACGCGTAACTGATCCCGGTGGCAGCCACCTCGAGTGGAGAGGAGGGCAGCGGGTAAAAATAGCCCCCGGAGGCGGCCTCCAGGCGGGCCTGCCCGGACCCTGCTGACCCTGGGTTCCCCCGGAGCCCGGACCTGCTCCACGTCCCCTCCCAGACCGGAGGTGTCCGCGACAGGATTCACCCCGGGGGGAGGTTTGGAGGCGGGAGTGCATCAAACCGCAGGCCCGTCCCGTCCCCCCGGGGCTCGTCCGCTCCGCACTCGGCCGGGGCCCCGGCGCTGGTACCTGGTGAAGACGTCGGGGTAGTGAGTTTTCTGGAAGGCCCTCTCCAGCTCCTCCAGCTGGTAGCTGGTGAAGGTGGTGCGGTAGCGGCGCTGCTTCCTCTTGAGCAGCCCCTCCTCAGAGTCGCTGCCGGCCGAGAGGCAGACACTTTCCTCGCCGTCCTTGCCCTCGCCGTCCTCGGGGTGCAGCAGCAGCTCCTCCTTGGGGGACAGATCTCCGCCCTCCGCCCCGGGGGCTGCGGCGGCGCCCCGACAGGCCTCTTTCAGCAGCCCCCCACCGTCCTCGCCCAGCAGCTCCTCCTCCTCGTCGTCCTCCAGCTCCTCTTCCTCCTCGTCCTCCTCCTCCAGCATCTCTTCGTCCTCCTCCTCTTCCTCCTCCTCGGCGGCCGGCGCGGCGGGGCCAGGTCGCTCCTCGACGTGCGCGGCGGGGCTGCCCAGCTCGTCCCGGGCGGGCGGCGGCGCCACGAAGGGCGCGTTTTCGCGGTAGCTCTTGCTGCGGCTGATGCTGACCTGGGGTGCCTGGCTGATCTTCAACGTGTCCCACGGGGCGGCGGCGGGCACGGGGCCGGCGCCCCCCTCCGGCCGCCCATCCGGACGGTCCCCCCGCGGTCCCGCCGGCCCCGGTGGCAGCAGCCGGCCCCCGCCCGGCCCGTAGAGCCGGCGCAGTTTTGGGGGAAGGTGCAGCTCGGCCGGCTCGAAAGGGGGGCTCCCTTTGGGGGACCCTGCTCCGGGAGAAGGTGGGTTAGGCAGCCGCAGCAGTCGGACGGGGAAGGCAAGCGTGGCGGGAAAAGGGGTGCGGAGAGAAGAAAAAACGGGCAGGGAGAGAAAGAGAGATACAGTCAGTGGGATCAGCGCGAAGAGCCCAGCGCAAGACCCCAACCCCGCAACCCAGCACCGTTTTATAACCCGCACCGATATAAGCCCCCACAACACCGTGGCGTTAGACTAGCCCCTGGCCGCGCCGCTGCTACCGGCCTGGAAGAATTTCCCCCCGGCTGCAGAGCCCGGTCCGGCGCCCCGCTCAGCGGCGGGACAGTCTCCGGGGGGAGCTCGGGCAGTCCCGGGCCTGCGCCGGCACCTCCCCGGCAGCGGCCACCGCGGGGCCCCATCCCGCACGGCAGGGCTGCGCCGTTCCCCTGCCCCTTCCCGGCACACATCCGTTTTTTTTTTGGTGTGCTTTTTTGTTTGCTTGTTGCCCCCCCTTCTATCGCCTCCACCCGCCCCCCAGTTTTCCCTTCGATTTCGGAAGAAGGAAACCCACCCGGCTGTGAACGCCGGGGAAACCGTGAGGGATACCGTCCGTGGGAGTTCCCCAGGCCAGCTTCCCGTGGCCCTGGAGGGACTGCGCCCAACTTCGAGCCGGTGGCGGCGGCTCCCGGCGCCCCTTTATTACCGCCCTGTCTACTGCCAGGCACGAACCCCTACTGGCTCGCCGAGATCCGTTACAGATTTAATGCGAACGGGCGAGCTTTTGGGTGCACGGATCACATCCTGCTCTGATTTATTTTGCCTTAAAAAATTACACATATATCGAAAGCAACAACAACCTAAAGCGGCAGTACCCGATCGGCACGGAATTAAACGGGCTGAATTTCGGGTACCGCTCTGGCCGCACTTCCTGGCAGCACAGCAGTCGCTAAGGAGCAGAGTAACGGGATAAGGGCGGCTGTGGCTCCGACGCGGCGTCTGGCCGGGTGGATGGGAAGCGGGGACGAGTCGCGGGCTGCGCCGGGGCTGGAGGGGGCGCAGCCGGCCCTGCCCTGCCCGACGCCAGGGAAAAGGAGAAGGGCGAGCGCGATGGGGCGGTGTCGGCGGGTCGGTGGCGCTTACCTTGCGCGGCCTTATCGGTGTCGGGGCGGGCGGCGACGGCGGGCAGGCTGGGCGCGGCGCCGAGTAGCCGCACCTTGCAGGGGCTCCGCCGGCCCAAGATGCTGTCGATGCAGTAAGAGGACAGCAAAGTTGGCGATTTACTTTTGCACTCGGGGCGCTCGGCGCAGCTCTCCTCCGGGTAGGGGCCGCTCATGGCGGCGGCGGGGCCGTGCCGTGTGGCCGGGGCGGGCTGCGGCGGCGCGGACGCCCCCGCGGCGCTGCCCTGTGCCGCCGGGACGCCCGTCACGGGGGGAGTGAGCGGCGGCCGCGGCGCTCTTGAGTCCCCTCGGCTCCACGTGCGGGCAGCCGCCCCCTGATTGGCTCTCGGTGGAGGCCGGGCGGCCGCCGACAGACGGCGCCCGGCAAACCCCGGCTCGGACCGCCCCGGATCGGCGCCCGCCCCGAGCCACCGCTCTGCCCTCCCCCCCGCGCCACGCCCCGCCGCGCCCCACCCTGCCCCACAGCGCCCCGCCCTGCCCCGCCACGCCCCTCCCGCCACGCCACGCCCCCGCGCCCCGCTGGCGTCCTGCTCCGTGGGGGCGGCAAGCGGGAAGCCGTCGGGGGCGGCCTGATGGGCGGTGGCGGAGACTCCGCGGCACGCCTCGCACCATTCTCTCCTCACCCCCGACGGCAGCCCCGGTCCCCGCCCGGCCTGGCCCTCACTCAGGGTGGTGCCTTATCGGGGGCGGCACTGGGCCCCGCTGGGGTATCCGTGCCGGATTCCCTACCCCCAGCAGCACCCCCTCTCGGCTCAGCGCTGCGCCGCGCTCGCAGTCGGTGTTTAAAAATACCGGGGTCGGCAATTGGGGTTTTACCGTAACAAACACCTGGACAACACCTGCAGGGGCGAGGACGCGGTGGGACCAGCGCAGCCGGCCTGGCGTAGCGAGGTGCGGCTGCCGGGGGAGCTGCATGGAGCGTCCCCCAGTCAGGCGCGCAGCCCGGTGCGGCGCTGGCCGGCCTCCGCCTCCCTGACACGACCGCAGCCGACTTTCCCCGCACGCAGGCCCCTTCAACGTCGTTTCGGGGTGAAACGCCTCTGAGGTTTTTTGATTCCTCTCATTTCCCTTCCCTGTCCAGCGGCCACGTCCCGGGCAAGTTCGTGCTCCATCTTCGGGCGGTTTGGCCTCAGTTTTAACCGGTACGTTACAGCTGCCAGCGGGTCTCCTGTTAACCGGTGCGCTCCTCGTACCGGACTCCCGCAACCACAGACACGTGGAGGAACCGCTCTCGGCCACCTCAAATAACCCGTCTGCTCTCTCAGGTTGTGCCCGGCTCCGGGTGTCGGAGGTGAGACAGCCCCATTTTCCCTGTCCGTGCAGCAACTCCCGTGCGTACCTCGCATCTCCTGATTACTTAAACCAGAGGGAATTAAGAGGAAGGATAAGCAAGTGCCGATCTGTGTCCGTGCGGGCGTGGACACAACGTCGCTCTGCCTGTGCCGATGCCCGTGTGCGCACACGCACACTTACACACACACTCTGCCAGGATCTATAGGTGTGTGTCCGTACGTGCCGCTCGGGGACAACGATTACTCCCACAGCCGTCGCCTCCCTGCGAGTGGGGCTCCTGCCCGTTATTCGTCCCTTCTCGTTTTCCCCCTGCCCTCGCGGGTGAGGCCATGCCAGCAGCGAGGCGGGGGGCGCCTCGACGTGCGCGGCCGGCGGGGCTGCCACAGCCCGGCCCGGCTTTGCAGGGTGTGCCTGTGCGGGCGATGCAAAGCTGCCGTTTGCCGTCGCTGCTTAGCTCTTGGGAGCTTTTGCCATTTCCGGCGCGAGTGGTAATTAGTTCATTAACTCAGTAAGTTAAAAAAAAAAAAAAAAACACACAAAAACCAAAACCAACCAAACAAATTACAACATCATCAAAATCAAAACAACAATTAAAAAAAAAAAAAAAAGAAGAAGAAAAGGAAGACCCATAGGTACCCTTGGGGAAGCTCGGCATGCAGAGGGATTACTGCCTCATGCTCTCGCCCCGACCGTGCCTGGCGGCTCCGCCGGATCTTCCCCACCGAGGCTTGCCCGGGAGAAGCGGCGCGGAGCCGCAGGCGCGGCCGGGTCGGGAGCGTCACTCCGGCAGCAGGGGATGCCGGCCCGCGTCTGCCTTCCCTCGGCCTTGCCGGGCCGAGCCGCGGCACCGCGCGTGGGAGAGAGGGGACGGGCAGGGCGGGGACCCGAGCCTGCCGGGACAGGGGTAGTAGCCGGAGGGGACAGGGCCACTCTCAGCGCGTCAGCTGCGATGGCTCCGGCAGCGCCGGGACCTGTCGGTGGTGCGAACCGGAGCGGCGCGGCCGGGTGCTGGGGGCTGTCGGGGACGTGCAGAGCGCAAGGAGCCATGCGGCAGCCTTTCGGCCTTCTGCATCTGGTTTTCACTCCTTCCCTGCGCCGCTCCCTCGCCCCTCTGTGCCCGGGCCAGGCTGGTGACGCCCGCCTGCCCCTCGTCCCGCAGGCCCTGCCTGGGGGAGAACGGCCCCGGCCGGCCCGGAGCTCAGGGAGGGCGGATGGCAGTCCCGCTCGCAGGCGAGGATTCTTTGCGATGCGACCTCGCCTCTGCCAAGTCACTTTGTTGTTTTATTTATTTTTTTAAACAAACTTTCATTCATTTATGGTCTCTCCCTCTCCTTTTTTTTTTTTTTTTTTTTCCCGTTCCCCCTGCAACCTGCTAATTTAACACTGGAGCGCGTTATTGCAGTGTTAGGGGGAGAGAACGAGAGAGAGAAAACAACAATACTGCAATGATCCAAATGATACAGTAGAATTATAGCAATTATAGTTCTGCTCGGAGAAGAAAACCTTGCTGAGCTCAGCCAAACAAACTGATGCCTTGTACGGATAACAAGCCCGGGGACTGACAGCCGGTGCTGAGAGAGGCAGGAGGGCACAAAAGGCAATATTTGCCTCTTTTCACTCCAGCCAGCCTAGATCAAGACCCTCGGCTGCCGCTGCCATAACAATATCCGCTCCGGCTCCTCGCACCCGTGGCCTCCCGTGATGGGTTTCGCCCCGGGGAACGGCGTGCGCGTCCCTCCGCATCCACTCGCGCCCGGCTCCGCTTCGGTCGCGCTGAAGCGCGGGGCGGCCGGGCAGCCCAGGCGAACCGGTAGCAGAGATGCCGTCCCTGCCCGGGGACCGGCGGGGATCGACCACCCGGGCCTCCTGCCTTCTCTAAAAACGGCTGCTTCTCATCGCAGCAGCGGGAGCTCGGGTGCTCCGGCGCCACCGCCCCGCGGTTATCCCCCGGCCCGGCCCGGTCTGCCCCTAGCCGTCTTTCCTGCGAGCAGGCAGCCGAGCCGAGGCCCGTCCCGCTTCGTTTGGCAGCGAAGAGCGGGACCAAACCCCCAGCTCTCTGCTCCGCTTCGCCGGGCCGCGCGGCAGGGATGCGGGACTGGGCGACCCGGGGCTACCCCGGCGCCACCGCCCGACGACTGCCGACGGTGGATCCTGCACAAGCGCACCCCGTCCTCCCGGGCCTGCCTCACGCTCCGGGGAGCCCACGCCCCTGTTTCGAGTGGGATTTGTGGTTTTATTTTTGTCCCCCTCTTAATCTTCCTTTCTTGTTACACACAGCCCCGTCGTCCGAACCGCTTCCCTCTGCAGAGGCCATCCTTGCGAGGAGATATGGCTTGCAAAATGGCAGTTCGCTGTCATGCCTGGAGACAAGTATTTGATCTTAGGGCGGAGACAGGACTAAGCTTGGTTTCAGCCATAGCGGCTGAAAATGTGCAGGATCGGTTCAAGACTCAGAGCGAGATTGTCTTAATCTTGCAGGGAACAGCGGCTGCCTAGGCTGGAGAGGAGCTCCCCTCACTGCGGCGCCCACCACGGGCACAAGTTTGCCGCCGACTGAAAAAAATCACAGCTTCAAGTCCGTGAGGGGTTTGTACCCACCCCATACCCGGTGCATCCCGCAGCCCACGTCGCAGCAGCTGAAGTCGGGGAGCCCTCCCGTGGGTTCCCGCTCCTTGCGAGCCCTGCGTATGGGTGGAGCTGCGGCGGCAGGCGCAGCCCATGGCGGGGCTTTGACACAAGCTGTTTTTTTTTTCCACTTCCTTTGCAATGGAGAAGAAAACGATAACAACTACTGAAAATCCTCCCGTGCTTGGTTTATCACTGTTTACTGTACGGGAGAAAAAAAAGCTTGTGCAGGAGCTTTAGACAGGTAGAGCAACTCCGCTTCCTCTACCTGTTCTCTCGGGTTTCTCTGTGGTTTCCTCTCCTTCCCTCGACGTGCTTTGCCCCCTGGCCCCAGTCTGCTCCTGGCTCTGCGCTGAACAAGCTACAGATCCCGGGGTAACCCAGGGTCAGCGGCAGAGAACGGCAAAGCCTGAAATGCCACACATCTTGGTGTGGAGGGCATTGAAACAGACTGTCGGTCTTCTACAGATGCCATTTAGTCACTTATCTACCTGTCTGTCTGTCTATCTATCTATCTATCTATCTATCTATCTGTCATCTAATTTTAATTTCCCCAATATTCAGGCTTATGGTCCTGTCCACAAAAACACTAGAGCTGGGCATGAGGAAGGCAAGATGCCCGTTGTCCATTGGTACAAGGTAGTGGAAAAATACCTGGTACTGTTCAGATGTGATGAACTCGCACATGACTCTCCTCGCGCGTCTTGTCACATCCTTATCTCAATTAATAATTAAGATATTTTTTTATGGACAGATGCTGTTGCAAAACCTCTTCTGGGCACAGCCCTGACTTTGTACAGTTCAGCCCTGAGCCTGGAGATGGGCAGAGGAGTCCCCTTGTTTGCAATGCCAAAACTACTATAGAAGCTACCCTGCTCACTTCTTCTGAAAGGGTCTTGTTAATGACTTAAAAAAAATGGCTAAACACCAACAGACAGTAACGAGGGATCATGGCAGACCTTCACATCCCCTACAGCCACAGTCGGACAGCTGGGGGAGAACCCTTATCTGTCCTGAGGCTCTGTCAAATCACTGATCACCTGAATATACCTCTGAGTTCAATGTCTTAACCACCTTCTCGTGTCAGGTAGGATAAATATTCTCCCTTTATTGCAGATTGCTGATTTAAACAACAAATAATCTATACACAACAGCAATCACTGGGGCACTGCACCAAAATTGCATTGCATAGTGTTGTTGGACTTAAGCACCTCTGAATTCACATCCAAGATAAAACCATGTTTTGCGAGTATTGTTTTTTTAGGACTCCCATCAGTTATTTTCACCAGTTCCTGAGGCCTGTGCCCCTGGCCTTTAGGCTGCTGCACCTGCTCAATGGATGAATAGGGGTAGCCCTGCAGGTTATGGGGGCTGCCAGATTTCAGTGCAGGTTGCAGGAGCTGACCTGTGGCTCTGTGACGCAGCTCTTTTGTTGCTCGTTTTAGTTTTGGTGCTAGCTCAGGGATCATTATTTGCATCTGGACAGAGGCCCAACATCAGCAGTGGTGGTGACTCTGGAATAATTATTCATATACTTAATATTTAGTCCATGCATATGTATTGGCAGAATCTGGGCCTCATTCCATAGATTTAATTCAAAAAAAGTATTTTCTAATTTATTTTTTTTTAATTCAGTTGTCATTACTTTTTAAATTCCTTGGTGGTTTATTTTCCTATTAGTGCTGTTTTGACTACAGACAGAGGACAGCAGTTAGCCTTAGGTCAATGTGTCTCACCTTTATTTCTCTTCTGCTGTTTTCCTGCTTCTAATAACTCAAAATTTCTCCTCAGGTCCACGCTCTAGAAGTACTCTCAAGTCACTTTTGGATTGGCTTATTTTTGCATGACCGTGAGGCCAAAACAGACCTGCAGTGGTGTCTCTGAGAGAAATGCAATTACTGACAATAACTCTGTTTGATTTAGTTACTGCATTTAACTTATTTATTCCTTGACAATTGTCGTCAAGCCAATGCTCCTGGAAGTGATTTGGAAAAATGGAGCTGGGCATGCACTCAGATGGTGCAACCCCTCCTCTGATGGGTCTCTCTCCTGGAGACCATGTGTCTTCCTCTCCTTCGTGCCTCAAGTTTGGCTTTGGGAACTGGGACTGGGCAGAGGTGTGTGTGTCCTTTGCTGGCACGTCATCTCCTCCAGGTCACTAACCTTGTTTATACTTCTCAGCTCAGTCTTTTAATTTAAATTTTAATTTTTATTATTTCTATTTCTATTTCTATTTCTATTTCTATTTCTATTTCTATTTCTATTTCTATTTCTATTTCTATTTCTATTTCTATTTCTATTTCTATTTCTATTTCTATTTCTATTTCTATTTCTATTTCTATTTCTATTTCTATTTCTATTTCTATTTCTATTTCTATTTCTATTTCTTTCTATTTTTCTATTTATTTCTATTTCTATTTATTTTTCTATTTATTTTTCTCCCGGAAGTGCTCAGCTTTATGGGCTGGCAGTTTGCTGGCTGAGGCTGGGATGCCATCAATACCATCTCTGTCCCTTTTGCTGGCTTCCTCTCCCTTGTGTTGTTATTCTGGGTCCTTAGACCCCCTCCAGAGGCCTTTTCTAGTCTTTTAGATATACCTGGGAGCACCTGACTTTCCCACTTTTCCTCTCCATCCCCTTTACATGTGTGTTCCCTCCTGAGTATCACAGCCTCCCCACACCTCCACAAGCTCTGGCTGCCTTTGCTGACTGCTGTGGCATTTCCGCAAGGATATTGTGGATTCCTTGGCACCAGGGAGCTTCAAATCAAGACCAGTGCTTTTCTGGAAGACAAATTTTAATCTAATATAAGTAATTCAGCTAAATACAAGAGTAACTGGATGGAGCTCTGCATCCTACAGTCTTATGAGTGTGTCTTCCAGGAGGCTGGGTGATAGATGGAGATGTGGTTCTTTTGACCCTAGAAAACCCATGGATAAAATCTCAAGTAGCTTTCTTGCAGTAATCCTTAGAAACTCAGTGAAATCATTAATGCATTAAGGTGCAGTGGTCTAAAAAAAAATTATGATCATAGGCTTACTTAACATTATACCTTCTGTGCTATTTTCTTTTGTATGTGCTGACTAGAAGTGAGCAAAGGCTTCATAACAAATAATTTATTTGTCAAATGTATTCTCTTATTCTGCTTGAGGAATATCCATGAGCAAGAGCATTGTTTTCTCAAACCTATTTGTTATCTAAAATGCTCCAGCGGTTCCTTTAAATGAGTAACAGAAGGGCTTGACTGCAAATGGTTTCCGTTGTTTAGCTGTAGTTGGTCAAATAAACCCCCTGATATCGATTGCATTACCCGCCTGTTGCGCCAGGAGCACACCAGTTGTGCAAATAGGTGTGTGTGTGTGTGTGAATGTAGCAGCTGGGTTTCCTCTGCTCCTCCACAGGCAACTCTGGACGTGGGTTTGCTGTGAGCATTCGTACCACTGAAATGCGACCGCTCAGCTACCCAGAGACAGGGTGTGAACATAACTGAAGCAAAGCCATTAAAAATTCAAATGAGCATTCGATGAGCAAAGGACATTTTTCACCCTCTTTGACTAGCTCCGGTGTGACCTTCATGTGGTGCCATGTTCTATTTTAGTAAATGCAGTCGCACAGGGACAGAGCAGGAATCAAAATGATCTGGAGAAGGGCATGAGTTGGAGCTCATCTGGCGTTTCCTTGCCCAAGCAATATTATGAATGAGATCAGGATTGTTTAATCCAGAAGCATGGCTGAAGTGAAATAGGATAATAGATGTAAAAGACAGCAAGCTCTCTGCAAAGTGAAGCTCTGTCACACTATTCCCCTCAACCAATCTAACCTTAAAACCATATTTATTATTAATATCTTCTACATCTCTGTGTGTCTTTGCCTCTGGTTCTCACTTAGGAAGCACCACTTCTCATCAAGATTTATAAAAAAAGAAAAAAATTTTGGTTAGGAAAAATCTGCATTTCACAGAAGGGAATGGGAATTTTTCCTGGAAGAGACTGATCCTCATGGATATGTGAGGGAAATTCTTCAGTGGCCCTATGCGAAGAGGCTGTCTGTCAGCGCTTCTCATTAATTTTTTTGGTGTTGACACAAAATATAAGATTCAGAATACTCCATGCTGCTCTGTAGAAAGAAGGATGTTTTATGAAAATAAACTGTGTTGTGTAAGTGCTGAGGAATAAATGAACTCACAGTCTCCCAGGTGTAACACCGCTAGGAGAGACACAGATCAGAGATTTCCTAAACTGTGCTGAGGACAATCCGTTGGTAACGCAGCTAATAGCAGCAAAGCAGAAGAGAAGAGATGGAAGAGTTTCTTTCAAGGTACCCAAATCAGACACAGTTATAAATTAGACTTGTTATGTAGATTGAAATGGGAAAACAAAAATGAGGAAAATCTGATGCTCTGAAATAATTACGAATGGAGATGTACTCTTGAAAAAGGTCTGTGCTAACACTAGTTGTGCTCCTGAAGAACATGATAGCTGGGATCGCTGGTGTGCGTAACATTATAGAAAAGTAAGAGTTTGACTGATAGGGAGCAGAGTGCTTCCTCGCAAATTCAAAAGTTTTTTTTCTTAATTTAAAAAAAAATCAATTTGATTGTAAATTGGCTTAGCAATTCCAACAGCTGCAATTTGTTGGACTGTTGATTTGAAGTTTCAAATTAAAAAATAAAATTTAAAAAAGAGCACTTATTTTAAGATTTTCCCTTCGTACATAATTCTTAGAAACTTCTATAGACAGATATTTCCAGTCATGTGCACTGATTGTAAAATCTTGAAATCACCGGGTATAAGTTATTATTTGGAATCAATGCACCTTCTTGTCTTTTACCCTTTTACAAAACCTTGAAAAAGACTCAGCACTTAGAGAGCTCGGCTATTGTTTCCATTCTAGAAAACTAAAAATAATATTATAGAACCACAGAAAAAATAACTTTAGACAAAAGACATCAGATTTAACTGAATTATTGTTGCTGTGTTGTAACCCGTACTCATAACCTTTCGTTCCTTGAGTCAGTGGGGTTTTCTCACCAGTGAAAGCACATTTGTACAACAGTTTTTGTGTTGCAACCCAGGCAATTACAGCACAAACAGGTAAAAACTTTGGCTGGGCTTCCAGGTGAGCTGGGGGCTACTTGAAAAACCTCTTTGCCTCCTTCAGCAGAGAGTGTGCTGTCAGCCGTTTGGTATAGCGATGCTCAAGAAAATGTCAGTTTCCTTCCATTTGAACAAGAACTAGAAGGGGAGTTTTGGCTTGATTGCAGGTGTGTGTTTTTTTTTTTTTTTTTGGTTTGTCTGTTGTTTTTGGTTTTGTTTTGTTTTGTTTTGTTTTTTAAATCTCTACTGCTGAGAGAAGAGCCCTGGGCTTTGACCCTGTGGCACCAACCAGGACTGAGCCAGAAGTCAGAGGCCTCGAGGTGCACAGGTGAAAAAAAATCACTGCAGTTCCTGAAGCCCTTTGCAAAGTGGTTGGATAGAAATGATGATGAAAAAAAAAAGTGTGTCATCAGTACTTGGTAACTGTGCCAGATGCTCACTGTATATTCAAGGGATCATCTGGATGGCTTCTGTTTCACCTAAAAAACTGATTTGGGTCTCTCTGATGTGTTAAGCAAACTCATCACATGTAGACTTGAAGACCTTGGTCAAAAATTGTGCAAGAAACTATTGACTCCTGACAAGTCACTCAATGTTCATGACAACCGCAGCAACCCTCCCTGAAGAGCCAGTTGGTTCATGGAATACCCAAACACGTGGGCTGACAATGTATGTTCAAAAGCAGTGTTTCTGTTCAAAGGCGGCATCTTTCACCAGAAGGGCACGAAATGCAGCAGAGACGACTTCATCTTCTCACATCACTGTCACTGTTGCATATCAGCACAGCCCCGTGTCACAGCACAGAGGGAGCTCCGGGGTGGCATTCAATTTAAGCTTCACATCTATTGGCTTTCTTCTCAGCATCTTTTGAGCATCATATGCTTCAGATAGCAGACCTACTAATGATTTTTTTTTCCCTCCCCCTTGTTCACACTTTAATTGTGGGGTATGTGTAATACTCTTAGGAACAGCTATTGCCACCTGTATTATTATTTATGCTGTGAATACGAAGCTTATGGCAATATATTTATTAACACTGTGCCCTGGAATCACATGAGTTAACAGCTTAATCCTGTGATTGTAAACACTTTTCCTGATATGTTCAAGCACCATCCATGATTTTAACTTCACATCAGGAAACTGGGAACACAAGCAGGTTATAATTTTTACAGAAAATCTATTATTTACAAAAAAAATCACATAATGAAGAAGTGATTTATCCATCTAATAGTGCCTGCCTTGCAAAGCACAATGCCTTTTGCAAAAGAAAGAGTTAAACAAAACATTTATGCAGTATAAACTTTGTTTCTTAGCATTAAAATGCACTTGATTCACACTGTAGATTTCTCTCCCAGCCACGGCTATTGTTTGTCACTAACAGCTAGCTTTTGTGAAGTTAATAAATGTGCATAATAAGGACATAAAGGTATGGAGAAGTAATACTGTAATCCTTTTGTTTGGATAATCAGTCTAATGTATGCAAATTAAACCTTATTAGTACTAGGGTTTTGTGTCTGCTTATCAAAATGTGCCATTTTCATGAAAATTGGAAGTCCATTATATAAAGTTATTATTAACAATCATTTAGGAATTATATACGGTATGCAAATTAAAGTTGATTACAACTAATTAAGGGCTTTCTTTGTTATTTGACCTTGTCTGCTTTTTATGTAAATATGTTTCTTTTGGTCTGGCATATTTTTAGACTCAGAAAAGTATATTAAGACAAGTTACATTATGTATTTTTAATATATTTTTGTATTGCATGAAAAGCCCCTTGCTATTGTTTAAGAGCCTGGTTTCACACTGGGCTGTTCTGTGTGATGATATGTAGACACGCATGCCTTGCGGCTTTAGGATGGCTCTGCGAGATGGACCGGCAGAAGAATTGTAGTAACACACTTCCAAGGTCCTCCAATGGTTTAAGGAAAAATGATCTGAAAAAAAAAATCCACTGTGAAATATAAACAGCCTTCATGCCAGAGTAGCCTTTGTTCCACTACTTATTGAACTGCTTAAGCCTTAGTTTAGAGACTTCAGACACAGCTGAGTAATAAATGATCGGTCCCCGCTTGCAAGGCACATTGCAGAACTTAATCGCTTGCTCTCATCCCTGGGACCACTGATCTCAGGATAAAATACTTTTAATATAGACAACACGGTGAGCTCAGGAACAGCAGCCTCTGGGAAGATTTGTGTATCTGTCAAAACCTGAGAAGGTTAGGCATTAAGTGGAATGAAAAAAATCTCTGATGAAAACTTGGGTGAGTTGAATAATATTTCTATTAAAGACAACAGCATCATGTAATACAATTTTGATGTGTTTTATACATAGAGAAGAAACCTGCCATGTAAGCCAGTCACCGGTGTGAAGACAGGAGATGGCATGTTTTGCGGTGTGTCAGAAAGAGATGTGTAATCAATACCTTCACACTTTCAGGCTTCCAGTCAGAATAAAACATGCAAGAGCAATAAAGACTAGGAAAGAAAAGGTTGAGACATAAGGGGTATGAGGTAGGAATATCTAAGAAATATGTATGAATCTTGTAATCACATATTCTTTGAGTCTAAAAAATTGGGATCTGAGGAAAGATAAAGTGTAAATCCTGGTGTTTTGGTGACATTTTCACAGCCTTTTTCACAGGGAGATGTTAACACTAGAAAAAAACTTCTGCACAAGCAAGGTTACGTGCTTAAGCATGAAGCTGGGGATACACTTGCAAACTCGATTTGTATTCTTTCCTTTCTACATCCCTGGTATCTTGCATTTTGTGTCAGACAGTCACAGAGCCTCCTTGGCTTGACATTTGGGGGCTCACAGGGTCTGTTCCCTCTTGCCTGTGGGAAGGTGTCCCACCATCATACCCTTGCAGGCAGCATGGGTGTCTGGCTAAGTGGGGACTGGCCTCCCAAATGCTTGGAGGTGGTTGGTGTAGGAGTCCAGGTGTTCAGATCTGACTGGGAAAGGCAGGCATGCTGTGGTCAGATTGGGAGAGGGCATAGATATTGCACCCTGAAAAGGGATGGTGAGGATATTGAATAATGGAACAGAATAATAGAATCATAGACTAGTTTGGGTTGGAAGAGACCTTTAAAGATCATCTAGTCTAACCCCCTGCAATGAGCAGGGACATCTTCAGCCAGATCAGGTTGCTCAGAGCCCTGTCCAGCCTGGCCTGGAATGTCTCCAGGAATGGAGCATCTACCACCTCTCTGGGCAACCTGGGCCAGTGTTTCACCACCCTCATTGTCTGGCCTGAATCTCCCCTCCTTTAGTTTAAAACCATTACCCCTTGTCCTGCTGCAACAGGCCCTGCTATGTAGTATGTCCTCATCTTTCTTACAGGCCCCTTTTAAGTATTGAAAGGCTGCACTAAGGTCTCCCTGGTCTAGTAGTGGGTGTCTCCGTCTTCCTCCTCATTCCTCTTCAGAGCTGCTTGCAGCACAGAAAATGCTATAATGTTTTCATTTCCAAAGGTTAATTCAAAAGCTCTTGCTTTGTCCCTTGCAAAAAGCAGACAGAGCCTCTTGGCTAGGTGTCCAAATCCATAGGAACCTACCCTGTAGCCTCCACAGCCAGCCCAAGTCCAGCCAGCTTCAAAGGCTGGGTCTTGAATATCTGTTGCAAAGTGCTGGATGGGAAGTTACAAACTGCCGATTACTGGCATGACTTATTCAGCAACTATTTGAGAGGATATTTGAACAATTGGAGAAGTTGGTGATTTGTTCCCTCACAGTGGGACCACAAGTTACAATTCAGCCAGTGACTTATTACAAGGAATTGTCTACGGCTATAGCAGGGACACTTTGCTCAATGCTCTGCTGCTGGCAGCAGCTAAAAAATGGAAAATCAGAACAGGCAAAACACATCTCTCTTGCATGGGGCAATGTCTGAGCTCAGCCATCTCTTGCAGCTGGCAAAGGAGATGCTGAAGGCAGGATGGAGTTGCCACAGTGAGGTGTGACCCTTGCTGTGCTGGGGCAGAGTGCCAGCCCCTTCCCCGGAAAAGGAGGTGACTGAGGGCCCAGACAATGCTCCTGCTGACTGGGTGGCACCAAGTAGATGTGTCAAAAAGAAAGTTTTTATTTCAAAATGTTTCTGTTGAAGAAAAACGTTCTTTTTAAAGATCTAATTTACTCTCTTATACCTAACAAATAGTGTGCATTTTCACCTCAGTTTTGGGAACTCAAGGCACTCAAAAGATGGAAAGCAAAGCTAAAAAGGGATCTCGAATTATTTTCTCTAACAGAATAAAGATGAAACTGTGATGCCATCAAAGGTAATAATTCAGGATTTCCCTCAGGGATGTGAAAGTCATTGTCGTGTTTTTAAAATAGTTGCAATCTTCTGCCTCTAAATAGCACAGACTACAAAATGTATTGCAAGGGGTATATAAAAATAGTCGAACTCTTCAAATCTTTTAATTCAATGAGAATGTAATATGCAATTAAAATTAATTATCTCATAATCGAACTGTAGACACTGATTATTGCATCATTTTCATAAGAGACATGCATCTTAACTTGCATAATTTGTGGTATCACTTCTGAGTTAGCTCAGAAAAGAATCTGGGCCCAAATATATTCACGCCTTAGCACTTGAAGTGGAACAATAGTTGGATATGGCCTTTCCTCCACAGAGAGCTTTGAGAAACTCATTCACTCCTTTCCAGCAACTCTGAAAGAGTTCTGCTGCCCCATTTTTTAATTCCCATTTGCCAGCACCTTCCCTCCAGCTCCTGTGTTGCTCCACCTGAGCCACTTCTGCCTTTCTGTGGCTTTTCTCTTTTTACTTTAACCTGCAGAGCATTTCATTCCTCTTCATCTCAGAGGAGGAAGCAGGAAGGCTCTGTATTTCACTTTCCTCCAGCCAGCCCTGCGGGCAGAGGGCAGAGCTGGGGCACGACCTCACTGACCACTGCAAAGTGGGGCGAGAACAGATGAACCCTGAACGGCAGGTTGTAGAGAGCTTCTGCAGGTGGGATTTCTCTCTCCTAAGTTTAGCCTTCCAGGACATTAGTGTTGAGGCCATGTGAGTCATCCAGGCCTCTTTCCTGATGATGTGCATGAAGGGCTCTCCAGGGTGAGTTGCCCTGGCCCAGGTTGGTATGTGAGATGGGTGGGATGAATTACCTCTGAAAGCTGCCATCTGTGCTGCCAGTTACTGAGGGAGCTGAGGCAACACCTGGCTTTTAAGCACTTACATTTTGGTGAGATTAATCCTATCTTCTGAGAAAAGTTGATGGCAGAGACTTGCTTCATTTAGCGTTTCTGCTCTGCATGCTTCAGAGTTAGGTTTCAAGCACATCTTGATTATGTGAGAGACAAGTCTTTGAGCCTCTCACATTTTCTGTTCCCAGCCAGGCTTAAATGCCTATTCTTCTTCAGTGAGCATCTTCAGGGAATGATAAATTCAGAAGACTGGGGAGTCTCTTGGGTCACCACCACCCTGTAACAGTTGTCACCAAAAGTGTCCACGGGCTACCTATCCTCAACTGGTGGGATGTGCAGAATCACACTGAGTTACCTTGATTTTAGTTCTATCTTCCCCACATCTCTTGTTCTTCTGACACCAGTTCCTAACACAAGAGACATTCCTCTTTTAGCCTTTTCATTAAATATAATGTCAGCTGATAGCTACATTATTTTTCCTCAGTGTGATAATTGGATAGTGCTGAATATGGAGCAGGGCTTGGTTCTACTGCCTGTTTTCAGTATGGACTTGTGGACAGACCCTGTGTGGCCCAGGGCATTGAGATGGATCTATCTGTACCTTCACATTATGGTGAATTTTCGGAAGACGAGAAAAAGAACTTTAAACTCCGAATTCTGTTACAATACTCAAGTACAGTAAGTAACTCTAGGAAGTAGAGAGACATAAAACAAATGGGAAAGACAGACTAGAAATAAATCAGCTTTGTTAACCAAGCTCCCATTTTCCATAACATCCTTGAGGTGAGATCTTGCTTTTAGGCCTTGTTTCAGCCACCTCAGTGGCTTCTTGGGTTGTAGAAACCTTTTCAGAGCTCTCTTAGGACTTTGATTCCCATGACAATTTTCTTACCCTGCTGGGTCCTGGCTGCTATATGTATTGTCACGGTTTGATTGCAGGGCGATAATAAACTGTGGCAGATGCTTTGTTAACCCCCTCCTCTTTCCCACCCTGCTCAGCCCCCTAAGGAAAGGCAATAGGAGGGCAAAGAGAGGAAAAGAGAGAGAGAGAACTTGCAAGTTGGAAAAAATTAAAAATGTTTTACAAATGCTATTAATAATATAGAGAAAATGATACAAAATATACAAACCAATCTTGAAATTCCTGGCAACTCAGCACTGCCCCAGCAGCTGCAGGGCAGGCACCCGGAAGTCCTGGGTTGGCCTCTGCAGCAAACCGGAACTGGATTCAAGGATGCAGGGTCTGTCACTGGGCCTCAGATCTGCAGGGATGGCACGCAGGGTCCTCCCCAGATGTCAGCTATAGTTGAAGAGGGGGGAGACCCTCGTGATCACCCATTTTTATATGGTGTTATGACATGGATGGGATGGAATACTTGGTTGGTCAGTTTTAGTCACCTGTTCAGTTCGCTCCTTCTTGCTCCTCTCACAGAATGTGCATCCTTACCAGCGACCTTGCATTCTATTGCTATGTCTACCAAAACATGTATCCAATTTCAGAAAAGTGCAGTTCCTAAGAAGAACTTAGCTGAAAGAAAAACTCACTAAAAGAGAAGACTGGTCTTGTTTTTAACAAACCCAGGACACATTGCAGGTGTGGTTTTTTTTGATTTTTTTTTTTTTTTTGGTAAGATCTTCGAAAGCACTATTATAGTGCCTCTAAACAGACCCCCATCAGACCCTGAGGACCTAATAAAAGAGTCTTTTCCTGGATATGCTCTGCTAACACCCTGTCTTCATGAGCCCAAGTTTCATCCTCAACTGTTTGTCCTCCTCTCTAAGTCTTCTTTTTTTTTCTCTTCAGGATTGAGAAGCATGGTGCTACTTTCCTTCTGGGCATTCCAGTCCTTATCTCTGAAATTTGCTCCACTGTGCTTTGGGCAGATGGTCTTAGGCAGGTTCCTTCATGTCCTCCGCTATTTAAATTTGCATTTAATTTCAAAATGATTCAGTTGTGATTTAGAAGAAAATAATGTTTGGATTCTCAGGATGATGTTTGAGTAAGCCAAGCCTGTTTGATCATGAGTAAGGAGCTTCTGGGTGTTTTCGGCAAAGACTGCTTTCCATAAACAACAACAAAAAAGCCTTTAATTTTATTTTTTCCTGCACATGTGAGCTGTAGGTAAGACACCCTGTTTGAATGTAGATGAGTCCATGCAGGGCTTGAATGCTTCTTCCTTGTGTGTAGGATCTACATTTGCCATTTACTGCTGCACCAGATGAACATCTGGGGAAGCCTTGCTAGGTGCAATAGGAATCTTTTAGTAATGACATACCAAAAAAAAAAAAAAAAGCAAACAGAGGAGTGGATTTGCACATTATTAGTCCTGATAAATGTAACTATGAAATTGCTTTATAACTTTGGACACAGTTGGGGCTTTATAATAGCCTGTCAGTGAAGTAGCACCTGTGATCCTAATGCCTGGATCTATTTTCCTGATTTTAGCTATAAATTCCATTTTACAATGCTAGAGGGATAGCCCTGGGTCTTCAGTTTGGGCTGAGGGTTCCCTCTGCCTTTCTCCCTTCCATCACAGCCTCAGGTTTCTCCAGGTCACCTCAGTTCTAGAAAACACTCTGAGTTTTGCTTTCATATGGATGAAGGATTCAAATTCATCCACATTTTGTTAACTCTACTTATATTAGCATATTTGTGTCCCTGTTAGATGAAGAAATAATTTTGCAGTTCAAATTTTTGAAAGAAAACAACTGTGAAATTGTTCTTCAGAGGAAAGGAAGGAAAGAAGGATGAAGTGGGTGGAGTGTAAGTAACAATTACTGTAGGCTGACAATATTTAAAGATTCATAGAAGGATGTATTTCATGGGCCATACGTGTACGTAACAAATTCGCCTACTCTGTAATCCTTCTCTTCATTGACAACACAACAATCAGCTCTTTTGAAAATGATAAACTACAGAATGTTTTTCTTCTGCAAATGCTGCAGTCAAATAACTAATGTGAAGCATTATTACTGCAGAAAGCTGGCAAGCCTTCTTAGCAGGTGATTCAGGCAAAAATCCCTCACTGAAGGAATCTTCAGTGCCTGATTTATTTTTGAGTCCTAGGTCTTGATTTTCAAACTGAACGAGGGTGCAACTCCAGAGGCCAGCAACTTCAAAAATTGCTCAGAATTTGTAGAAATTGGGCATTTACTCTTGTACTGAAATATGTAAAAAGGAAATATAATTTAGGAACCCCTTCTGTAGCCCTTGACCTCAGATACTGAGAAAAGGAGGAAAGCAAGTCAATCAAGTCATGCATGCAGGATGCATAGCTGTCATTATACAATTTAACACTACTGAGACAGATTTTCAAAGTAAGAATAATCCTAAAACTTCAAGCAAATCTTCCTTCTATTTCTTCAAACACAGGGGTCCATACCCATAACTTGTTTTCACATGTAAATTTAAAAGTGTTTTTGCAAAGGGAAGCAAGGAGGAGAATCCAGCCATAGAGAAAGAAGAATGCATTTTTCCTTTCCTTCATTTGAATGACTTTTTTTAATCCAGGACTATAATGATGGGTGAATCATAAAAAGCAGTTATGAAATGCACCACCTTTTCCCAGCAGATTCTGATGGTGCAGCATAGTCTAACTTTTGAAGATGTGTCTGCTGTTCTGGTGGATCCCAGGCCATGGGTACTTATCCAGCACAAACACATTTTAAACAGCTTGAAGTAGTGAAATAAAACCTTTGAGCAAAGTCAGAAGAGATGTAAGCCTGTGTTTCCTTCCCTGACATCTGAGGCAGTTCCAAGTCTTATCATTGGTGGAAAAGGCTCACTTAGCCCAGCAGGAAAATTCATGGCTCTGAAGCATCTCAGGCCCCATCCCATACTCTTCTCCCTCTATACTTTTGAGATAGCAGAGTTGCTCTATGGTTATCTATACCTGTTTCCCAGCACCTGAGCTTTTGTCTGGGAGGATGCAAAGTGGGGAGAAGGGGTGGCAGGCACAGAGCTGGCGTGGCTGCCCTGCACCAGCATCCCCTCCTGGGGACACAAGCCACATGGGAGACACTAGGGTCCTCCAGTGCCTCTCAGCTGGGTACCCTGGGAACTGGTTAGCAATACAGGGACCCCGAGGTTGCTGCAATTTAAACCAGAGCTGCTCAGGACAGACAGTGAGAGCTGTGCCAGTGGCATCCTCCTGTAATCCTTTCAGCCTCTTGCACTGAGTATATCCCTGAAAGGGAGGGAATATGGCTCACTAGCTTTTCATCTTTAAGAAGAAAAAAACAAAGAATTTTTTTTTTTTTTGTGCCTGCTTTTTCCCCACTCTGATATTTCCTGTATGTACTGGGTTTTGTATTTTCCCTTTTGCCTGTGTTTTCAATACCCTCAATAAATAAAAGATGTGAACACGAAATTGCTATTCAAATTTGATTGTCTCAAATTATGTCTAGAAGAAAACAAAAATCCAGTGATCTGTGATTTTGTGTGGTGAAGGCAGCTCAAAGCTATTCAATCCAGTAGAAGAGATATAAAGCAAGAGTATTTAAAAAATACCAACTAGCAAATAAAATAAGAGGTAGAGAAAGTGTGATAAAGAACAACTTAATACTTTAATGGTCTGAAGAGATTTTTCAACAAAACCATTACTAATACTGGGTATTCTTCTAAGCTCAGTTCTTACCATCACAAAACCATTAGCTCCTTGGTAGTCACAGTCTTCATTATATCTATATCATGTCTTTTTATTGTGTTTTATTTGTCTCTGTCTTCTGCTTGACTGGTAACATGCAGCACCCTTGCGCTGTATACTTATTCCAAGACTGACTGCAACAGTTATAAATATCTCCTCGGCACTGAAGGAGGCAAATAACAAAGCGATGAGCTTCAGTAGCCAGAGTTCTGAATTGCTGCAGACAAGAGTCTGTCAATGAAGCCCTGTGAAATAAAAATATCGCTGGCTGTTTTTTGTAACTTTAAAGAAGAAACCTTTGGTTATATTCATAATAACAGATAAAATAATTCTTAGAATTGCTTTTCTTATTGCACTTGTATGTGGTACTTGAGTAGTCAGAACGAATATTTTCCTATAGCAGCAGAACTGTGGTTATTTCCTGAATATTTTGTCTTTAGGAACGGTTTTGACGAAGATTTAGAAATAGGCTCTTAGCTCTGAATGGTGGATTGGGACATTTTATGCTGCACCTCCTGTTTGAGGAGGCAGAAGAGCCACTGGATTTGCTGTATTATAGTGTACACTAGTCTGTAAAGAATCAGTGACACTTTTTCTGCCAGGTACTGTGGAAGCTCTGCACATCTCACTCTTTGTCTGCAACAGCAGCAACACGTTGATTTTTTTTCCTCTGTGCTTTCAAGAAATAAACACCATGTGAATTTGGTCTCCATGCATAAACACAATTTAAAGCTAAAAGCTTCACAAAACCTTTTTTCTCCTTTCAAACCTTGCCTCTTGCCCATTATTTACAGCGCTGGGTATGGTCTTTAAATAAAAAAAATAAATTAAAGCTTCCCACAATTATGGGAGTCTGTGCACTTATTCCTTCAACTCTGGTGTTTTTTGAGACCCATGCATCAGCTTCTCCAGGGTCATTCCTTGCACTGTGGTGTTCAGTAGAGAAAGACAAATGATGCGGAACAGATCAGAAGATAGAGTTGTGTTCTAGATGCTTACTACGTATTTTACAGTAGCGTTTCCAAGAGTCCACCAAGGATTAGGATTTAGAGCATGACAACTGACTGCCTAGGAATTTGTCAAAGTATCAGAATAGGATTATCTGAAACAGATACATGATCACAGAAAGAGGAGTTGCATGGTACTCGGCAGTCGTAGCTTGTGGTGTGCTGAGTCCTTGTCTAAGGGTTGTGCTTTGCAGGCCTTTCTGGCAAAGGCAGCTTTTGTATGAAATGTAGAGAGAAATAAAGCAGTTACTCCGCAGAAGCTGATGAAAAAGCTCTTCACATGCAACGAGTAAAACTTGGATTTGCTTTGGAGATGAGAAGGTGGGCAAGTGGTACTGCTGGCAAACTGAAGGTAGGGCTTAATTGTGAGATAAGAAACTGGGTGCTACATAGAACTGTAGAGGTGTGAAGAGCCATAAAGACTAAACGCTCGTGGTCGATGAGTGAAGACAGATGGCAAGAGATAGAAAATTCACGATTGTAATAATAATCTAAGAAAGGTCACGTTGCCACTGATGTCTTGAATGGGGCTGAGGCTCCATGTTGATGTTTTGTGTACAAAGGTTTTGCTTACGTAATGGCTTGGCACCAGTGCAGGTCAGAACAACAAGCGAAATCCATTCTTTCATTAGACTCTTTGGTCTGAGGAGGAGAGCAGGAGCTGTTTCACCATTCAGCGTGGGTCAGAGGCTGAGAAGGGAACAGAGCGCCAGGCACCAGAGGTGCCGGAGACAGGCAGAAGGAGACAGTGCCAGGGGCTGCAGGAGGAGCAGGAGAGAGGATAAAGGGGCATGAGGAGGGAAATCAGGTGGGGAGAGGCCTTACATGACCTTGTCACCTTGTTGTGCGCTGGCTTTAGGAGCTGCAGGTACTTTCATCTCAGCAGCAAGGAGCAAACTTAAGGGTAAAGGCTGGAGGAAGATTAAGAGAGGAATGATTTACCACCCATGGGAAGGGGGACACTTAAATTCCCTGTTGCTTGTGATGTCTGATCATGCTAAGTAGCATCCTTCCAACTCTGCCAGTACAATGAGGACTTGGATATTGATAATTTAGGCGATGTATGATGGATAACCTCATTTCTGTACACTACTCCTTATCCAAGCTGCTTTGCTCATTTAAACTCTGCTCAGCAGAGACTACACAAATCTGCTGTAAAGTTCATGACATGACCACATTTCCTATCAATTTCTTCACCGGAACATATATTAATGGAAACATGGGGATATATTAATTGTACCATTTTGAATAAACGCAACCTTAGCAGAGTACATTTTTTTATTATTATTTAATAATTATGAGTTCAGGCTTTTCTTCATTTCCTGCTGTGAGCTTTTAAAAGTCACTGCAATACTGAAACATAAATAGAGTACGTGATGCAACACTTTGCCTAGGCAAATATCGTAGACATTTTTACCCCAGGAAAATGTAATGAAATTAAAAAAACTTGTTCAGCTCATTTGAAATTTTTCTCTGTTGAAACCAAATAAGGGAAAACTCAAATCAAGATGAAACAATATTTACTTCAAAAAATGAAAATACCATTTGCTATGATTTGAGTAAACAAAAAATGAGAAAAACCCACAAAGAGCATGAAAATAGTAAAGTTTTTAGAAAAGAAATTTTAAAAATGTGGATGAGAAAACATCCAACCTGCATAAGCTTTTCTCAGCTGTATGTTATGTTCTGTATGTAACAAAACCCAGGTGGGATGATGCTCAGATTCTCCCAGGCAGCGGAATGTCAGAGAGGAAGCCCAACGTGAGACACAAGGACAAGGGGGCTTGGTAACACCTGGAACAGATGGATTATCATCTTTTATTCTCTCCTCACTGGGCCACCAAACTCCTTCTTTCTTTCCCTACCCCCTCTCCTGTTTGATTATTTCCTATTTCCTTGTCTTTATACTTTTTTCTTTTCTTCTTTGTCTTCCTTTCTTAGCCACTTGCCTTGTTCTGACAATATGATTACTTAATACTTACCTGCCAAATTAACTGACTTATTTTACCAACGAGTGGATATACCATTCCCTGACACTCAGTATTTGACAGTCCCATAATCTTTTCTATGTCCATGAGGTGCACGCTATAATGGGAAAATTCCAGTAAGTATGGTGGGCTTTCTCTACAACACGCTACTGTTACATACCAGCATGAAATGGTACTTGTGTTGGTTTGCTCTCTCTGTTTGACTTCTTAAAGCAATAAAATGTGAATAATTAAAAAAAATATTTTACAACCCACTCATCCTCTCTCCTTTATTCCAAAAATCACACCCAACTGACCTCTTACTGAGAACGCTATTCCATTCTGCAAAATTCTGTCTTTTCACAATGGAAAGAAAAAACCCTATTCATCTAATTGAGCAATTTGCTTAACTGGATACACTGTAAAAATGTATAGTGGAAATGCTAATGTATTAAGTATGAGTGTGTATTTGTATGCATGGGGAAAAAGAAATGCTATATAGATGCTGTAGTTAGAATGCAGCATAAATACCCAAGGCAAAACAATTGTTATTGGAGGTATATTTTGAGGTTTGCCTGCTAAGAGTTGTTCATTGTCAATAAAATGGAAGTAAATAAAAGGAAATTGCTTAAATTTGACCTGAAGTTTGTTGCTTAAATTTGACCTGAATTTTTTTTTGTTGAATGATACATACAGAGCTAGGGGAATCATTTTCTTTTTCTTTTTATTAGCATGGTACTTGGAGTCTAGCCATGGATCTGGATGCCTTTGTGTGTAACGCACTGAGAAACCAGGGAGTCTCCTATGCCAAAATCCTTATAACATTTTGCAAGACAATAGCCAGAGCAGGGAACACCTGTAGTACAATGTTGGTCAGTGCAGCAGGTTGTAGGACAACAGCCACCCCAACTTTGGCAGTGTTTTGCAGGAGAGCAGGAAGAAGGGGTTTGAAGGAGACTGGTGACATCTCTTAGTGGGTGTTTCTCAGGGGTCCTTCAAAGTTGAAGGACAATATTAAAAATCGCTGACGTTGCTTGTCTGAAAAACAGTCAGCAGGTGACAGAGGTTGGAGTTGCTGGCCAATAAAAGCAGAAAGTGACCTCCTGTGACTTAGTAAGAGATAGTGCCAATGTGTCGGCCAGCTGTGCAGGAGCACTGAATGAAGTCTGGCAGTCTTTTTTTTGATGTGACAAAATGTGTCAATTAATTGGACATGCCAGAAAAAATAAACATTTTGGTGAGGAACAAGGAGTCAAAAAAATAAAATTCCACTCAAGTGATCATGCATAAGATGTAGTCACACCAGATGGTCAGGAGAGATTTGGCAGATGGGGCACCCACTCTTTTAAAGTCACTTGTGAAGTCATTGGTCATTTTTCAGTGCTGAGTGCTGCAAAACCAAAAGCCATAAGACCCCCATTTCCCCCTGTTTCAGAAACAGTTCCGAGGACGTGCCTTCCACGTTAGGCTCTGAGCATGCTCCTGAGGATGCAAGACCACAGAGGCCTAAACATGGCTAGGTACAGCAGAAAATGGAGGCAGAGCACAATTTAGTTGCCACATCTTTGGTTTCTCCTCTAGTGGAAGGGGGCTGAGGCTCACCCAGAATCTTCCTCTGTTGCACAGGGGTGCTATTAATATGAGCAGGGCTGGAGTAGAGGCAACAGCGGCCAAAACGAATTTTTTTAAGAATAGGCTACTGACTTCGTCTGCTTGATTTTAGTTCCTGAATGTTGCAGCAATGCAGCACCTGTGTAATGTATTTACATTGAAGAATATCACGTCATAGTTAGCATAAGGTATTTGAGACTCTCTTCATGAAATTTGTAGGCCTCTCACCTTAAAGCCATGATTGCTTTGCTAGATAGCAGAGGCAACAATATCAGGGCAATCTTACAGTGGGATGTGTTGGGAGAGTGAGCAGTGGAGGGGACTGTCAAATTGGAATTCGGAAGTGACTGGGAAACTGGGATAACAGTCATTTCTTTATCACAGTTTTTTCTTATGTCTCTGACTGGTCCATACTATAAAAATGAGGCAATGGGAGCAGCTCAGCTGTGTTTGACATTGAAGTTTTCTTAAAATACAAGGGTGTGCTGAGTTGCTGCTGTAGTACACACTATGTCTACAGGGCTCTCAAGGCTTTTTAAGCCTATACACTTGTTTTTCCCTTTTCCTCACATGGTCAAGGCCTCTAAATGAGGTCCATTATCCTGCAGCAAGCCACTCCTACTGATTCTCTTCAATTATATATAGATTTGTTTCTATTTGAACACCACAGAGAGATGACAGAATAAGGTTTGCATTTGCTGAGGAGAAAATCAAAAGTCCTCAAAGGTCCATGACTAATAAGGCAAAAGTAGGGTTGCCTCCCTCACAGGAAGATGTCCAGGAGAGATCTCTGAAATTCTCCAACATTAATTTATTAAACCTTCATTGTCAGGTGGCATGATTTACACCCAGTTTATAAAGTAGCAAGCAATAGCTTGCAGAGGTGAAGCATTTTACCCACAATGCCCCAAAAGGTAGCAGAATAAGAAACACAAACCATTTCTCTGCCCCTAGATAGCTTCAAGACCACTTTTTTTTTTTTAAAAAAAAAAAAAAAATGAGAGCCACCATTCACTGGAACAACCTCCCCAGGGCCATGGTAGAGTCTCCATCGATGGAGGTTTTCACGATGGGATTGGACAAGGTGCTAGACAAGCTAATCTAGGCTCCCTTTCCCATGAAGGGTGGGACAAGATGAACTTTTCAGGTCCCTTCCAACCTGGGCTGTTCTGTGGTTCTACGAAATACAAGCCAGCCTGAGAAAGAGAAAATTCTGCCCCTCGGAAGCCAACAACTGCAGACTTCCAAGAAAGCACTGAATCTAAGAGTGAGGGAGTTCTTCTGTCTGGAATCCATTTCATTCCTCACCAATTCAAAACCTCTTCTATACACAGAAGCCAGTTTTTGCATGTTGTCTGGGAAATAAGGAAAATGGTTTATTTTTCTTCTTTTACCTTCCCTCCACAAACACTAGCAACTTTATGGGCAGGCATTTGGAGATAAATGGATTGCCTCTCACAAAGGTTTTAAATAAAACCTCTTTTCTGACTAAAAAGTAGGTTAGTGAGTTTTTAGTGGCTTTCTCCCTCCACTGAAAATCATCAGCTTATATTTACTGTAAAAATGACACTATCATCATAAAAGCTCCTCTGTTGGGTTTCACTGCACCATTTAGACCAGATAGCACTGTAAAGTCCTAATGGAGAAATAAACATTTGAGCATCTTTCCTGATACCGTAATTGCCACATTTAGGGCCTGCTGTATGTGAAACTAAAAGTACATAGAAAATTTCCTTGTTCATTCCATGTGCTAGAAATTTTACCATCCTGCCTGCACAGGTGGTTTGTTATCTATGTGTGTGTGTGATATATACCAAAGCAGATTTTTCCTTTCTCTTTATGTGGTGATGGAAATGCTTTGTGGCTTAAAATGGAACTCCATTCCTGTTGCCTCTTGGAAAGAAAAACTCACATAAAAACCCCCCAAAACCTGCTGGGAGAAAAGCCAATGTCAGCAAAATGATGGTTGCAGAGATGAAGTCTCCAGACAAATTCGGTATGAAGCGTTCAAAACTCCTTGAAGTTGTTTGGTAGGAGGCATAGTCATACCATGTTCCAGAGATTTTTCTTCTGTACTGGGGCAGCTGACTGACCCTGCTGAACATCTGCAGTCCCTATTGGGGAAAACTTGTTGCTTTAGTTGGGATGTGCTGGCTCAGCTGGGAAGCTCAGACACCAGCACAGGTCACCCCAGATTGGGCCCATCTCTTTGTTTTGCTGGGTTAACACCCTCAGCACCCTGGGGCAGAAATGTACTTAGGGCAGCCCCTGAGCATTCCTTTGGCAAAGTGCTTGGCTGTGATGGTGGTGAAATTGGGCTTTCGGAAAGTGGGGGTTCAAATGCATTCTCTGTTGCGGGCACATATTTAGGATAAGTTTAAAGTAGGTGCCCTAAGGAAACAACTTGACTTCATAGATCAAAGTAGGGAAATGAGTGCTTACTAGGAAAAAAAAAAAACAAACGCCACTGGTCTTGTCCCAGTGGGGCAGCATTCTAGAACCGATGAGGACCAGGTGGCCTCCTGTACCCCTAGAGTGAAATCGGTGTGCTCAGCATGCTCTCTGAAATGCCTGTACAACAATGCACGCAGCATGGGGAATAATCAGGAGGAGTTAGAATCCTGCGTTCGATCAGAAGGTTACGATCTAGTGACAATTACAGAAACATGGTGGGACAGTTCACGTGACTGGAATGTGGTCATGGATGGCTATGTCCTTTTCAGGAAAGACAGGCCAGCCAGGCGTGGTGGTGGAGTTGCTCTCTATGTGACAGAGCAGCTACAATGTACTAAATTCTGCCCAGGAGCGGATGAGGAGCGAGTTGAGAGTGTATGGGTCAGGATCAAGGGTCAGGCTGGCAGGGGTGACACTGTTGTGAGTGTCTATTACAGGCCACCGGATCAGACTGAGGAAGTTGATGAGGCCTTCTATGGGCAGCTGAGAGTGGCCTCACAGTCACAGGCCCTGGCTGTTGTGGGGGATTTTAACTTCCCTGATGTTTGCTGGAAGGACCATTCAGCCAGCCAGCCACAGTCCAGGAGGTTCCTTCAGTGCATTGATGATAATTTCCTCATGCAGATGGTGGAGGAGCCGACTAGGAGAGGAGTGCTGCTGGATCTCATCCTCACTAACAAGGAGGGTCTGGTCGAAGCAGTAAAGGTTGAGGGCTGCCTGGGTTGCAGTGACCACAACATGGTGGAGTTCAGCATCTTGTGTGGCAGGAACAGAAGAGCAAGTAGAATTGCAACCCTGGACTTTAGCAGGGCTAACTTCGGCCTTTTCAAGCAATTGCTGGGGGAAATCCCATGGGCAAGGCTGCTTGAAGGTAAAGGGGCCCAAGATAGCTGGGTGGCATTCAGGGATTGCTTCTTCCAAGCTCAGGATCAGAGCATCCCCACACGCAGGAAATCAAGGAAGGGAGCCAGGAGGCCTGCGTGGTTGAATAGGGATCTGTTTGGTATGCTCAAGCAGAAGAGGCGAGTTTACAGGTCATGGAAGCAGGGGCTGGCCACCTGGGAAGAATATAAGGCTGCTGTTAGAGGATGTAGGAAGGCAGCTAGGATAGCCAAGGCCTCCTTAGAACTAAACCTGGCGAAAAGGTGCAAGGACAGCAAAAAGAGCTTTTTCAAATACATAGCAGATAAAACTAACACCAGAGGCAATGTAGGCCCACTGATGAATGGGGTGGGTGCCCTGGTGGCAGAAGATACAGAGAAGGCAGAATTACTGAATGCCTTCTTTGTCTCTGTCTACTATGCCGGAGGCTGTCCTGAGGAGCCCTGTACCCCTGAGACTCCGGATGAAGCCAGGTCAATGGAGGAGTTTGCTTTAGTCAATGAGGACTGGGTTAGGGAGCAATTAAATAGTCTGGACATCCATAAATCCATGGGTCCAGATGGGATGCATCCGCGGGTGCTGAGGGAGCTGGCTGAAGTCATTGCTGGACCGCTCTCCATCATCTTTGCCAAGTCTTGGGAAACGGGGGAGGTGCCCGAGGATTGGAGGAAAGCAAATGTCACTCCAGTCTTCAAAAAGGGCAAGAGGGAGGACCCGGGTAATTATAGACCAGTCAGCCTCACCTCTGTCCCTGGGAAAATAATGGAACGGCTTGTCCTTGGTGCCATCTCAGGGCATATCAAGGATTAGAGGATTATTAGGGGCAGTCAGCATGGCTTTACCAAGGGTAAGTCATGCTTGACCAACCTCATAGCCTTTTATGAGAATGTAACAGTGTGGATGGATGATGGCAGAACAGTGGATGTGGTCTATCTTGACTTCAGCAAAGCGTTTGACACAGTCTCCCACAGCATCCTAGTTGCTAAGTTGAGGAGGTGTGGTCTGGACAATAGAGTAGTGAGGTGGGTTGTTGCAAATTGGCTTAAGGAGAGAAGCCAGAGAGTGGTAGTCAATGGAGTGGTGTCTAGTTGGAGGCCAGTATCTAGTGGAGTGCCTCAGGGGTCAGTACTGGGGCCAATATTATTCAATATATTCATTAACGATTTGGACGAGGGAATAGAGTGTACTATCAGCAAGTTTGCTGATGACACTAAGCTGGGAGGGGTGGTTGACACACCAGAAGGCTGTGCTGCCATCCAGCGGGACCTGGACAGGCTGGAGAGTTGGGCGGGGAATAACCTAATTAAATTTAACAGGGGCAAGTGTAGAGTCCTGCATCTGGGCAGGAACAACCCCAGGTTCCAGTATAGGTTGGGAAATTACATATTAGAGAGCAGTGTAGGGGAAAGGGACCTGGGGGTCCTGGTGGACAACAGGATGACCATGAGCCAGCACTGTGCCCTTGTGGCCAGGAAGGCCAATGGCATCCTGGGGTGTATCAGAAGGGGGGTGGTTAGTAGATCGAGAGAGGTTCTCCTTCCCCTCTACTCTGCCCTGGTGAGACCACATCTGGAATATTGTGTCCAGCTCTGGGCCCCTCAGTTCCAGAAGGACAGGGAACTGCTGGAGAGAGTCCAGCGTAGGGCAACAAAGATGATTAAGGGAGTGGAGCATCTCCCTTATGAAGAAAGACTGAGGGAGCTAGGTCTCTTTAGTTTGGAGAAGAGGAGACTAAGGGGCAACCTTATTAATGTCTATAAGTATATAAAAGGTGAGTGCCATGAGGATGGAGCCAGGCTCTTCTCAGTGGCAAACAATTATAGGACAAGGGGTAATGGGATCAAGCTGGAACACAAGAGGTTCCGCTTAAATTTGAGAAAAAGCTTCTTCTCAGTGAGGGTGACAGAGCACTGGAACAGGCTGCCCAGGGAGGTTGTGGAGTCTCCTTCTCTGGAGACATTCAAAACCCACCTGGACATGTTCCTGTGTGACCTCATCTAGGCGTTCCTGCTCTGGCAGGGGGATTGGACTAGATGATCTTTTGAGGTCCCTTCCAATCCCAAACATACTGTGATACTGTGAATTACCCTAACAAAGAGCACTTGTAACATTAGAAGGTCTGGGTTTAAGAATGTACAGATTGGGGAACATATTTTGTTGACCTCTTCTCCCAGAGTAATTGAAAATTATTCAGCTCTGCTGAGTGTAACTGCCAGTAGCTTCTGCTTCATATAATTGAGTTCTCTAGCCTCAATTTGTTTGCTTGTGTTTCAGGCTTTGAAAAAAATAACACTTAACCTTTCATTGTTTATTCAGACTTATTTAGAGAAAACAAAAATCTCTGTGGCTGGCTGTATCAACGGCACACATTTTTGCTGAGCTCTGGAATGAGGTGAGTGTCAATAAAAAGCAGCTCAAAACCTCTTTCTTCCAGGGCTATTACAGACAGCATAAACAGTTTTGAATTATGTTGGATGTCCCTGATTATGTTAGCATGTGGAATGGATACAGTCTGTGGCAGGATGCAAACCCCCCTCTCTCCCCCTCCCTCCTTCAGTATGGAAGGAGTAGGCACATCTCCCTCTCTCTCTGCTGTTTGAGGCTAACAGCTTCTCTTGTTTGGCCCCAGAGCACGCTGGCCAGGGCCATTAGGAGAAGGGAGTGCCGAGGGGCCAGTGAGCCACTGGGCACCTGTGGCCAGTGTGGGGGATGTTTGGAGGCTTCAGGGGCACCCCACAGCCAGTGTGGGGGTGCAGAGAAGCTTCTGGAATGCCTACAGTCAGATCTGATCAGCCTATAAAAAACGGGATTCTCGTCAACACTGCGCCCATTGTCGCGGGTCTCTCGGAGCACGAGCAAAATGCTGCCGCCGAGAGCCCCCCCTCCCCGGGATGGAGACTCCGCTTGCCTTGCCGACACAGGTGTGAGTAAAACTTAACCCTCACAGAACTGCGAGTGTATTTATACTTTCTGTGCACATATGCACGTGTAACTTTCCATGCTCAATACAAGCACGTGTATAAATTATTTCCTCCCACAATTGCGAGCATATTTTCCTCCCGTGCTTCCACATAAGCACGTGTAATATTCCGTGCACATTTGCATGTGTATTAACCCTCACAGGATTGCGAGTGTATTATAAATTTACCCTCACAGAATCGTAAGTGTACACTTTCTGTACTCAGTACGAGTACGTGTATCTCTTTAAAATAGTCCCACACCGTGTTCAGGCAAGTGTGTACTCCTCCCGGACTCAGAGACGGCTCTGGCATTGTTTTGGTGAAGCCACGTGCATGCACTCTGTGGACACCTGTTGTATTAGTTGCTGCCCCTTCATAATTTTCCTCAATTGATATCCGAACCTGTATTTAAGTCACTTTTGGAGTGCTAAAACCCTGCTTCTCACCGGTTTGATAAAAGTTGTTTTGGACCCTGTTGTCCCTTAAACTAGCCTTGGGGTGCTTCTGTGACACAGTCCTGTTCCTCTCAAAGAACTCAACATGTATTTGTGTCAGGCAAAGCTACCTCATGGGGCAGGTGCCTGCAATTATTGTGTCATCTGTGTTTGGGATTTTACACAGAACATGGAAAACCCTAAAAAGTAAAAACTTTAGAAAAGTGGTATTTGAAGTATCTTTATCTCAGAGAAAATTTCACTGCAATTGGAATCCACTGCTCAGGTAGAGAACTTCCTGATGCAAAGTTCAGTGCTGCAACAGCTCTGGCTGATGAGACGGGCAGGATTTTATTAGATCACAGGCATCTAGCCTGGGTTTTGCCTCATCATTCTCTTCCACCACATTTAAGAAGAAATTGTTCAAAGACGGTTTCTTATTCTGTGGACCGACGCGTGCTCTCAGCCTGTCAGTGACCCCCTGCACAGTGCTGATATGACCAACACCATTGAGTAACTTCTTACTAGCATATAATGTGTGAGAGAGGTATTTTTAACATAGGTCTATGGTGACCTTGTATTTTTTATTCGTGAGTCTTGCTCCTTAAACTGGGCACAGGGCAGCTGGCTCCTTGCATTGGGCTACTTGAGGAGGAAAGTGATAGGTTTGCAGTGCTGGCAGGAGATTATAGAAGGCTTAGAGAGGACTGAGGGCAGGGAGCGGGGAAGATCAGTGTAGATGTGGATATCAGGTAGATTAATACATCATGTCACCTGGAGAGTGAGCTGGGGTAAGAACCCAAGAGCTTTTTTTCTGCCTACAATGGCTCAAATTCCTCAAGGTGAGAACCTGCCCAGGGAAGACCCAGTCCTTGCTCTAGGGTCTCTGACATCTTGGAGTGCAGTTGATGAGTTGGGTCCACATACCTTTGGCTGATAATGCCCAGAAGGGGGAAAACAAACACTTTACCAGAGGCTGTTTGGGATGCTGTGGAGCTAGCACCATTGCTGAGGAAAATCAGTCATAACCAAATGGTGTGTGACCCCCCTCCCAGGGCATGTACCTGCCCTACAGACCTTCAACAGTGGGCTCGGCAGCCTGGAGGCACAGTTGCTGCCCAGGACATTGAACATGATAGCCGCTGTGGACTCCTCTGTGACTACAATGCAGCATCAAGTGGTTTTGCTGGCTTGTAAATCTAATGATTTCAGGACTCATTTTTGCCATCTGTGGCAAAAGAAACATGTACAAGCCATGGGAGTGTGCTTATGGAGTGTGGAATACAGAAGGAAAAGCTTGTTCTTTCTCTTTCAGCCTCTGATTTCTGCACTTTTAGCTTTACTGGTGGGTAGGATATGTCCTGTGGCAACCTTCATGGTCAGGCACAGCAGCTTTTGATGCTCTGAAAAGAAAATTATGACTATCCTCTACTTCTACTTTTCAGAATAAATCTTATCCAGAATAGCTCTATTGTTCCTCACACAGCAGAAAACTGTTGGCTTTCCATGACTTTGGCAGGGTTGTAATACCTCTGAGGGCATGATTTAGCCTGAGACTGTGTCTGTGAACAACCTTTCATAGGCAGTGATCTTGCAAACATTCTGGCATGTCAGTGTTCTTACAGATTTTTCCATGCATGAATGTACACAACTATTGGAACTGAGGGCTTAGGTGTGGAGACATTATTGTTTGCAAAGGCAGTCATTTCCCAAGTGTGATGTCAAAACCCTGTGTTCAGTCTGGATTGTTTTCTACAGTTCTGGATGTTTATCCAACTATATAACTTTCTAAATAGGACTAGGACTATGTATAGTTGTTTCAGAAAGACTCATCAGTCTGAACAAATGACTGTTTAATATGTTTTTAAATTAAAAGGAAATTGGATTTGCTTTTGCAAAGATGCCCATAAGCCTCTTGCTTGTTTGGCAAATGGTCCACACAATTTATTTATGTACAACATTCTTCACATACATACAAGATGCATTTCCTGATGGGAAAAAATAATCTGAGCCTTTTGTAGTTGTGCAGTTCTTGACTGCCAGTTGATACAGGCCAGAACCTTTTAAAAACACATATGTGCTAAAAAATAGAAAAATATGGGCATGCTGATTTCATATTGCCCTGACTCTGGAGTGTTTATAATTGTTCTGCATGCTTCTTTCATTGCCTTACCCCTAATTTCCTACAGTCACAGGTAACACCTATAGGAAACAGACTGGCCATAGGATGCAAAGATCACAGTCATCTCAGCCATTCATTACTGCCTGTCATATTAGAAGAACTGAGGTTACAACAGCATTTCCTCCTTAATCAGCTGGAAGAGAAGGGTCCTCCCAGGCAGGTGAAATACCACTTACTTTCCTTTTACAAAATGGAATGATTTTGAGCAGTGCCAAGCCATTAAAGATTTTGCAGTGTTGCAGAAAGGTTGTAAGAGGCCACTCTGTTGCTGACACAAGCTGGGTGAGTTTGAAGGCCAGATCCTCAGTGTGTGCAAACTAGCACCATTCAGTTGACATCAGCTGAAAGGTGGAGCTGCTGATACATCCCAAGGCACCTTAGAGAATTAGGCTCAACCAGAGGGCCTGTAGGGCTGCCATTACTGTTTTACTTTCTCAGATACTGTTCTAGTAACTTCATTTGATTTTTTTTTATTGTTTTGTTAGTGAGTGTAATCCATCAGGATCGGATTTTGTCCACTGCAGTACAGCATATTGTCCATATATTTCTTTCTGTCCAGTGTGCTCACTAAGCTGGGCACAGTGAAGATGTACTCTAAATGCATCTACGTTCACATTTAAACAATGTCTGAAATTCTACAGTGGTTCGCTTTTTTTCTTTCTCCTTTCCTTTATTTTCTTTTTTTCCTCCTTCCTTTTTTTTTTTTTTTTTTGTCTAATCACAAGCTTTTTACGGCCTGTTTTGATACCCAGAAGTATTATGAAGCTGCTGTTCGTGATACAGTTTGGGTTGAGCCTGGTTGATGGAGACAGGTTGAAAGAAGTAATCTAAATAAAAGTGCATGGCCTCTTGGACCCAAAATTGGCTGGCTTGCCAGTCCCAATTCATTTATCTCAAAAAAAAAAAAAAAAAAAAAAAAGTCCTCAGCAAATTCCTATCAGTTTCACAGGGGTCATTTGCTTCACTGGCTTCCACTAAGGATACCATTATCCTCTTCAGTCCTAACCCACTCCTAACCCGCTCAGCTTTCTAAACAGTTTGTTTAATTAATCCCCTGTCTTTCCGATTGTGAGTGCTATGTATTACAAGCTAGATTTTGATGCAAAGCATCACTAAATTAATTGGTTTTGGCCCTGATCCACCAGATTTAATGGGGTTATTTGCACGTTCAAAGGTAGACAACTGTTGAAGTGCCTGATTGAATGGGGCACTTCTCCTTTAATGAAAGGGGGCTAGGCGGCTCAGCCTCTGCCTGCTATGTGAAGTTAGTAGGGGTACTTACTGCCTTTGCTCCTGGTAAGTCATGACAATATTTTAGTCATGTCTTGTACAAAAGTGGAACACCTTGAATAATCTTAATTTCATTTTCTGCCTCCTTCTTCCATATTTCTGTGTTACTCCATATTGAAAATGTTCCCACTAAATTTTTCATATTTTCTACGCACATCTCAAGAAGTGCTCTGGGTAAGGCCAGGTAATCTCTAGCTTGAAAGGTTTGATTAACAACAGCTCAGATGCTGTATTTTTTCCCTTGTGGCCAGGAAGGCCAATGGCATCCTGGGGTGTATTAGAAGGGAGGTGGTTAGTAGGTCGAGAGAGGTCCTCCTTCCCCTCTACTCTGCCCTGGTGAGACCACATCTGGAATATTGTGTCCAGCTCTGGGCCCCTCAGTTCCAGAAGGACAGGGAACTGCTGGAGAGAGCCCAGTGCAGGGCAACAAGGATGATGAAGGGAGTGGAGCATCTCCCGTATGAGGAAAGGCTGAGGGAGCTGGGTCTCTTTAGTTTGGAGAAGAGGAGACTAAGGGGGGACCTCATTAATGTTTATAAATATATAAAGGGTGAGTGCCATGAGGATGGAGCCAGGCTCTTCTCGGTGGCAAACAATTATAGGACAAGGGGTAATGGGATCAAGCTGGAACACAAGAGGTTCCGCTTAAATTTGAGAAAAAACTTCTTCTCAGTGAGGGTGACAGAGCACTGGAACAGGCTGCCCAGGGAGGTTGTGGAGTCTCCTTCTCTGGAGACATTCAAAACCCACCTGGACATGTTCCTGTGCGACCTCACCTAGGCGTTCCTGCTCCAGCAGGGGGATTGGACTAGATGATCTTTTGAGGTCCCTTCCAATCCCAAACATACTGTGGTACTGTAATCCTGTCTGTTCAGGGACTGATACTCTTCCTATTGTTCATTTGATTCTTGGCCATCATCTTACTGTTGCCCTGTAGAGAACTATAAGTTAAAACTGATGCTCTCTTTGGGTTGTTGCAGTATGAAAGTGTATTACATATCAACAGACACCACTTGTCAACTTTTTATCAGTGTGTCCGTAAGGGAGAAGGAGAGCAAACACTGCCAACATGGCTTTAGTTCCTGCCTGACTCTTACAGCTGTTCAGATTTCTATCAGTGCTGGGGAGTCTAGAAGCTTGTCTTGGAAATTGAGGCATTTGTCCAACAACAAACAGTCTTTCTGGGAGAATCCTGCCTCCCTGCCAAAAAGAAGCAACAGTGTAATGGTGCTACTGCAGGTGAGAGGTTGCTGCTAAGGGGAGAGAAATAAACCCCTGGTTGTCACAGAATCATTCTCCAGCAGCAGTGACTTTAGGCTGTGGTCTTTCCCAGTATTTCTTCTTTAGTCCAGGACGACTCTAGCAAACCTGATGCTTTTTGACTAACCTGAGAGCAAACAAAAAAATGCATTTGTGCGCACTTACTGGTTCGTAAGTCTTCTTCTTGGTCAGATGCATGTGCGATATAAACTTAAATACTTTTAGCTTTAGGTTGTGCTTAAGGAGTAAAGAAGCAAACAGTTAAGGTGCAAACCATCCTGGAGGTAGGAATTTTAAGTCATCACAAGCAACATTATGAGTTTTTTTTCTCCCTTGTTCTGAAAGCGATAAGAGAGGCAGTGTAGTATCTGTTGAAAAACGTCAATACCCATCCTGGGAGATCATTCACATGAATAAAAGTTCATGGACCCTATACTACATGCATCACATCTCCATCATAATTACCATTTTGCTTGATTGACTTGCCTTCTAGAAGGTGCCCAGGCCCTGCTGGCACCCCAGGCCAGCATGACAGGACTCTTATCTCTCCCAGATCAAGGATCCCAACTCGGAGTGGCCCATGTGAAGGCAGCTGTTTCCCCGGGGAAGCGCCTGGTCAGCCTGGGGCGGTGTGGGCAGGGCTGGCTCAGGCACTCAAGGCGTTTGAGGCAAGAACAGGGGTAATGAATAAATGGCAGCCTCTGGTGGGAGCCCTGCCACTGTTAAATTTGTAGCCAATTAGCCGTGTTGCACAATTCCAGCAGAGTAACACCAGTCTCTATAGACCCGGTATAGAGGGAGAAATTAGTTCAGACAAATACCTCTTAATCCCTTGTTCTTGGCTGGTCTGAAGCGCCTACTGCTAAGCGCTAATAGCGTTGGGAAATCCCAATTCCCAGTGTCAAGGGCTTAGAAGAATCAGTCTATTAACGGGAGACATTTATTTTGCATTAGCTTTGATCAGCAGCTCCTAGGCGAAATCTTAAATAAATAAACCGCGCGGCCTCCCGCCTGGGGAGACGCGGGCTTCGCATGGGGCGGCCCAGGGTGCGGGAGCCGGGGCCGCTTTCCGCCGGGCGTCGGCTCACCGGAGCAGCCGCCTGCCTGGGGCGGGCACCCACGCAAGCCCGCGCTGCCCAAGGGGACAGGGACGGGGACGGAGGCGGGAAGTAGCCGGCCAACACCGGGCCAGGACGGGCCGCCCTGTGCGGAGCGGAGCAGCGCTAGCCGAGGCGGCGGCGCGGATGGCGGCGGCGGTTGGGCGATCTCGCGCTGCCCCCCGGCGGCCGTTAACGGCCGTGCTGCCGCCCGTCTGCCCAGTACGGCGCTGCCCCCGCTCCCCGGCAAATTCGGCAGGGGCAAGGCTGGACCCTCCGCCCCGCCGGGCGCCGGAGCAGCCCCGCCGCCCCCACCGGCAGCTGGCCGCCCGCTCCGGCGTCCCTGTGGCGGTGCTGAGGGGGACGGTGCGGCCCTCAGGTCGGGTGGGCGCTGCCGGCGGAGCTGCGGCTTCGAACAGGGGAAACTGATACCTCGGAAGGTGGGCCTGGCCCGGCCGTGAGCGGCGTTGCTGGGAGCTGGTTGTGCCCTTTCGGGAACCGTGATTCGGGGGGAGGGCCGGGGAGCCTCAGCCCACCCGCCGGGGAGCCGAATCTCACGGCCAGTGGCCTTGCCTGTTCCAGCACCTGCCACCGATATCCACATTGAGTATGACGATGTCACCGCGTGGATGCAAAAGCGTCTGTGTAGCAAAAAAAGCTTGAGTGAAATTACTCAACCGGTGTCACTCTGCCCTGTCCTCATGTCAGCTACCTGGAGACTTTCCGTGGCATTAAAGGATAATATCATGCACCTGGGGCTGCCATGAGGAACAAGAGTGTATTTTTAAGCTGCAGCTCCCCATGTATTCTAGATACACTTTGTCAAATGTTACTGATGTATAAATAAGCTAACCATATAATAAAAGATGAAAATTGTATGGCAAGCTTCCTGGACACAATTTTTAGGCTCTTGTAACATTATAACATCACTTACGTGCTCCAGAAGCTTCTGGAGCTGAGGGGAAATTGCACTGACACAAGCAAAGTAAGTTAGGATCAACCAGCATTTTCAGATCACAGACTGGCATGCAGGGGAAAAAAAAAAGTATTGCTCCTAAATGCTAATTATTTACATGCACTGGGTCTTGGTCCATAATTGGAATGTGAGCAATCTGTGCATATAAAATGTAGCAATTTTTGTACTTACATAAGTAGCTGTTATCTAAAAATGACATAGCTTACTACCATGTTAACTTTATGACTGCTTCCTGGCATTGCTTGGACGCGCAGTATCTGCAGAAGGCACCTGCTGGGTTTCTGAATGCATCAGGTACATCCTAGCATTTCCGTGACTTTGGAGGAATGTTAATAGCATGACAGGAGCACAGCAGGCTTCACGGAAGAGCGGTGGGAAGGGAGGATGAGCAATGACGGTTGCATTAGGGCCACTTTGTGAGTGTCTGAAATAATTTTACAGATGAAATACCCATATATTAAGCAAGGATGTGAAGATGAAATGGTTGGAAGTTGGTTTTCTAAGTGGCCAGCTTTCAAGTACCCAATTATTTTTCAGCTGTAAATAGCAAACGTGGCTTAAAGTTCCTGCTTACCTTGGAGCCTTATTTTTTCAGGGAGACCGTTGGGTCTGTGTGATGGCCTTCTAATCCACAGACTGGTTATTTGGGTACACTCTGGCTCAGGTCATATTTTCCGTCTCCCTCAGAGTTTGTCCTTGGGGTTAGCATCTATTATGCTGTGCTCGCAGCTACATTGTTAGGAGCTAATAACCATAAGCTGCCCCTGCTCTTGTTTCATGGGAGCCAGGTTGGCTTTTCTATGTGATGGGGTCTCAGCTCAGAGGCATGATTACTCTACAAAAGGTGTGCCCAGTTTATGGAGCAGAGCTGGCATCCTCTCTGCTTAACGCTCCCACATGTATAGGTTGGATGTACTTTCTGTTATAGAGAGTGGCACAGGTCAGCCTTTAATTTGGGGTGCTGCGGGGACAGGACTTGGTCATGTGTCCTGTGTAGTTCTCTAAAGAATCGACACCTCTGAGTGAAAGAATATTTAATGGGACATTTCCCAACTGCAAGGCGCTTGGCACCATGATGGTGGGAAATGTGAAGGGCACTGGAGGCTTCTCAACTGTGGCAAAGATATCCAATGGCTAAAGTTAAGGTAAAATTAAATTCACTTTGGAAACAGGATATATATTTTAAAAATTAAATTAACTAATCAGACAGATTGCCAGAAGGCATAACAGATCTTTTTTTTTTTTTTTTTTTCTGTTGCTTTTAAGTTTTAAATAAAGCCTGGATGTCTTTGTAGAAGATATACTCTAATCCAAATGTAAATTGTTGGGAACAATGCAAGAATTACTGGATGAACTTCTCTGGCCCTTACTATGCTGCATGTCAGATTAGATGTTGCTAGCAATCATTTCTGGCCATAAAAATGTATGAGCAGTAGAAAATGGTAAGTTTGAGAAGAACAAAATGATGTGAAATTAACTCCATAACAGAAATATTTTTGCAACATAAACTCCTCTTTAACTTCTGTTGCATTATTTCACATTCTCAGTGAAAGCAACATGAATGTATAGTTGTATTTTCACATTAAAAAGAACAGCTGAATATCTTAATTAAGGAAAAAATAATGTATGTCAACAGTGAGGGAACTGACTCCCAATAAAAGGTCTGTCTGCCCGTGTTAGTTTGTTACTCAGTTTTTCTATGCAGGTACAACTTCCTGCAGCCATTGCCTATACCTTAGTCGCTTGACTTTTAGAAATTCTTCCATTTCAGACATTATAGGTTTGAATAGGTAGTTAGCTGTGCCTTTCTTGGCAGGTGAATGGTATTTGTGTTTAGCCCTCTCAGACAACAGTCTTGCAGACTTCAAAGCAGGCTTTCAGAAGTTTTCCATGTTGGCCTAACAGTCCTGTGAACAAACCCCTGACTTCCAGGGAAACACAATTAGCTTCTGTGACCTTGCATTTTTTTGACATGATCAAAAATCCTTGGAAATGAAAGGGAGATGGAGGCTAGGGCAAATATAATTCCTGTGTGACCAGCTAAACTGCTGACTTTATGTAACACAATTCCACTGGAGCAATGTGTGTAGAGGAAAGTGAACAAAACCAGAATTCAGGTTGTGGACCACCTTTTTTGCATACTCTTTTTTTCTGAGCGTTGTCAAAGAAAGGAATGGAAACGAAAGCTAATTTCATAACAGTTGGAAAAGTATTTTTTTTTTTTTTAAAGAACAACAAAAAGAGGGTGCAGAAGCCCTATATTGCTAATATTTTTCTTGCCCTCTGTTGAACATTTTTCTTGAGGAAGGACTTGATACGGTTGGAGCTGAATCATGATCTGCGGTTTTATTTTGAAAAGCGGACATTTTTGAGCTCCCTGTTTCTATTTTGGATAAAGTAGAGGAATACATTCTGGTTTTACCACATTTCTTCCCACCGAGATTTTCTAGACTTGTTTCCCTAGCCTAACAGAGACCTGGACCAAGACAGGTTCCTCTCTGAGACATCTCCAGTGAGAAACCATCTGGGTTGCCCACTTAGTCCTTAACCAGGAAAAAAAAGCCTCTTTTCCAAAAGTCTTCCAGAGTAAGAAAGACACGAACAGAACTAGATACTTCTTGGATGTGATTCATCTGGGACATTTTCAGTTGCTGTATTATGATGAGGTAGATTGTAACTTAGAGCAATTTCTGTACAGTGGTCTATAGACTCCTGGCTCAGCTACAAATGTTGGCATTGTGTTTACCCAGCATTGGCCATCAAACATTAACTAGGGATAAACATGAAAAAATAGAGGAGAGAACAGGAGGTAATATTTTCCAAAATACTTAATAAGGAAGAGAGAAATGCTTACGAAGCAAGAGTGGTGTGGGAATTCATGGAAAAGGTAAAATAGGAAAGGCGAAGATGAAGGAATATTACGAAGCACAAGAAAAGGAAAGGATTTAGCTCTTTTCCTTTGCTGGGGCTAGGATGGAGAAAACAAAGGTGGTTATGTGTTTTCTTGTAACTGCATTAGTTGAATCTGGCCAAAAAAGGAAGGGGACTGCTTATTTTTAGTGGTAGGGCTTGGGAAACTGGTTAATGTTGAAATATTCTTAAGACATCATTTTTACTCAGCTGAGTACCTTCTTTGATATTGTCCAAGCATACTCTAATGTAACAAGCACTTGTAGCATCCAGCGCATCATATAATATATTCCTCTTCACTTTGCCCTGCATTTCTCTGTTAAGCAGCCTATGTCTCTGCACAGCTGGGGGAAGAGTATGAGAAGAGTTGGCTGTTTTGGACACTTATATTCCCACACAGTGAAATAACAGGAGAGAAACTACCATTCTCCCTCACCCTCACCACCCCTCAAATCAGCCCCAAGCTGTAGCTTTGCCTATCTGTAAGCAGCAGCCCCAGACTCAGGGTCAGAGTGGGTACATCTGCTTTTGTGATTTGGAACAGTACTGAGAGCATTCCTGGCACTGGAGATTGATTGTGCTGTTAAATTTAGAAAGTAGTCCCTGGCACAGTTTTGAGCTTGGGTGGCTAGCATTCTCTCAAACAATTTTTAGGCACTTGCCTTGCTTTCAGGTCCAAGTGCCCTTTAGCCATCAATATTTTTTCTCCCAGTTTTTCTGAGATCCGCATATCTAGGCCGTATCTAGTGTTTCCCTGCAGGTTGCTGTAACAACTGCACTTTCTTTTCTGTTTCAACAACTTTCAAACCTCCACAGAATCAGAACAAATTCCTCAGCCTTGGAAGCACCCCTTTGTTTGGACTGTCACACAGATTGTCAGTGTGTGGCTATTGATTCAACATCTCAGTGAACAAAAGGACCATCCTGGGTTCTTACACTTGCCTCTAAATGAAAGTTGTCAATTAGGCCCTTCAGTTTCAAAGAAGTTTAAGCTGACCAAACAATCTGGCACTCATTCATTCACATAAAGGGGAAAAAATTGGAAGAAGTAAACATTGCATATTAAATCTCCTTGTCTATGAAAACCAAATAGTTGCCAAAATCTGCCGGTTGTCTCTACATCTCAGATACTTTCTAAACTCTTAATTTCAGAAGCTAAAGTGTGTATTCACACCACCATTGTCTCAGCTGCTGTTGGACACTTCACTGACTTTTAATCTGCTTGCTTTCTTCTCACTCTTGTTTCTTGACCCTGGACCTGTCAAAATCACTTTATCTACTACTTTGATTGTATAGTTCAGCTCTTTGAATCTCTCCTCTAAGTCCTCTTTTTTTAATTTGTTGCCTATTCTGTAATTTTTCCCCTCACACCTTCAACCAAATGGACATCTTTGTATCTTTGTCTTTCTTTTTTTTTTTAATCATAACCCCTGTAACCTCTTATTGTTCTGTTGGGTCCTGTTCCAGGGTCATGGATGACCATGGAAGGATTCTGACTGTATTTAGCTGGGAACCAGAGTTAGTCTTCTACTCACCTGCATTAAAATTCTTAAATGCCCATCTTGGTGCTTTTCTCTACATTTGTACCAGCACATGGAATGCCATGTCTATCCAGGGCAAGACATTTTCTATGCATTGGTGCTCCTTAGATTTTACAGACCTGATTCAAATCTCCAGACCTTGCCTATGATACAAGGGGAAAACTGGGTATGGAAAAGAAGCATTGCTGAAAACTGCTACAGTGACTGGAAAAACAGATAGGGCCAAAGTGGTCAAGAAAGTAGCTTGTCTTCAGGTCCAGTGTTTTCTGGTAGTCAAGCCTGGAACCTTGTGCTGAAAAGACAGGCAATGAGTAATTTCTGAAATGGCTCTCTAGGGAGCTCATCCAAGACTGCAAAAGACCATTTCCAAGTCTGCATCCTGCCTGATTTCCAGCTGAGACTTGAACTCACATCTCCTACAGGTGAGGAAATGTCCTAACTCCCAAGTTATATATGTTTTTATAGCACATGGCTCTCCATCTATCCTGCTGAAGACCTAACACAGCTGTACAATCTAATTAAACTGCATGGAAGGACATACCAGCCTAGGTAAGCTCTGGTTTTGAAGCAGAGAAAATCATGGAACAGACCAGCATTTTTTAAGCAAAACAGTTTTTGGCATGAAAATGCACTGTTTTATTACATGACTTTTTTGAAAAGTAGGATCTACCTGAGTGTGGTCAGTGGTTCAGACACAGGCAATCTGTAGTTGGGAAGTACCTAACGTATTCCTTTACATACCTCTGAGTGTCCTAGTCACCTCTCTTTCTCTCCAAGTTTTCTTGAATTCTTCCTTATATTCTTCTTTGGCTTACCAAATATTAGCCAATCCTGTGAAGGGAGTGCACCTCTCACTTTTTTTTTTCTGTTTTGAAAATGGAGCATGGCTGAGCTCGTGTGGTTGTCTCTGGAGGCTCCACCTTGACCAGCAACCTGTCACAAACCAGAGGCAGCCCTAAATGCCTCAGGGGACAGGTACAAGAAATCCTGTGTCAGGCATGTCCAAATTAATCTGCACTCTCTACCCCCAATATTAAAAAAAAAAAAAAAAAAAAAAGAGATTAAAACCTTGAAGTAGGAAGATAGTGAGTTTTTCTCAGAAGTTGCTGCCTTCTAAATGTTTTAGAGCATTTTTAAATGCAAAGAGGTGCTTAAGTCTCCACTGAGTCCTGCTAGATTCAATGTGTCACATGGCTGGACTTTTCCTGTTAACTGTGTGAAAGTGTGTTGCCTTTTCTACAAATTTTGAATCTTCCATGCTTAAATTTTGTGAAATGTCTCTTTGTTCTTGTGTTATGTTAAAGGGGGGCGGGGAAAAAAGTACCTTACCTACCTTTGCTATCCTGCTGTTTTTTTCCTCTACTTTTCATAATTTCCTGTTTTATTAATTTCATCTTCTCTCTTAGGTGAAAGTCCAATTCTGTTCCATTTTATTGCATTTCTGAGGTTTTTCATGTCACTAATTATTCTCATCACCCATCTCTGAACTCTTTTTCTATCTGCTATATCCTTTTCTGACATTTTAGGTGCAAATTGTTGCAGATGCAATTTAGATCACTTAGATGTCCAAGTCCTGTCTTACAGATGCAATCAGGGACTCAGACATCTAAGTAACTAGATTGCAGACACAAATAATTACATTGCAAAATGTGCCTGCAAGTTTTGTGCCCATGAGAAATGGTTAAAACTAAACTAAAGATCAGAGCCTTAATCACAAACAAAATATCCCCATCACTCTTTAAAAGAGAAAAGGACCCCCTCCATATGAACAAGGTACTATCATAGAAAAAAAAATCTGTTTAAACTGTTCCTATATAGAGCTATATCATAAGTGTAATAATGAATAGCATAATCAACCAGAAAGACATGAAACAGTGCCATAACATCTGAAGACCTTACTAGGAGAGAAGACCATGGTGTGTGCTGATCTTCCATGATAACCAGTGTTTATAAATGAATGTTTCTGGTTTTAAAAATTAGACTTGAGATGATTTCCTTTGTTGCACCAAAACATTTCTTCCATTTATCTACAGGAACAAGGTCTAAGAGACTTTATCCATGTCCATGATCCAACATTTTAGAAAACTCAGTCTAAGATTATTGAAAAATACTTCGAACAAGATCTTATCATTCCGTCTCATTATGAATTTAATGTCTTTCTGGGACAAGGATTTAGCATATTTCAAAGTTGAGGTCATATTATTTGATGGCACAGGTGGAAAAGCTGGAGTGAGAGCTGATTTTTGCAAGAAACAAAAACATTTGAACTAGAACTTTATTTCCTAGATCTTCTGTACTGATTGAAACAAAGATTTATTGTCAGTTGAAAAAATGTAGCTCCTCTTTCAAACGTGCAAAGAGAAGATGTCATGCTTTTCTATTTCTTCTGAAAGGAAAAAGAAAGAATCTTTTCATCATTGGAAACCAAAGATTTCTAATGTTCAAAATTAATGAAATACTCAATATTGGAGAACTTTCTGTTCCATTCCTTCTCATTAAACTTTCTCATCACAACTATACTGAAAATGAAAACATAAGATACTTAAATAAATAACAATATATAAATACTTAAAGTAGTAACTGGATATATTATAGAAGTAGACATTGTGGTAAGCTTCAGTTTTAATCCATTAAAAACATAGATAGATTTCAAAATATTCTGGACCTGTAATGTTACTCTCTCCTATGGACTGTGGGCACTGGAAGAAGAGAGGGAAGCTGGCAAGGTGAATGTGTGAATGTCTGAGCAGTTTCAGCCACCTTTTTCCTCCTGTCCTCTGAAATTCTATTTTAATTTCTGGTGCATCTCAGCCCTGTGTCTGCTCCAGTCTCAACTTGTCTGCTTCCTTTGCTGTGATAGTCAGCATTCCCAATGGCTTTTGATCATCTCATGAGGCTGAGATTGGTTACATGTTATTGCCAAATCTTAGTATGGACAACAGAAAAATAAATCAATTTCCAGTACATAATAAACTTCAAATCTCATGAAGCATGCCTATAGTACCAGATGTTCCTTTTCATAAGGGAGATTATATCCTCAAAAGTATTTCTCACTTAGCTAAATGCCATACTATTTACTAAGGGGTCCACATTTCATATAACTTGAAGAATTATTTATCCTCAACTATGTGCTCCTTGTTACTCACATAAGAGGACTTATGCATGAAGGAATCACTTAACTTCAATTAAATGGGCCATATTAAGTCCCTGAGAATAGGCATTCTATCTAGAATTGCTTAAATATTTAATCAGCTCCCAATCAGAAATCCTGCATGGACAGGCACCCCTGATCCTATATTCTTCTCACTGAAGACAATGAGGAAACTCCAAGTAATTTTAAAGGCAGCAGGGACAAACTCAGTGCAAAAGCATAGGATTTATTAAATTAAGGCAAATGAGTTCATAGAAAGGAAGAAAAACTGCACAGTCATTTTTTTTTGGTGCACTCTCAGAGAATATAACTCTGGAATTAAGCCAAGGTGGTTAGTTAGGCTAAGTGATATGACTTTGAACTTGGGCAGAAGAAGCACCTGAGAGGCTGAAACTGATGCAACAGCCTCCGGGACTCACAGCTGGTGCTTGTTCTTGCTTGATCCTCCCTGCTCAGAGCTCTGGAGATCTAAGCTACTCTGCATGACTGTCTAGTAATTCATATGAAGACACCTCATTTTCCACAGGTGAAACAGAGCAGAAGAGAGGTATCATTAGTTTCACAGGATCAGGACCCAACAACTTGGAAGCAGTAAGCATTAGCTTCAGCAGTTGTGAGGAATAACTATCACATCTTCACAAAACTGTGATGTCATGATTCACACTCTTAATTGGGTGGTTGTTAATTGGTTTCATTATTAATGACATTAACTTTGTTAAAGATATTGTTTTCTGGCTGTTGGCTAAAACCACTGCAGTCCCTACGCTAATACACTGTAACCAGAACTCAAGTATATGTACGGTATATACATATATAAATTTACACATATTTCAGTGTCTTCAAGAGACATAATTTCACAGGAAGGCTGCAGCTCTTCTGGGACTGTGGTGTTGAAGGCATTATGGATTGGTGATGGATAGCTAGAAATTTAGTCTTTGCAAGCACTGGTTGCCAACCAGTGTCCACGTCATCCCTCCACTGCGACTCTACTCTTCCCCATCCAAGCATCTCCCTCATTGCTATTGTAGGTGACATATTCCTCCAGCAGGTATCACACCAGCTGTTATGAGCCGCCTTGTCTCCTCTGCCCCAAATAAACTTTTTAAATTCCACTAACGTTGAGAGGCTGTAGCTATCATTCTGATTTGCTTGGAAAGGTCACAGAATTCAGGAGCTGAGGACATGGGTGATATGCTGCTCACCAATAGGTTTTCAGTTTCCAGCAGAATGAAGTCACCTGCAGTATCAGCTGTCCAGTACTTTAATGTCTAATACAATTGGTTCCTTGATTGTCACCTTCACCAACCATGGAAACACCTGTCTTGGCAACAGTATAGTTTGTGCTTACAGCCATGGCAGCACACAGCTCAGCCTCATTTAGGATCTTGTGCCTGACCCTGTCTCCTTTTTGCTCAATTTTTAATTTATGCCTCCTCCGCCTTTCGTGCAAATAGATATATTCTCTTATCGACATAGAATGAAGCCTGTAGTGACAGTGTGGAGGTTTCTTTCTATGCCTGTCCTGTTCTGTGGACTTGAAGACCATTTGAAAAATCTCCCTCAGTTCTTGCCTCCAGGCTGCAGACCAGCCTGCTTGTATTGCACATGTTTTGTCCTTACGTCCCTCACAGGCCTTATCTTGTAAACTTCAGATCCATCTCTGAGGCTGCAGATCAGTTTGCTTGGGTATCTTGTCATCTCTGTTGTGCAGACCAGCATCCAGAAGTCACTTGTTCTGTCTCAGAAAATTTGAAATAGTTCTGGTTTATGCCCTCTCTCATTTGCTGTAGTAAAAATACAGTAGTAAATACTGAACTAATGCTAGCTCATTAACACATGTTAACTGGATATAGATTTGAAGACTTTTCCCAATGGCCTCTGCTGAGCTAGATTGAGAGCCCCATCTGCAAAGAGACATGTATCTTTTCTAGAAACTTCAGACGGGGGATGTGGTTCCTTTCTTGTTATATGTAGTCATTATTTCGATCAAGACTCGCCATGGCAACTTTTAAGGGTCCAACACATATTTTCTGTGTTGATTCATGGGAACCACTGTATCACTTTCATTTATTTCAGTATTTCTTGTAATTAATTTAAAGCGTCATGTGAAGAATGTGTGCTAACACTTTGCTGTTATTAAGCTGTCATTCTAAAACTTTACTATAGAACTGACCTGACAGGAAAAGGTTGATAGATTATTGATGTAATGTCCATTGGATGGTCTAATACCAATTCTGATTGGCAGCTTGTTGATCTAACACCGCCTTTTAAAGAAGAAATACCTTTTGGCTTAGCTGAGGTTACGCTTGGCTTAGCTTTTAATAACATTCTTCCTGAGTTTAGAACGCTTTTACACAGTACTTCTGGAAGCTAAATTTAAGGGATGTTGGATAACACTTTTCAATATTACTAATGTATGAGAGGGAAACAGCTGCTATACCTTTGAGCTTGTGTTTCTGGATATTTTGGAGGCACGGTGCTCCTTAGATGTCCTTAGTTCAAGGCACCTGTTTGTCCAGAGTGCCATGTATCCTCTGTGATCACATCTGCTTTTACAGCACTTTCAAATAAGATAATGCATGCTAGATATTTCACTTGAGCATGGATTTCTGTCTTTTATGTGCTGTTGGCAAGCATTAAGGATTAAATAGTTTGATGTTAAGCAGCAGAAGAATTAATATCAGTTATGTTTTCTTGTATCATTATCTAAACTCAAAATCTGGACCAGAATCTTTTGCCATTTAACATCACAAATGCATTTTTCTTTTTCAGTACAAGTTATTTTAATATCACTTCTAAGACACAGCCAATAGACTCACACTAGAAAAGCAAGATGTGAGATTTAGCTTCTTGTTCTTTAGAGACACCCTACTATCCAGCCACCTGTGGCCTAGCACATAATTTTCTACAAACACAGCCTAGAAGCAAAAGTCTAGAATAGGCCAGAATAATTTTTTCCTAGAAATATGTAGTTTCTCCTCTGACCGTAGAATAGGTAAACATAGAAATCTACATTGTGGACTTCTAAAATTTATTGAGGTAATTTCCTTCCTGCCTCATTTTCCTCTAGAATGGCTATTCCTCTGTGAGGAAGAAACCTCTTTCTATGCTTTCTATTCTTCCAAATTGTTTGAAAACCTTACTGTATGTTTCCTTCCTTGCAAACATAATCAATATTTGTAACAGCCTTCTGAAAAACAGCTGAAATGATGATGGCCATGTGACTTAACTGTGGGCAGAGCTATGTAGAAAACAGCAAAAATTATTTCTCCAATACACAAGTACAATTTCACGTGCAACTGCTTATTTAACAAATCCCAAAATAATTTAGACTGTATTAATTATTTTTATGTCTCAACTCTACCATTTACCTAATTATTTTTAATACAATATTGTTGTGTTCCCTATCCAAAAATCTTATGATAATTTATTTGTGTTTTTTGTTACAAGCATCTTGCCTAACAGCTTGAGGCCTTCACAAAGCACAGGACCTCTTACATCCTCATTTCCTGTCTGTGAAATTGGAACATTTTTGGTCTTAGTTCCCCTCTTTTTTCCTCCATCTTCTCCCTGCTGTTTAATATTTGCAAGCTCTTAGAGGTCTGTTTTTTCTTATCACTGCTCACTCTGTCCTGCTTATTGCTACATGGCATCAGTTGCTAACCTGGCACCTCACCAGGCTCTTTGGTTCTTGCACACACTTTTGCTGTGGAAAGGCTAAGTCATATGCAAACCTTCCTACTTCTTGCTCTGCATAGATTTCATGGCCATTCAAATGGCTGTGCAAACTTCATAAAAATCTGTCAGGTCATGAAAACTTCGTAACTATGAATTGCTGTTCTCAGAAATAATGATAATTGGCATATATCTTCAAAAGACCCATGAACTAAATTCCATTTTTTTTTTTTTTAAGCTTCAGAGGTAACAGGTAACTTGAACATTTGTAACCGTCCTTTCTCAGAGGTTGGAAGAAATTCCTTCAAACATTTATATTGTTTCAGTCTGTCTTATATTCAATAAGCTTTCTAATGAAAATTTATGAAGGGCTTTTCATAGAGCCCTTAAAAACAGAAGGCTACAATTTACAGCAGTACCAGAAAATCTGGGACATGGATTTTTGCGAGTTCCAGTGTGAACATATAAGAGTCTGCTGTGGTTGCTACGCCTTTTTTATGAGCACTGGCTAAGCTTTGAAAACCTGATCCTATCCAGCCAAAGTGTGAGCCTCTCTGCTTGACTCCTCTCCCGTCAGTTACAAGCCAATTTGCTTTAGAGTCCCTCTGTGTTCAGGAACAGCAGGGAGACAACATGAAGGGTGGATAACCCTTCTACCATCTAAAGCATGGGTGTCAAACTCATTTTGACTGGCGGCCACATCAGCTTTGCAGTTGCCTTCAAAAGGCTGAATGTAATTTTAGGACTGTATATATACATATATATACACGTGTATATATATACACATATATATATTGTATAAGGTAGGAGTAGTTACATTTCTACAGTCCTAAAATTACATTCGGTCCTTTGAAGGTGACCACATGGCTGATGTGGCCCCTGGTGAAAATGAGTTTGACGCCTTTGATCTAAAGCATCCTTTGTGGTACCTTCTTTTCTTCTTTGATAGTACGGAGACAATAGTGTTCATGTGCTAACCTGGACAGCTCCGTCAGGTGGAATGACTGTTTTGCCTCCAAAATAATTTGGTATTTTTGTGCTTGGCTATGTAAGGAAGAGGGCAACGAGAAGGTTACCTCATTCTGGTGCTTTACTCAGCCCAAGTGGGCTGTGTTACATGCAGAATGTTTGGACGTTCCTGTAGCCATTCCAGCCCTCTAGGTCTGGCCCTCTTGTCCTTAGACCTTCATCATCATGTGGCTTGCTGCTGCACCTGAGACTGGCTGTAATTTTACAGAGCAGCAAATTGCTAGGGTTATTGCTTCCTCCTCTCTTCCTGCTGCTGTCAGGTCTCTTCTGCATTAGTTTTGTTTCCTCAGTCTTAGAAGGCTCCAGGCTGGCTAAGAGGTAGGTGCCACAATCCTCTCCCTTCTGTAGGAACCCTCTTTGATAATAACCCTGGTCTAACAGCATCTGTTAGGGCTTTTCAGTGGAGAAAGATTTGAACAGTGGACCCTGTGATCAGGTTTAGGCATGAAGGAGGCCCTGATTGGATTTAACCTGTTGGAGATGTTGCAGTTCCTCCTTTTGTTGCTATGAAAAAGCAAGTCAGTGGTGGAATAAAAGTGCCTTGTGATGTGGGCAATGGCAGAGTAGAATTTCGTATTAGACCGAGCACTGATATTCAACCACAGCTACGTCAGTTCTGCTTTGGCCCTAGTTCTCTAGCTCCTTATTGCATTGGGCCCTTATTAATGAATGCATTTAAAAAAAACCCCAAACAATTCAGTTACTTTTGTGTGTGTGTGTGTATTGGAAAAGGTAGGGTTTCTGGATTTTCCTGTGAGCCATACAGAGGTCTTGGCTTTTTAAGCACCACGAGGTTGAATTAGTATTACAAAGGAAGGGTTTTGTGTCTGATTTGCTTATGATGAACTCATTTCTGCTGCATAGAAGTTATTTTGTCTGAAACATTTTTGTTTAAATAGAATAATATTTTAATCTTGTGCTTTGGGTCCTTTTAAACCCGATTCTATTTTGTGCTCCTATTATCCTAATAACAGTTCAATTAGGAGTGGTTAAAAATCAAGATATTTATTTTAATTACATGCTTATCTTTTGATGGTATATTGCGGTAAATAAGGAACATTTGAACAAAAAAACCCTAACATTGCAACATGTCTTGTCACATTATACTTACCCTACACCTGATTTCAAATGTAAATTGCACAGCATTTAGCTCTAATGAAAATACTCTAGTGAAGGAAATTGTTAAGATTTTCTGGTGCTCCCCTAGGGGTAATATTAAAACCTCCATTACTAACATCTCACTCTGAGAAGACAAAATGTGCACTGAGAATACAAAAGCTCTGTTGGCATCTAAATGTGTGCCAATTAATTCGCAGTTACAGACCTGCAGATCTGTATGGAGATGTAAAAATAGGACCTGGGAAAGCTATTTAGATCCCTGTATAACAGGGCTCCTTGACCCTGGATTTCTAGTGTTAGTTTAATCATGGCATTCTGCTTTCTATTTATTTATATAGTTGCCTCAATGAACAAATTAATAATTATACAGCACATTGACAAACATGCCGAGTAATATTTGCCAGATTTTAAATTAATTTAATTCAAGGGCCACTTCATTTACAGGATTCATAGGCATATCAAGGAGTAGCTTTTGCTTCATTGCTATTCAGATTACACCAAGATTTTTCATCATTTTTCTCTCTCCTTTTTATCTTTCTCCCCTCCCTTCACTGAGGAAGACAATTTAACCTGCTTTTCCAAATAGGCAGCTAATTTCAGGCAGGTGGAAGACAGGTAAATGATAGACAAACAGAAATGTAGATAAATGCATGGGCGACATACATTTAGAGAGAATAATTTTCATTACTAATAAAAGGAAAACAATTAGGTAGTAGTAATGCCTCATCTTTATTTTCCCATTACTTCCAATTTTCAATCTATCTCCTTTTGTTTTTCACCTACAATTTCCTTTGAAAATTATTTTAATTTCAAATCTGTCTTGTGATTCTGTGGAGGAGTGTTTCTGTGTTGAACATCAACTCAGTCACACAGAAGTGCCATGCTTTGTGGTGTTTGTCAACAGAAACTTGGTATTTGGGCCAGCAATTGGCTTGAACTGTAGTATTTGGACTGAAAAATATATGTCCTATGGCAGGCAAGTCAAACTCTTTAGTGAAGACTGTAACTGTTGAGCAGAGGGAAGGAGATGGTCATCAGTCTCTAAAAACACCCCCCCCCTTTTCTCCAACATTGCCAAATAAAAGGAAAGTCCCAGAACAATGCTGCTTTTATTTACTAGTCTTCTCTTTCTGTTTCCCATTTAATTATTCTTTCAAAGGAAACAGGACAAATTGGTACGCAAAAAAATATATTTTTGTGTCTTAGGCAGTGGCAGATCGCTATATTGGCCAGTACATAGCAGGGTCCACTGCTGGAATATAGAGAATCTGAGAGATATTTAATAATTCCGCCCTATTATTTAGAAGAACTGCAATGTTGGGAAATCGGTACCCACTCATTACACTTTTTCTACCTCATGCAATCTATGTTTCCATCTATTTAATTGCAACAACACTCCCTTTGATATGCTGGCACTTATAGATGCGTGTTCTGTTGTAGAATGAGACCCTTGAAAACTGCTTTCATTCGCTTTCTGATATCACCTTATTTATAACCAAAATATTCCTTCCTCGGCAAAGGAGATTGCCAGTCTCAGGAGCCTCTCTGCTCAGCAGGCAGAGCAGCATCACAAAGCCTGAGCTACTGTGTCCTCCCACTGTGTCCCTCTGTCCCTCTACCCCTTTGGCAGAAATACTGAACCTGAGTTGAGTACCCAGATCTTTGCTTCTGGGCTGAGTATCTGCTTCACCTCTGTCAGTTGCAAGGTGCATATGAAATAGTCCTGTGAGTCCACAGATGCTCAGTACTTAGTTAAACAGAGATAACTTGATCAGCTGTGTTTGCTTTCCTACTCTTTGGTGACTAAATCTAGCCACAGGCACAGCAGAGCATTTAGAGGCTAGATCCTCAAAGGTATGGGTCCAACTAAAACCAATGGGAACTGAGTCCTAAAAGCTTTGGAGGTGGAGTGCTTCAAAGTACTTCAAAGTACTTCAAAGATGTAGCTAGATAGTGAAACTGAGTCAAATGAATGGGATTTGTCTCACCCAGCTTCCATGAGGAGACTCAAACACATGCAAGTATCTGTAAGTGAGTGAAGTGTCATGACCTCTGCATGAAGCTGACATATGACAGAGGTCCTATAGAGATCCATGTCCTTCAGCAGCTGGAGGCCAAGCCTCTATTATCTGCTTTGGATGGACTGCATCTAGGCTTCATTGGCTGGATTTGCGTGGACTGTACTGGGAGGTCAGACCCCTCACGTACCTATAGAGTCCTACATGTTGGTACCTAAAACGAGATTTTCTAGCTGACAGGGAAGCCCACCCTGAATATCTACTGGTGGGCAAAGGTAGCAAGATGAAACTCATTTAGGGGGGCTAACAATGAGAAAGCAAAATTTAGATGAAACGAGTGAATCAGCTTTTCTCCTCCTGGCTTCACTGAAGGCTGAATTTGGAGATGAAAATTCTTTAGGTGAAATATGGGTCTGTCTGGAGAAGAGCAGTGTCTCAGAAGCCATTTCAGGAGAGACCAGAAGGACTAGGGGTGAATTGTATAGCAATATTTGAACCAAACATTTGTTTCTAATTTGTGTGAGGCTGCTTAAAAGGTGGAATAACAGCAGTTATCAACATGCCAGATAGGTATTATGGAGATAGCAGAGGGCTGTGAAGAAAAATGAAAAATAATTTTTATACTTTTAACATATATTACATTCAGGAAACTTGTGAATTATCAATGGGTTGTAAGGTTTTTTCTTAGAAACAAACAGGAAATAACTGTGCTTCATGTAAGACATTAACAATCTCTCACTCTTATATCTGAACAACTTTTCATACGTAAAATCACTTTAGCTGGCATGATTATCACTGTTCACTGCTGTATTCAGCATGCTGCTGAATGTGATAATGAGTGATGTCTTTTTTCCATCACTTCAATACAGGTATGCAATTTATTCCGCCAGTAAACACTATTATAATGTAAAATTTATAATACAGTATCTTTCAATGCCAGTCACACTGATGGTTTGAAGGAACTCGAATGTGTCTGTTATGTATCAGAGCAAACAAACCCTATATTAACAACAAAGTTGCTTACTTGACAAAATGGTGCAGCTGCCTTGCTTTGCTTGCTGGTATGCATATATTAACAGCAACACTGCTTACTGTATTGTCATGGCCCCAAATTCCCTCAGTCTTTCTACACAATCTTCACAGTATTACAGGTACCAAAGGAAACAGGCATTGCTATGTCATGTATTTGGCATTCGGAGCATTAGATTTACCTTATAATATCCCCACAGCCCAAACCCAAGGTCAGCGCAGCTAATGATCCTCAAAGTTGTTAGGCGGATAAACTCGCACATTACTCCTGCACTTTTAAGTAGACAATACAAATAAATACTTTCTGTTGTGTATATGTGTGGGGGTAGTGTTCTTTCTTTCAAGAGCTTTTAGATGATATTCCAAATAATGTCTAATAATTTAAAAACCTTTTAAAGAACAGGCTCTTCTTCCAATAATTGACAGGCAAGACAATACCAGAGGGGGAGGAGAGGTGGAGAGGGGCGGAGGTGTAGATTGCTCTATATAAAAGCCTATAAATTATGTTGTCAAAATTATAGCAACATTTTTTTTTTCTCAAAAGCCTTGGAAAATCACACTCCTCCAGTCCCAGACTCCTGGCTTTTGTTTGTTTTGTGCAACCAACCTAAAACTTCATGTCATGATATCTCTTGTAATTGGTGACATTTGCTGAATTCAAAATCAGCCTAGGACCAGGAACCCAAATGTAACAGAAAACGTTGTCTGAATTTTTACACAGAACTACAAGAACAAAAATTTTTGGCTGTTGCAGATGGTACCCATGATGCATTGATTGCACCCATGCTGTTCTCTTGTTTATTTCCCAATCTTAGCCAGATTTTCTTGTGAAAAGTGAGCTGTCTGGAGATTGCACTGCACACTGATGTGATTAGACACTTGACAGTGGGGAAGCCACTGACCATAGGCTCTTCAGTTGGAAATGGTCTCCATCGAGACAAACATTCAGTAGCTTGCCCAATATACTGTAAAACTGCTCAGGATTTGCCAGATTCCTCTCTTACATCTATGATGAAGCTGCTTCCACAGCAGGAATCTCAATGACTCTACATTTCAATTCAGACATCTTCTTGATTATTGGCTTCTCGGTATCTCTTTCAGGCTAGAAAATTTCCTGAGAGATTCTCTCTCTCTTTCTCCTCTCTCTCTGTCTTGTTAGATGGTTTTGGTCTTGGAGAACAGAAAATCTGTGTCAAGGGTCTATTCAGGAGCAAAATGATACGCTTTCTCATTCATTAATTGTTGCAGTAAACCTGTGAAAAGAATGATGTACCTCTGGTCATTTCACAGTAAAGTACTTTGCCCTACAAGTCAGAAGCTTGAAAATTTAATTAGTTTGCTGCTTGAAACATTTTATTTCCCCCTACCCCTGGATATTTATTCTCCACAGCATGCCTAGCTGCAATTAATTTCTGGCTGTAGTCATCACGTCACATAAAGTCTATATAGTTCAAGCTTTTCAGAACTGAAGATGCGTTTTGAACATGACATGAAATATAACCAGTTTTTCTGCTTGTTGTCCCATGTGCTGCATCATTTATTTTCCCTCTCCCTTCACAAAATGGCTGTTAAACAATAGAGCTTCTACCAAATCTGTCTGTCTGTCCAGCCATCTGTCCGTCTTCTATATCCCAAACACAGAGCAAAGGTCAGTAGCTTATGCACTTTTCAGCTTTGGTTCATACAGAATGTCTTAGTAAAGTGTGAGAGAACAAGCAGCCCTTCAAAAAAGCACTAAGAAAACAAGCAAATCCCTTCCACAAACAAATGGGAGAGAGTGAGATGCTATTTCAGCTTTCAGTGTTCAACTCTGCAACAGGCATTGCATCCAGTAGTGCTTTATGGCATCTGTCTGATGGAAAGGCTGATTAAAAAGGAAGGGTAAATGCATGCTGTTGTCATCTGGTGACACTTCAATAAAACAACAATATTTTTATTATTTTTAAGAAACCTTTCTAAGAGTAAACTGTGTGCTTTTAAAAAACATACTGCACATGATCTGCATGACTTGAAAGTCCTGATATTGTTGACAGGCAGGTGAATAGACTGCAGTAATTCCTAGTGGCAATACGAGGAAGAATTTGGTCTGGAAACCTGCTGAAGAAAGGAACTGTTCAGCACTCTTTGGAACAAAGTGAACATCTCTCTATCCTATCTTGTATTTGGGTTAAGCGAGTGTCGAGGGTTAAGATTGCGGGGTGACAATAAAACCCTGGCAGATGTATTGTTAATCCCCTCTCCCGCCCCCCTTCCCCCTTTTTGCCCCTCCCTCTCCCCGCTTTCCACTAAGGAGAGGCGATTGGGAGGAAAAGAAGGACAGAATGAAGAGAGTTGGAAAAAATTAAAGATGTTTTACTAATGCTACTAATAAGAATAGAGAAAATAATACAAAATATACAAAACCAATCTTGAAAGTCTCAGCAACTGCAGAGCTGGCAACCAAAGTCCTGGATGGGACTCTGCAGCCAATCGGAGCTGGATTCAGTCTCTCACTAGGCCTCAGTTCGCAGGGATGACTAGCAAGGTCCTCTCCTAAGGTCGGCCATAAGTAGAAGGGAAAAGGGACGAGATCCTCGTGATCTCCCACTTTTATATGAAGTATTCACGTGAATGGGATGTTATACACAGTTGGTCAGTTTCTTGGTCACTTGCTTCTTGTCGCCCCTCTCATGAGATGTCCATCCATGCTTATCAATAAGTTTGCATTCCATTGCTAGGTTTACCAAAACATGTGTCTGGTTCTCCAGGAAAATGCAGTTAATATGAAGGCTTTAGCTGACAGGCAAATTCACTAAAAGAGAAACTTGTTTTTAGCAAAACCAGGACAGCGAACTAAATGCTGGAATGCAGTCCGTCAAGTGTATCCAGGCAGGCGACAGGTACAGGTTGTGTTCCTACAATGATGGTTGTGCTCTTGGTCCAACCCCAACTGCTGTGATAGAATTTGGCTTGGTAGAACCAGGTGGCTATGTTGGTAGCAACCACTTGAAGTGTTAATGCCCTGCAGATCCCTTTGATCACGGTGGCCGTTGTTGCTCTTTCAGCACCCAGCCTGTTCCTCAAATGTCCTCCAGCCTTCTCCATTAGTAACTGGGTCTGTGCTGGAGAGTCAGACACAGTGATGTAACAGAACGCTATTATAAATTATATTGCTAAAGAATATTTGAATTACCATGATTTCTATCCTGTCTCATTTTTCTGAGCTGAATGTTATATGTAAGACATCTTAGATAACAAAGGTTTTTGTCATTTCATGGGAATTAAAGGAGAAAGAAGGAGGAATCAGAATTTCTGTGATATTTTGCAGGAAAATAATACTACATGAATGCTGAGATGTGGTCTTTAGGGTGAAAAGCCACCTGGGAGACAATAACGTCCTTTGGCAAGGTTACAGTTAGGAGAAAATAGTATCCCAAAAACTTGGAAATAAAAATTAGAGAATGTATTTCTTGCCACCTGATACACCTGTGTGCGCGTATACATGCGCTGTTTCTACAAAGAACTACAAAGAATGCTTTTTATCTACAATTTTTGAGCATTGTGCCTCAGGTTGCTTCCATACTGACCCAGAACTTGTAAGAGCATGGTCTGTGCATGGACATGATGTGTATAGTCCCTTATCTGTAATGGTAAATAAATCCCATATTTATGGTCAAAGCTGTGGATGCTTTTCAAGCTTCTTTTAATAGTGATCCTAATTACCTAAATGTAACTTTCAGCAGTGATCTTGATCTGATGGTCATGTGCTGATTTTTGATTGGTCTGCTATAGTCCAATCTATCAGTCTTTTAAGGGCAGGCAACAAGCTGTGTTTCATCTTTGCTACTGTCCCATCTACTTGCTCTATTTTACGTCTCTGATAGCAGGGGGTACTGCAAAGATTAATGGGATTTAAGTATCTGTGTTGTTTGTGTATATATTTAAATGTACACAGTGTTTCAAAGCTAAACAATGCCATGACAGGTGAAACTAGTGCCTGGCATGAAACCACTCTTCAACAGTATTGAATTTCTGGCCAATTCTGCAAGTTCCTTTTTCAGGTGTGGCAGAGCTGATGTTGATGTTCCTGACACATTGGATGCAGGTGTCATTTGTTTTCCTCTTAGTCTTGCCCATAACCTAACTCAGCCTGGAGGCTGTCACCGGTGTAAACTAGAGAAACATTTTATTTTATTTTATTTTATTTTATTTTATTTTATTTTATTTTATTTTATTTTATTTTATTTTATTTTATTTTATTTTATTTTATTTTATTTTATTTTATCCTAAGGTTTCTCCATTTCATGTTCCCGGTAAGCCAAAAGAGTCCTTAGTTGCCACTTTGGAACAGAATTAAAACCACATTGTGACTCATCCAAGAATCAGACACGGAACTTTAAAGCCTGTTGTTGTTTACTCAAGTGCCAAGATTACAAAACATGGTATTTCTAAAATACTGAAAAAAAATTTTGTATATTTGTGTATCTCAAGAATCACTGTTATCTGAATACATCAATGCCATCAATACGTGAAGAATGGTAACTTTCAATTCATCACGTGGTTCACCCCTGCCAACAAAGTGTCATGAGTATCTGCAAATAATGGATTATGATCAAGAAAACACTTCTTTTGTAATAAGAGAGCTTCTAACATGATGCTATAATCCTGCTATAAACCCTGCTATATGTGCAGGGTTACCAAATAGTTTGCCTTCGCAATAACTTTATGACAGTAAGTACCAAAGAAGTAACAATTTGTGTCTGCTACGCATTGTAAGCTGTTATCAAACCGATAACCTCTCTACATATTCAGAACCAGTATCTCCTGCTGTTCAACTCTATGGACAATGGGGTTTTAATCGCTGAGGCACTTACAGTAGAATATAGGTTCAGACTGTGCGTGGAGGTGCTCTAGCACTGGTGGAAAGGCAGTAACTGCTCTCTGAATAGCACTTACACTATATTAGCTACCGGAGGCAAGTGCTTTCTTTTTTCTTTTTCTGTTGCAAGAACATCACTTTTCTGTGCCATAAATCCTGCTCATGATTTATACTTTGATGCTTCATTCCATTTTAAAAATTTTCAATATATTTCTTAAATAAACCAATTGTAAGTTATTTTCCTGTCACTGGAGAGGGAGATATGTCAGTTAACTCTCACCCATTAGCTCTGAAATAAATAAGGTCTTCCATCAGAAATAATAAAGTGAGTCAAACTCAATGCCACATTAAATCACTTGAAAGCTTTCAAAACGATTAACCAGCAGGGTGAGCTGTTTCATTAGTAAGAATCACCTGCTGGTAAGGATGAGAAGAGGACTTCTGCATTGCTCTTCTTTAGATTAGAAATTTACAAACAAGATAAATCTGAAGAAACACTACAGACTGGAATTAGATTATAAACACCTTCAGGCTCCACTATAAGAAGTCACTGTTTGTCACCCAGTAAAGAACTTTTGTTACGACTGTATTTGTGCTATATACCAAATAGGAGGTAAACACAGAGGATTCAAATAGTCCTCTTGCCTGAATTATGCCCCCTTTGCCCATTGCCTGGCTGGCAGTTCATTTAACCTCTTGGCACCCTCTTGGCTAGGTGCAAAGGAGCCTGCAAGTAGATACTTACAGCTTTCTGGAGCCAAATGTCTTTCCAACAGTATCAGGAAAGCAAGTCTCAGGTGCAAAAGCTGTGGAAACCTTGACTGGAGCAACCATATCTGCCAGGCCTTCCTTCAGATGGATTGGCAGTGGAGGCAATTCAGCCTTGGATTAGAGGTTCAGATCTTCAGTTCTTGTGAACCAGGGGGGAAAAATTACTACACATTAAGACCGGTGGTGACTGACAAGATGAACTGTACATTGAGAAAGCATACCTGGTGGTTCAGGGGATGAGAGTCATGCAGCTCAGCTCCAAGAAAGGTCAGTTCACTTCCTTAACTAGTGCATGCATCACACGCCTAGATTTGTATTTCATATGACGGTCAGTAGGATCTTCCCACTTGTATTTGGCTTTCATTGTTAATATGATGGGGTTCTTTTTATAGGTGGGACTTATACTCACTCACTCAAGGCTACACTCCATGTGCCTGTGAAATGCCAACGAAAATTTTCATTTGACAAAGGGCTTTGTGAAGGTATATTTTCAGTTGAACTGGAAGGAGGAGGGTCTCCAGGAGTAGCTAAGGAAGATGTGGACACATCCCTCTCTGCTCCCTTGCTTCTCCCATGTGTTGGATTGGCTTGGGACTACCAGGAACTTTAGCACGAGCACAACCTTGCGGCAGGACTCTGACACGGGGGCTGCACTGGAACTGTTCATGAAGCCCGTTTTTTTCAAGAGTCAATGTTCAACCCCTTCTAACCTATATCTGCAAATCCAGTGTGATTCATTAATCCTTCTTGCTATCACTGAGTCACAGTAGGCTGACACCATACTGCAGAGAAAAGTCCCAGCAGAGATCCAGACCCGAGCGGACGGAGGAAGAAATGCGGCCGACTCAATATGAGTGATAAAGCATACTTCAACTTTATTGCCCGAGATAGCGTGCATTTATACCAAATACCATAATTATGCATACTTGTCTCTATCTAATAGGCTAAGCACATTTACTTACTCCACCTACTTGGGTTTAGCTAGCTATGCGCATCCCACATTCTTCTGACTCTTATCTCTTCAAAAATATCCTAACCCTGCCTTAGTTAGTACTTTTCCGTTCCCCCCTTTCCCACGGCCTAATAGACAAGCTAACTAAGGCCTACTTATGTCAACTAAAATGGGCTCTGCTCGTACAGTTGCTTGGTGAACTCATGTCTGTGCTCCTTGAGCCAATCCCCGACACCATACCACTGTGGTCAACAGAACGCATGAACATTGGAGCTGTGTCTTGATTTCTTTAAGAATTTTCTAAGTTTTCAGAAGTGAATGCTTTTAATTCACTTTTAGATACTTCTTAAAACATCACCTTTTGGAATTAACTTGTGTATGTCTGTTTCAGCTGGATAAATATAATTCTTCAAATACATTACTGAGTGAATATTGCTGTGTTTCATTTAATTTATTTGGTAATTTTTTACTTTGCAGTTTTCAGCCAGCTCTGTGGCTGGTAAAATGAGGTTTAATGGATAAATTAACTGCTGGATGATAACAATATTCATTAAGGGTCAGATTCTTTAGCCAATGTTCATATCAAGTAGGACCTTTGCTATCTGAGTCACCAAATCACCCATGTTTAGCTGTGTATTGTAGTTTCATGCAGTCTACTGGCAGCTAGTCTGGGGCTCATGAACTTTCCTAGTGCTCACTTATGTCTGGCTGCATTTGCTGGCTACATTCTGACCACATTTTAAAACGAAGGATGACCTCTTCCATCCCCTGGTAGTCCAGGATAAGAGAAATTAAACAGTATGTAAGCCACGAGGACTAATGTTTCCAGAACAACTTACTGACATAGCCAGTATTTTACATTTTGGACGTGAAGGACTGTCAAATATTGAACATTATAAAACAAATTCTAATATCTCATTGAAAAAAATTTCAGAAGTGGAATACATTCTATTTTCCCTATTTTTTTTTGTCATGCAGAATTTCAGATTGATAAATTAATTGAAGAATTATTGTCTGTTTTCCTTATGATAGTTTTAGAAAATATTCTGTTTTTACATGTTAATATTTTTTTTGAGTAGTTTTTATGATACAGTTTCATCTCAGATGATCAACATCGTAATTATCACCTAAAGTTTAGCTTCAGCAATGGTACCAGTATAGAACATCACATTTTGAATGCTCACTTTAAATTATAATCATTTTGACAGCTGTACTGCTTAACATTATCTTAGGAAAACAAACACTTAGGGTATTCAAGTGTGAATGTTGATGTTTTTCAGTCCAGTCATTTAAAAACCAAACTTTTTCTCAAGCATAAACAGAACTGTTTCCAATATATTCTATATTGGATCCCTTTGCTTAGTTATATAGCACAGGCTGGTTTCCTATCCAGGTAGGGCATATAAGGGGTGTACTTCCTACTGCTCTAAGGTACTATGGCAATTCAGAATCCACTTTGTGTTATGGCAGTGAAACCTCTGCAGTGCCTATGACTTTTGAAGAGAGCAAATGAAAGGAAATAACACTTTCCAGGAGTCATACAGTGGTCATGTTATTGTGCTAGCTGAGATCAAGTTGATGCTTCTGATTACACTGAGGCACGTTGTGACTTCCTGGTTTAAAAAAAAAAAATCAGCTCAAAGGCATGGGGCATAAACACTGAGAGATTTCTGACTCTCTAGGTGAAGCTGCTGATATACCAAATTTTATTAATTATGTTGTTTTTGACGGGTGACTCATACATACGAACTGGTAAAATCTAGTCCGGGTTATTGACTGGGAATTGTTTTGCCTCCAAAGAAATTTACAGGACTAAAGCCAATACTTTGAGAGATTTCTCTGCCCAGTTTGCTCCTTTGAGGCTACTCAGGTGGCTGAGAGAAAAAGTACATGCCTTCTAGGACCAGCAGACAGCTGAGAAAGAGTCTGTCTTTTCCAAGTGTGCTTCTCAAGGAATGACCCATGATCTTGGCTTCGGGAAGTCCTGAATATGTGCTGCCAGGTTTGTTTTAGTGGCACATGGCTGTTTTTTGAAGTTACTGCTTTCTGGGACCCTTGGATGCTTTTAAGCAGACCCATACTTCGCGGCCACAGTCCACAGCATCTCTGCATCTCTGGAGGCTCATCTTTGACCATCTGTTTTTGAGGCATGAAAACTGCTTTCAGTTTCCTCTTCCGTTGTCTGCTAAAATCAGAGGAATTAGTAGAGTGCTATAAAATTGGAAATTTGGACTTTTCCATCTCGAAAGTGGGTGATTTCTATTTTCTTCTACCAGGGAAGGCAACATTAGTGGCTGAGTCATGGAAAAGGCCAGTTCTAATCAAAGGTGTTGTGAGGCACTAACGTATGGAGCAACTAGTTTATAGAACAGCATGAAGAATGGAAAACAAGACAACAGTGCCAACAGAAGTTGTTTCAGTCACTCCTGGAAGGTGAGAAGGTTTCTGTTTTAACAACTGCCTTGTAAATGCAGCAGGGAGAGTGATTTGTAGACTAGACTTAGTGCTCAGGCTCTGTAATACCTAATGCCAAATATTGAAGTCTCCTATGTTTCAAGCATTCATACTGCTTTATACATGCTTCATACAAGCATTCATGCATAAAGGGCAAGGGATAACAACACTTTCTAAACATTAGGGACATGCAGTAATAAAGCTTCAATTTTCCTTGTTTCTGAAACAATTGATCCAGGCTTACACATCTATCTGGATTTTCAGAGACTGAATTATCCTTTGTACTATGCACCACTATTATTTTCCACTGGATTCTTTCCACTGTAGAAAATTCAGTGTATTTGCCTCTTTGCATCACTACAGTTTGTGAAATACGTGCCTGGATCGGTGAGCTCTGAGCCTGATTTTCTGCTCTGTTATACTGTTTTTCATGCCTTTTGCCTCTATTAGCTTCAATAACACATAGATTCATAGGCTTTAGTTAAATGGACAAATTCGGCTTTTGAACACGTTTGTGTTTTGATAAAGGCTGTGGTATTACTTTGGATGAAGGTGAGTGTTACTGAAACAAGACACGGTGCAGGAAGCTGGATCTTTGACATAACAGTGTGAAGAAAACAGTCGTAACTACCTAGTCCTTTGGCTGTTGATATTAGATCAATGTTACTTGGTCCTTTGCACCACTGTTCATCTCTAGATGCAGGTCTGAGGTGAGATAAATCAGGAGGGCTGGTGAGCACCCTTGCTGGAGCTGACAGTTGTCTGAATAAACCTTTATTGGAAACAAATGCCTTAACTTACTGGTGGCCTTGACTTACTCATTGTAAAACACAGCTTGGCTGTTGCATAATTGTATCCTTAGAAATTTGTTGTCTCAAATTGTAAAGGAAAACGATATCTTTTAATTTGTTATTCTTGTTATAGTAAAAGCAACAAAACATTGTTTAAATGGAGTACCTCAGTGATCCAAAAAATAAATTTCTTGCAGAAATGCCTCTCTGTCTAATGGAAACCTCCAGAATGAATGGGTTTCTGTTTCTTGATGCAAGCTGTTCCTATCTTGTAGAGGAGCTATTGCTCTATCAGAAATCATGCCTAAGCCTATTATTCCAAGGAGACAATTTTGTTATAAAGAAGTGATTTGTTATTTTAAAGCCTTGTGTCCTGGTTTTGTGAATAAACACATAAAAAAAGTGTCCATTTGAAGACATGGCAATAATTCTGGGTAGAAATCTACAATGCCAGTTTACTTCATTTTGTTTTAGAGAAGGGGACAGAATTTGGTATGAGCAACAAATCTATACGAAGTCGTTTGTCAAGCTCATATGGCATTGCTGTGTTGTCCTTGAAAGCAGACTGCTTCACCTCCTACATACACTGATATGGAGTGAGAAGCTGCTGTTCTAAATCTAAAACAGCTGGCACTAGCTTTTAGTGAAAATTCAGGAATGTGCTGAGACAGGAGCAGAGCATATAGAAATTATTCTGAAGGTGTCACAGAAATGTAGGTTTCCTTTAATTGACGTGCTACAAGAATTTACTTCTTTTTCATCATCTCAGTGAAGATCTTGGACACTGTAAGGTACTTGGTCAATAGATGGCAGCAAGTCAAGCACAACAGAAAGAGCTTCTTCAAATACATGGCAGATGAAACTAACACCAGAGGCAATGTAGGCCCACTGATGAATGAGGTGGGTGCCCTGGTGACAGAAGATACAGAGAAGGCAGAGTTATTGAATGCCTTCTTTGTCTCTGTCTACTCTGCTGGAGGATGTCCTGAGGAGCCCCATATCCCTGAGGCCCGAGAGGAAGTCATGAAAATGGAAAAATTTGCCTTAGTTGATGAGGACTGGGTTAGGGAGCAATTAAGCAATCTGGATATCCATAAATCCATGAGTCCAGATGGTGCTGAGGGAGCTGGCTGAGGTCATTGTTAGGCCACTCTCCATCATCTTTGCCAAGTCTTGGGAAACGGGAGAGATGCCTGAGGACTGGAGAAAAATAAATGTCACTGCAGTCTTCAAAAAGGGCAAGAAAGAGGACCCGGGTAACTGTAGACCAGTCAACCTCACCTCCATCCCTGGGAAACTGATGGAACGACTTATTCTTGGTGCCATCTCAAGGCATATCAAGGATAAGAGGGTCACTAGGGGCAGTCAACATGGTTTCACCAAGGGGAAGTCACGCTTATCCAACCTCATCGCCTTTTATGAGGACATAATCAGGTGGATAGATGATGGCAAAGCAGTGGATGTGGTCTATCTTGATTTCAGTAAAGCATTTGACACAGTTTCCCACAGCATCCTCGCAGCTAAATTGAGGAAGTGTGGACTGAACAGTCAGGTAGTGAAGTGGACTGTGAACTGACTGAAGGAAAGAAGCCAGAGAGTTGTGGTCAATGGGGCAGAGTCTAGTTGGAGACCTGTATCTAGTGGGGTCATTCAAGGGTCAGTACTGGGACTAGTACTATTAATCAATGACTTGGATGAGGGAACAGAATGTACTATCAGCAAGTTTGTTGATGACACAAAACTTGGGAGGAGTGGCTGACACACCAGAAGGCTGTGCTGCCATCCAGCGAGACCTGGACAGGCTGGAGAGTTGGGCAGGGAAAAATTTAATGAAATATAACAGGGGAAAGTGTAGAGTCTTGCATCTGGGCAAGAACAACCCCAGGTTCCAGTGTAAGCTGGGGAATGACCTGTTAGAGTTGTAGGGGAAAGGGACCTGGGAGTTCTGGTGGACAGCAGGATGACCATGAGCCAGCACTGTGCCCTGTGGCCAAGGAGGCCATTGGTATCCTGGGGTGTATTAGAAGGCGGGTGTTGAGTAGGTAGGGAGAGGTTCTCCTCCCCCTCTACTCTGTCCTGATGAGACCACACCTGGAATATTTTGTCCAGTTCTGGGTTCCTCAGTTCGAGAAGGACAGGGAACTGCTGGAGGGAGTCCAGCGTAGGGCAACAAAGATGATAAAGGGAGTGGAGCATCTCCCTTATGAGGAAAGGCTGAGGGAGCTGGGTCTCTTTAGTTTGGAGGGACTGGGGGGTCACCTCATTAATGTTTATAAATATGTAAAGGATGAGTGTCATGAGGATGGAGCCAGGCTCTTCTTGGTGACAACCAGTGATAGGACAAGAGGCAATGGGTACAAACTGGAACAGAGGAGGTTCCACTTCAATTTGAGAAGAAACTTCTTCACAGTGAGGGTGATAGGACACTGGAACAGGCTGCCCAGGGGGGTTGTGGAGTCTCCTTCTCTGGAGACATTCAAAACCCGCCCAGACACATTCCTGTGTAGTCTCACCCAGGTGTTCCAGCTCCAGCAAGGGGATTGGACTAGATGGTCTTTTGAGGTCCCTTCCAATCCCTAATGTTCAGTGATTCTGTGATTTAGGGTGACTACTGCCTGTTTTGGACAATACTCAGAACACACTTAGTGCTCCCCTTCCCCTTTTAAGTAAATACCTTCTTCTTTGCAATTCTAAAGGCTTCAATGAGATGTGTAAACCAATGACAATTATTCATGTGTTTCATCAAACAAATATACTGTTGCAGATACTTAGTGTGTCTGTTTTTAAAAAAGAAACATTATAGTTTAACCTCTGTGTTTCTTCAGCCCAACAGATAAAAACTCTTTCCACTGGGATTCAGAGTGATAAGAATTGGTAATTTCCCAAGGAAATGCTTTATCAAGGCATAGCAGAGGAGCTGTTGCTAGAGAGGAACTCCTACAGCATACACACTTTCCCCCTAATGACCTTATGTCTTGTAATGACAGTGAGTGAAACTGGCAGGAGGCCAAAGTTGGTAACGTGAATTTAGTGAGTGAAGAGAAGAGCAATAGTTCTTCTAAGTATGAGTGCTGACAATAAAGTTACCCACAGACATATCCCTTCCAGGAACTGTAGTAAAAGCTCATTATATTATCCAAACTGACCACATTTCCCAAAAGGTGTTTTCATCCACTGGTTCAGTGTAGGATCTTCAACACCAGGGGCTTTCTGTGGTCATAGTCTTGGCTCTTAAACTTATCCCTCATGCAGCCTTTAAGATGAATGAGAAGATCTCTCAATGAAATCCATAGGAATCTGTAAAACAAACCAGTACATGACCCACTACTGAGTCATTCTCCTCTGTAATCTTTACTTCTCCCTGATATTCCAATATGACTGTCTTAGAGCAAGAAATTCCTATGAAGGAAGAGGAGAGAAGAGCATATTGGTTTTGTTATTAATCTTTTGAAAAGCTAATTGTGATTACAATGCAAAATAATTATTTCCTCAGTGGTCTTGCAACATCAAACAACCTGGGAATCATTGTCAAACCTTGAAATGCACTAGGACTACCTCTATGCTGAGTGACTGGTGTTGTTCTGCTTCGAGCTGATACGTGCTTGTTAATTACACTGCCAGTATTGACAACTTTGAATATTCTTATAGAAAGTTAAGATTGATTTGAGAAAGGATAGATAATGTTCTCACATTCTAGAATGAAAGACATGATGATAAAACCTTGAGTTTTATGGTTTATTTAGTAAAAGTACATTTATGTAAAAGAAGTCTGAGAACTAAGTATGTTTTACATCTTCATTTGATCCTGTTCAATGTCTTCTAAAAACTCTCCTGCATGTTTGTGTAGCAGAGACTTGGCTCTGTTGTATTCAGTGCAGATTAATTTAGTCACTATAGTATGAGAATCTGTAAGAACCCCACACCAATTGCATTTTAGTTGAAAAGCTCTTGTTTTATGTGATGCCTTCCCCTTGTTTTCTTTAAGGAACTGTAACTCTTCTGCCTTCTACTTTGCTTTTAAAAATCTCTAGTTTTATCATTAAATGGTGGTATAGTGAAGAGGATAGTGTTAAAGGAAAAAGATACTGGAACTGGTATCTGTACTATACAAAAAGTATGAATGCAGTTACAAAAATATGTGAAAAAAATGCAGTTTTCTTAGGATTTATTTGGTTTGACTTATTTAAGTGTGCTAAGTATTCTTGGCTGATTTGTAAGAGCACTTTAACATTCTGCAGTATGAAATACTCAAATAAAACTCAGTTTTAACTCTTTCCTTCTGTAGTCGATCAACCTGAAGCAGAAATTGGCAGCACACATGTAAGTAAGGCACATGCATCCACCATAGTTTATTTATGCTAAATAATTTGACTGTTGTAGCACAGAAACTGCAAAAATCTTTGTAGGGATGTCTTGTTTTTCTAAGCCACTGATTTGAGAATCATGTCCTTAGTGGGTAAAGTCTAAGTGTTGTAGTTCTGTCAACTCTAATCATGAGAATCTTATACTGCTAGTATCCACTTAACTGGCTCTTTGTCAACAATAGCATTTTAACTGTTCTGATTCAACAACAGCTTGCTAGAACCATCCATTGTTATATATGTATCTTGCTTCATAGCTATTCTAAGGTTTCAATACTTTAAAGATTTATAAAGCCAAGTGATATAGAGGGCATTTGAAAACTGAATCAGTTTTTTCTTGCATACCTAGAGTAGCAGCATTTAATCTGAAGACCTCAAGGCATATCTTTAAATGTTAACCAGCATAGGACTTTTCTGAGGAGAATAATTATTAACATGTTTATATGATTGATAAATAAACCAAGAACACATATCTATAACAGATCTGGGAACACAGTAACAACTCATGCTTGGCCAACTCGATAAACTTCGATGATGAAATGTCTGGTTTGGTAGATGAGGGGAAAGCAACGGATGTTTTCTGTGTTGATTTCAATAAAGCTTTCAGCACTGTCTCCTATAAGATCCTTATAGACAGGCTGTCGAGTTATGGGCTTGATGATCAAACAAGTGGATTATAAACCGGCTGAGTGGATGGAGCCAGAGGGTGGTGATCAGTGGCAGAAAGTTGGAGGACACTAACCAGCAGAGTGTCCCAGGGGTCTCCATTTGGTACAGTCCTGTTTAACATCTTTGTTAATGATCTGGATGATGGTGCAGAATGTACCCTCAGCAAGTGTGAGGATGACATGAAACTGGAAAGACTGGCTGATATGCCAGAAGGTCCTGCTGCCACCTGGAGGGACCTTGACAGGGTGGAGAAACGTGCTGATAGGAACCTCATGAAGTTCGACAAGGAGAAGTCTGAAGTCTTGCACCTGGAGCAGAACAACCCCAGGCACCAGTGTATGCTGGGGGCTGCCTAGATGGCAAACAGCTTGGCAGAAAAGGACTGGAGGGTCCTGGTGGACTTGAAGTTGAACATGAGTCAGCAATGAGTTCTTTCTGCAAAGAAGACTAATGGTTTCCTGGGCTGCATGAGTTGAAGTATTGCCAACAGGTTGAGGGAGGTGATGCTTCTCTCTGTCAGCACTGGTTAGGTCACGCCTGGGGTTCTGTGTCCAGCTCTGGGCTCCCCAGTACAACACAGACACGGGCACACTGAAGGGAATCCAATGGAGGGCCACAACGATGACTAAGGTACTAGAGGACCTGTCCTATGAGGACAGGCTGAGAGAGCTGATACTGTTCAGCCTGGAGAAAAGAAGGCTTCGGGGATCTCATCAGTGTATATAAATACCTGGGAGGAGGGTGCAAACAGGGTGGAGCCAAGCTCTTTTCAGTCTTGCCCAGTGGTGCCCAGTGGCAGGACCAGAGCCAACGGGCACAAACTGGAACACAGGAGGTTTCCTCTGAACATCAGGAAACACTTTTTACCACACTGAAGGGGTAACCAAGCCCTGGTGCAGGTTGTCCAGAAAGGTTGTGGAGTTTTTATCCTTGGAGATACTCAAAAGCTGTCTGGATGTGGTCCTGGGCAGCTGGCTGTAGGTGGCCCTGCTTGAGCAGGAGGGTTGGACCAGGTGATCTCCAGAAGTGCTTTCCAACCTCAAACATTCTTTGATTCTAACTAGGATTCTTTACTCAGCCTTCCAATTTCTAACAGCAAATAATCTATAAGATCCATATTAACCTAGATATATTATTTTCTAGGCTGTGTTTCCATGTTTCTTACTCTATTCATGTTCTGAAGTAAACTATATTGTTTAGAATATATATATTTTTTTCTCAATTTTATACTGTTTCTTCTTTGCACTTCCAGCTTCTCCATTGGTTTCCTTCCTTACCTCCCTTCTCCCTCTGTTTGGATGGATCCATTTTCCCTCCCTTGATATTTTCAGGCTGTTGAAGGTGCTCTTCCTGTTGTCCTTTTTCACTCCTCTCTTCCATGTAAGTCTAAACCCCACGTTTACCATCACAACTGTGTTCTTCCTTTTCTTTGTGCAACAGCAGAGTTCATATTTCCAACCCATCCCTCCCTCTATCCCACTCCAGTTTCCCCATCCCTGCTATTAAGTCTCCTTGATGTTTTTCCTAAGCTTTTGCTCATGTCTCCTTCTGCCCCTTATGTATAAAGGTGGAGATTTCAGAATAAATAACTTAAAAACAAATAAAGGCATATATTCTCACAGTAGCATAGGCATGGAGTGTAGGAAAGGTTATGCTATTATGATTGTATTGAAAAACAAAGCTTCTCTCTGGCAGTGTCAGCATGTCTGGTTGCTTCAACCTCTCTCATATCATGCTGGCAGCTTCCTCTCTTGGCATGCTATGGAGCGCCTCTGGCTTTTACTGTCAGCCTGGGAGAAAGAGGGAGGCTTAACATGAGCCATATGGCTCTGCTTTGCCAGTTGGAGTTCAAATGTCCCCTTCACTCATCCCTTAGGACATCTTCTTTGTTGTGGTTGCTGACATGGCACTGTGCAGATTTATCTATTTAATTCTATCTTTGATATTTGGAGCCTATTCCCTTCTACAGGCTGCTTTTCCTTGTTCTTGAAGATGCTTTGCTAAAGCCTCCGAGAGGGGTGTAAACTGAAGTCTTCTCCTCGTCCTGGGGGATAGTTTTAAGGTAATTTGAGGATTCTGCCCTGCGAGGATTTGGACTTTTTGTTATTCTCATCTCATTCTCTCTCTCTTTTTCAAATGCTGAGTCAATGCTTAATCAAGCACCAATTCTCTGAAAACTAACAGACATGAAGCACATGTGTTGGCTAATAGTGTGCACAGGTAAGGATGCCCTTGAGTTTTGCTAGGGTTGGAGACCAATTTAAGAGTAATCTTACTGACCACTGGATGTCACTGCGACACTGCAGGAATGAAAATTAAGGCAAGGATTTTCAAAAGCATTCAGAGGATTTAAGAGGATGAGTCCTTATGACCATCATTTCAACTTAAAAGCCATTCTATTAAGGCTTTTGGGAATATCCCTGAAATGATTTGGGAGCCGACATCCCACTGGTGTACAGTCAGCTTTAATTTTGAGAGTTAGGCATTCTAACCTATCAAAAAAGTGTATCAATTAGTGTCATAATAAAAAGTCATGTGTTTCTCAGAGAAGGGACTCCCAAAAAGGGCTGTGGTTGCACTGTTTTCTGTCATTGTTATAGTAAAGATTTTGATGACAAATTACATTTTATTAGATTGTTCAAATAAAAAAAATGCAGGACTAAAGGAGATTTCAAGAGCTCAGATGATCTCCCTCACCTTGGAGCTGGAATCAGATAATGTCAATGCTAATTTAATTTGGTCTTAACAGCTGCAGTGATTTCATAAACTCATTCAGAAAAAAAAACTCATTTTTTTTTGCTGTAACTTTCAGATAATAATTTCCAAACTCTTTCTATTCTTGTTCTTCCCCTTTGCAGAGATGCAAAGAAAGCAAATTAAGAGTTGTAAGGACATTTAATGCCAAATAAAATAGCCTAAGAAGACATAAAACAGGTGTATTATGTGGTGTTTTTAAAAAAGGTGAATTCTACTAAGTAAGGAAAAGAGCAATCTGGACATTGGGCTACTTAGCCAGTACCAAAAAACGGAAAACTAACAAATGAAGACACATACATTCGGCAGATCACTTGAATTAGAGAGGATTCTTTCACTTTTAGGTTATTGAAAAGAAACCTCACTCGACAGTTGTGGAAAAGACTGACGCTAATAGCAGAGCACTTATTGTGATGAGACCTATGGGACTTAAATTATGGGTGAATCATAAATATGATAATCAAGTTTTCTCCTTAGTTACAATTGTGGTGCAGCTATGTGTCAGGGCTGTGCTTGTATGTACACCCAGGGCACATAATTACTTAATTCCTCTCCTGGTCCAGCAACATTCCAGTGAGTCTCTGCATAGATAAGATACAGACTGACCTGAGGCAGTGGGCCAGCTTGAAACCAGCAAAGTTTCATAACTTAGCATCTGACTGTTACATGAGTCTGACCAGGTCAGAATTTTAGGCAGTTCTTGAAATTGGCTGATGCAGCTCCTGCTGTGTGTAGTCCAACTTTTGTGCTTAAGTGTGTTGATTAACATCCTGGGTGGAGTGTGCCAAAGACTCATCTAGGTGGTTCCCAGTGCAGAACACATCAAATCCTACATAGATAAAACATTTGTAAATAGTCAATGGAAATGTTTTCTGCAAAAATGGTCATGTAGGACAGTATTTCTGCATAGTTAAAATGTTTAAGAGATAGTCTATGTGTACTTAGGATATATCAATAGGAATTAATTGGTTTGGGGAGTATCTTCTGATCCAGCTGAAGATGCTGCAGCAGGGGCCTTTGCCACTCAGCCATGAGTGTTCTGTCTGGGAGATTTCATTCCCCATGCAAGCATTATTCTAGCCAAGATACCAGTAAATGATTTTTTTTTTTTTTTTCATTTTAGCAAACACTCTGTCCTTGAAGGTCTCTGCAACATCATATATAATTCAATTCTTGCAAAATACCACCCCATCAAATTACAGTGATTTTGCTGTGACAATTAGTAATAAAAAAAAAAGCCCGAGATTTCAGGGGGAAATGGTACCAGTTTCAATAATTTTCCTAATATACTTTTGAAGTTTGCAGTGGTTAAGCCACTCCTCCTCCCCCTCAAAACTGGAAGCTCGTATTTTTTCAGTGAAGCTGTTTTGTACCTACATTAAGTTGACTAATGTGTATTTTGTTTCTTCCTTGATTCTTCTACTGCGATATAGGTACCAGAAGTCACTTTCTAACCTTAGAAACAATGACAGCTTTTCAAGGCTAAATAATGCATTTAATAGTCTCACTTCATTATTTCTTATTTTACATTAGAGATCTGTGAATACTGCCACATCTTAATTATTATATGGCCTTTGAGTTTCTGAAGTTTTTCTGTAACTTCTCCTTGGGAAAGTTAGAGCAAGTCATGCAAGTATAAGTTGATGTACCTCCACTAGAGGTTCCAGCCCATGGTTAATATGTTGCTGTGTATTTTAAAAAGCTTTAAGTATTGCAGCCACAACAGGAGTCTCCAAAAATAGCTAAAGGAGCCTTGCTTGACATGATGCCCATTAACAGAATTTCACAGATGGTCAAGCCTGAGTTTTATTTATTGCTCAAGTTAAGCCAGAGCTTTGTTCATAATTAATGATATGGTAGTAAATATTTTTCTCGGCTCAGAAGTTGAATAAACATGACCCCCTAGACGGGAAGCCAAAACTGAGAGATGATGAATATTTATTGCCAAATTACTAGACATAAATTCGATATCAAACAGGTAAATTGTTGAATGTCGGTTAGAACCTTGTGGGTCTCATGCCACAAACAGCCTGTGCTGGAAAGTAGGGTTTGGGTTAAGGTTAGAGTTCACGAAAGAGAGAGTCTAGAGGTGTGGTTGGAGTGGGATTGGAAATGGGCATCTGAAGGAAAGTTAAGGTAGCCAAGAGGCTTGTGCTCAGAGGACATTTATGTCGTGTGTCAGAGGTGAGGTCTTAGTCCAAGCCTGAGCCAGAAAGCAGGGTTCAAGTTTAGGTTCAGGTTAGGGTTGAAAGAGAGATCATGGAGGTGTGGTTGAAGTGGTGTTCAAAATGGCAGAAGACAAAATGTCTCATGTGAACAAAGGAGATTAATGGAAGATCCAGAAATCTCAGGACATTTTATTCAAATTGAGGGACGTGCAAGAGTTGAACAAGATACCTACAGAAATATTGGACAGCAACTATTCTAGAAAAGGCTCTGTTACAAGTCAGCACTGTGAAAACATATAATCAAATTATATTTTGGTTTGATTTTTATACTGTGAAAATGGTAGAGAATTTGGCTCATGAAAATAATGTGGGTGCTTATTATGGTGAGTTTGCTAGTAGAAAAGTAGAAATAAATACACTTTCTTTTATGAGACACAGATACTATGTGGAAGTAGTATATCTGCTGTAGGCAGTACTTTTCCATCACATGTATTTGATCTAGAAATCCATATTCTCTGATATTTGTTCTAACTTTCCATATTCTGATTAACTTCTGAGGGTCTGTCAGTTCAAAAAAACCCCAAATCTTAGAAAGAGTGTCTCTGCTTTGTTTCTTCAGACGTGGAATATGTATTCAAACCACTCTCTTACCAAGAAGGGCAATTTTCAGTGATGAACTTGTATCAAAGCCTTGTGACCAAGAAACACTAAGAGGAGGAAATATTTTATTCAAAATGACAAATTCTCTCTGAAGTTAATTCCTATATTTTGCTCGTTTATGAAATAATGTGCACAACTAAATACGCACTCATGAAAACAAGGAAACCTTGTAGAATCCAGCTAAATTTAGTCAGGCTTCTCCTAAACAGTCAGAAATTTAAATATTGCTACTTACTCTGAGCCCAGGATGAAACATACTGACAGGAACCAACATGAGGTGCCTTAGGGACACCCAAGAACTATAAGTAAAAATAAGCAGCAGCTTACAGCCAGGATGTGCAACTGGTGACTTTATGCAGGTTGCTGGATAGCAGAATTCTGGCACTGACATCAATACATGGTAGGAATTGTTTATTAAAATTCATTAGAAGGCCTGTTCAAAACAACTTTTAAGTCACCTGAAGAATCACATGAAAATTTTCATCAAAGTCTGTGACTACAGGCAACACATCTTTACCTTAAGAAAAAGCCAACTAAATCACCCCTGTTTTCCTGAAAGTGAAATTTAAGAAAAAAAATCCGGCTAACAGCAGTTAAAAGTAGCTAAATTGTGCCATACCTGAAAGGTCCTGTTTCACATACAGAGTTTTTTCAGATTGAGTGCTATACTTATTGAAAGATTCAAAAGAAGAAAGGCTGGATAGGAAGGAGTGACAGAATTTTAGAAAACTATATAGAATCATTACTGCAGCACAGGGGTCCATTCTTTCATGGAGAAGAATAAAACTGGTTTCCCAGAAGAGATTACCCCCTGAATCAACACCTGAATATTTACAAGCTGACACTTCTCATCGTCTAAAAAACAGTTTGGAGGCAGTTGCAATTACCTCCCAAGCAAGCATGATAGTTGTCAGCTATCCCAATAAGTCTGGATGTGAAAATGGGCAATGGCATTCCCCAGAAACCCTGGCAGATTTATAGCGATGCAAGTAGCAGCAATTTCTTTGCATGTTTGGTATGTGCAGCATAGATACAATCAACCTTTCCACATGGAAGGGTTCTTCTTCAGCTCTTTCTCTTTTGCCAGTCTCAGCAGATGCCAACATAGAGTAGCAATTCTCATATGTTTTGATGGTGTACATAATGGTAACCTTCATATGTACTGATACAGCAGCTTAGTTTAAGAGTCCTTGGGTGGTCCTTGTGACTACATTTTAGCACTGAGTTAGAGCAGGAGCTGTTTCATTACACTGTGAACTACAGGGACGTAGGTACCTGCTTTCTTGTGTAAGGAATGAGTGAATGAACTAATTAATCATTAATTTCGTGCCTCTCAAGTGTGAAGTTGTCTGACACTCACAAAGCCAAGGAGTTGACTTTGCTCTCCTTTACACCTTGTTTAACCTAATGAAACAACCATGCTTGCCTTTTTATTTATTTATTTGTTTTTTAATATAAAAGAGAGCTTGGAGTAGGCCTTAAAAACTTTCAGATCACCTTAAAGGGGAAATGTCTTTCCTCTAAAATTTAAACAGAAGACAATACAGAGAAACAAGGAAGCTAGTAGGTTTCAAATCCTGAGACATGTTGATCCTCAAAACTGCCATCACAATGTGATTAAAATGCTTATTTCCTTAACAACTACAGTGTCCATTCTGCCAGCCAAAGAAAACATGACTTTTGGCTGCTACAGTCACATTACAAACAACCGTCTTGTTTTGGACTATATAGGACAGTGGTGATTGATGACTCAGAGCAGTATTGTGACTTATGCTATGAAAGTCTGCAGCCAGCCTCGATGAAGAATTTCTACTTGCTATTTTTGGGTTTTGCTCATATTTGGTGATATGATGATGATATGATGAGGTCCCATCCGGTATGCAGGGTTCAGTTCTGCTGCTGGTGGCTATTACAGCCTGCAAAGCCAGGTGAGGTACATGGATATGAGGTATTGTGGTGACATACCATGTGGGCAGCAGCAGAAGTTTTGGCTGGCATATGCTTTTCTCACCTGCTGATCTGGTCTTTCATGTACTGGCCTGACCACATTCTAGCCAGGAAGAGTTAATAACCCGAGTGCAGACACCCAGGCTCATGTGAAAGAGGAGCAGAGGCCATCCTGGGTTTGAGTGGTGTTTAGCTAGATCAAATCTTTCAAAAGCAAGCAAAAATAAAATTATGTCTCAGCATTTATCACTGCTTCCATGGAAGAGAGAGAGTTATAACCCCTTGGTGAAGTCTGATCCCCTGGCTCCACTGGATTCTTACCCTTTGGTGAAGTGTGCTCCATTGGCTGACGAGTACCACTTCATTCCCAGCATGTCTCCAGCATGCCAACCATGTGGGTAAGGCCTCCCAAAGATGGGAAGGGTGTGCAAGAAAGGGGTGCAGGGTGCAAGAGCTCCTCTAGTACTCTGGGTATGCTCCATACTGAGCCTTGAGGACTGCATTGACTGCAGCCCTCAAAGCTGAGAGGGATTTAGGCAGGCTTCATGTCCTTTGCTGTTAGTGTCTAGGATGGAAATGGGACTTCATATTCCCAACTTTTTATATTTGTATTTTCTCCTTCAACATTTGTTTGTTTGTTTGTTTGTTTGTATTTTCAGCCCCAAGAAAATCTGCTTGTGTTTTCTATACTTATGCTTCCTGGCAGATGCTTAAGAGATTGGTTGAGTAAATTACAACACTTAACTGAGCTTCTCTCTGACTGCCACAGTCCTCAACATGTGCAAGGTCAGGTCTTCACTGCAGAGGAAGCTCAGCAAGTGCTAATTTACTTCAAGGAGAGATTACCTGTCACAGTAGATTTCTGCAGCAGATTAGTATGTAATCCAAAACAAATAATTTTAAAGAAGTATTTAGCCTCATTATCTGCTCACATGAAGTCCAGGAGTAGTTCAGAATGTTCTTTATGTTTGTTATTAAAATGTTTCTGTTATCTCTTTCTCTTAGACTTTTTTTTCTGACTTGCTTGCTGAACTATAGCTTCGCCAGATCGCTCCAGGAATAGACAGATGTGCTAACGGTTTCTTTGTCTGTGTAGATTGAAAATAAGATTTATAAAGGTTTTTAGTTCATTTAATTTTGAATATTTGTTTTCTGTAGGTGCTTAGCATCAGTCCATGAAAATTTAATTGAAAGCAAGCAAATAATGAATGCTTTTAAAAAAATAAACACTTAATAAACAGAGCTTCTGCATTATGCTTTATGGTCAATATTTCTGAACAATTGCATTTTTTGTGTTTTTTTTTTTTTTTAAATTAGAAATCTAAAAATTGTTGTAGAAATATTGACTATAAATTGTCAAGATTTGTGATTTGTAAAAATCATGACATTTATTTAAATACATAGATTTGGACACAACAACCTAAGAGCAGATGCCTATTTCCAAACTAAGATGAAAATATTACTTAATTACTCCTCAAAATGATCATGCTAGGTAAGATTATTCCATACTACAGTTTTCCTTTGGGACTGGCTAGACCTGCAGTATCTGGTTGGACTGCATGAGGACCTCTTCTGTAGTCTCTTCACTGAAGATGAATTGTATTTTTAAATAGAAGGAGCACAACACTGTGGTTGATGGCAAGATGTTATTGGGGAGGAAAAAGAAGGTGCTAGTGCAGTGTTGAAAATTAAAGACAAATTTTTTCTCAGTTTTCTTCTATCCCTCTTGTAGCTTGAGAATTCATGGCTCTTTAAAGTATGCTGAAGTATTTTGCTTTGTTAGCTCCGTCTTTCTATTAGATCTTCCCCACGATCTCCTTTTCTCTTGCACCCTTTTTCCCAAGGATTCTTCTTCCCCACTTGGCTCTGACATCCTTTTCCTTCCACATAACTGAACAAGTGCAAGGGTGAAAAATCATGGACTCCACACAATCCAATATGAATTCAAGTGAAGCCATTTATTACAGAAAAAAGCCTCCTTATATATGCAGTTATTTCCTGATCATGCATACACACTCCAAGCATGCATTAACTGATTGGATATAGTCTATGATCACGAGCTGTCCACACGCCCGAGTCTCACTGCTAATAAGTCTGATGATTTATGTTGTGTTTTCAGTTTTCCAAGGTGGCCTTGAAATTCTTTTGGATCTGGCTAGTTTAATAACAAATCTCCATCTAATAGAAACCCATCCACACAGTAACTTCAAGAAAATCCCTCAAATCTTCCACAGTTCCCCCTTCTTGTTCTTGAACCAGCCAGGCCTTGTTTACAGCATGCTGAATCATCTTTGAAATACACTGCAACATACAATCACATGATTAACAACATAATTACAGTTACATATAATGCAGTTAAGCCTTACTTAATAAGATCAAACAACTACCCACCTATTTCCAAGCTTTTAAACCATTTGTCAAACCCTAATTCTGCTATGACAATCTTATTAACGTGCTGTTTTAGTTTGTCTAAAGTACTATGAATAGATTCAGAAGGATCAGACAAGTTAATACAACACATTCTCTCAAATTCTTCACAACCATGACCTAGTGTTAAAAGATCTATAACGGCATGATTTTGTAGAGTAGCATGCCTAATACCATCAACATCTACTATTACTTGAGTTGCTCGAGTCTGTCATGGTTTTTATCTGATCTCGAGGCAACACGTACAAGCATACTCGTTTTCCTTTTAACTTCTTAAAAAAAAAAGGCTGCAAACCCACATCTTCATCCAAGTCTCCAGACTTGAAGGGTGCTGGAGAATCCTTAGTAACAGGGGGGTCTGGAACAGTACACATTCTTGACAATACTTTCTAGTATCATAATTCGTATAACCTGAGTCCCCAGGCTCATCCCCTTTCTCGCCACGATCAGCATGACCGCATTGCCGACTGTTGGATTCACTCACTGTTAGCTGATCTAATCTTTCATGCAGTTCTTTTGTCCAGTTCTTATCCAGTGACTCCTCCGCTCTCTTGTGGAAGTTGGAGGGTTAAAAGGCAGTAAAGGCAGATACAAATTGGTAAAAGGACTGATAGTACACTGGTTTACGACTTTAGCATTCTCAGCTTTCACAGGTTCTTTGGGCAAGTTGTCTGACTCCAATCCTCCGGACTTGTTGTTCTCATCAGTGTTGGGCAACGCTACAGGAGGCCACCCGCTTGGCATTTTTCCTCCCCCTGCCCTGGACTGCTGAATCATCGGGGGTGCCAAAGACACAGCGGGGCATGGAATAGGGAGGTCATCGAAGGCATGTATCGGGTAAGCTTCATTGCGATTTTCAGATTTCTTATCAGGCTGCAACGCTGCAATAATTCCGGCAGTAGCAGACTGTTCAGCTTTAAGATCTTTTAAGGTGGTAATTATAAGCTTCCAGGTAGTTGCTAATAATTTAGCTTCTTTATCTCCATTGCTGACTTTATCCCATAATTTCTGCCCTATATCGTCCCAAGGTTCAAGTTTAAGTTTTGAGCCACTAATGCTCAGAATAGTCTTTTCAGGTTTTAATTGCTTCAGTGTAGTAATTATCAGTTGTCAGGCGGTTACAAGGCCGAGAACATATTTTTCACTGTGACTGATCGCCTTCCACAACACAGTTCCTACTTTTTCCCAAGTCTCTATTTGAAAAGCTCCTGACAGATAAGCAGGAAACACATTGCCTCTGCACCAAATTAATAGTCTTTTGAGGTTACTCTCCTCATACTTCACCCCCCTCATAGAGAGAATATGCAAGAGGAGCCACAGAATTTCTTCTCCTTCTTCTTCTTTAGATATATTCTGCCCCATCTCCTCTAGCCCCCAGCTGCTCACCTCTTCGGGTGTCCATTGCAACAATATTGGATCCTCTATCCCTCCTCTGTCGCTTCTGTAGCGATCAATCAGGAGTCACGCAGCCCGCAGACTACGTCCTGGTCACGGTCCAGCTGAGCCATCTCCAGCTGGGGCTCATTCCTTGGAGCAGTTGTCCCCTCGCCATAAATTCTCCTTGCGGATCACGTCGGAGTCACCACTTGCGAGGGCGAAAAATCATGGACTCCATACAATCCAATATGAATTCAAGTGAAGCCATTTATTACAGAAACAAGCCTCCTTATATATGCAGCTATTTCCTGATCACGTGTCCGCACTCCAAGCATGCATTAACTGATTGGATATTGTCTATGTTCACGAGCTGTCCATGTGCCCGAGTCTCACTGCTAATAGGTCTGTTAATTTATGTTGTGTTTTCAGCTTTCCAAGGTGGCCTTGAAATTCTTTTGGGCCTGGCTAGTTTAATAACAAATCTCCATCTAATAGAAACCCATCCACACAGTAACTTCAAGAAAATCCCTCAAATCTCCCACACACAAGCACCATCCTTTCACTTCCTAAGAAAACAGCAAGTCTCCTTCAGCAGTTACCTCAATTTTTCAGCACTACAGTCTGCTCACTGAATCTATCCCTATCTAGATCACAACGCACTCAGGTTCTTTTTAGCTGAGGCCAGCTCAAACACTTGCTACTCATAAGCATCCTTGCCATGCAGCTTCCAGGTGCAACTGTGTTTTCATCCCACCATATGGAAGTCTCTTTTCATCACTCCCATTTGACAGCACCAGGTTTTTCATGTTCTGCATGTGCACAGCACACATAAAAATCCCCACTGTCCTGCCTCAGTTTCTAGCTTTAAAGCTAGGAAAAACAATAATAAGCTCTGAAAATTTATTTTCTTTTCTGTTAGCCATTGTCACTGGCTTCAGGAAACCATAACCTTTTCACAACAACTTAAATGGAATGACCTGAGCAAAAAGTACAGTTGGTAGGTGGCAATCTTAAGCATGCATTAATATCACTTGACTTTTGCTGAAAGGTCTAGAAAACCAGGACCAAAGACAATGTGGAATGTGAAAATGTGAGATTAGAGAGTCTGCAGAAGTCAGGCAGCTGCTAAGCACTCTGCTCTGTGGTTGCTCCATTTTGTTGACAGCCTAACTGCTACCAGGACTCTGGGGAGATGGAGGCTGAAGACACTGCGTGTGTATATCCTATAAGGTGGCTCGTGGGGGGTAATCCGGGCAAGGTGTGTATCCCTGGTGTGGTGTCTCATTCATCTGCCTCTTGTAGTCTACTAATTTGCTATGAGGCAGGGTTCCCTGTCACCATGTTTGTGGTCGGGGCCTCTGGGTCCATAGAGAGGACTGAAATTAAGGTATCAGGTGGTGATACTGCATCCTGCTATACCTCAGCCATGGCACGTAACAAATCAACCTAACTGGAAAGTTTCAAACTTTCTAGTAGAAACACCCCTCTTAATTTTCCATGTGCATTTCCAAGGAAATTGTTCCCATTCTCTGACTAGCACTAGGGAAACCACTCCTTTGGCTTTTCCACTCTAAATGTACAGCAGGGACTGTGAAGTTATCACTACTTACTTGTGAGGGACCTTTGTCCCTCACTTTTGCTGTCTGGGTACACATTGAAGGTGCTGTGGTGGCAGCCCGAGTGCCTGCAGAAACCAAGACAGGGAGGGGGCACTAGCTACTGACCCTGTCCTAAACAAGAGCCCACTGGCCCTGTCCTGCACACACTGGAGCCTGAAACAGCATGAGAGACTTGCTGGGTGCCGTGTGCTGGGTGTAGAGCCACCTCTCTCTGTGATGCTCTGGACTGTGCTTTCCACCGTGATTTTTTTTTTTTTCATTATTTAGTTTAGTTTATTTATTATGAATAGTTGTTCGAGTATTAACATTGCTTGTGGTACAACGTCTTCATAGTAAAATGAGGAAACAGCCAGCCTGGGTTGGGTGGGGCAAAGATTCAGTGATGATAATGGGAATGTTGGATGACTTTTTAAAAGGAAGACTTTAACAAAATGTATGTGAGATTGTGTGTATGTGTGAGAAAGGTATGAAACATAGTGCAGTTTAAATGCTGTCAGATGTTTTACAGCTAGGATAAGATTTTTTCTCCTACAAAGTCTGATAAAATACAAGTACCGTTTAGGCATAAGATTTACAGTTACTTTAGCATATGCCCTGAAAACATGTGGATCTACAGGGGATAGTAGTTCATGGAGAAAACAAGTTGGTGCTGAGAAGTTCAATTACTCTCCTGAAATATCAATAATGTAGCTGGAAGAAAGAAAAAACAACAGGCCACTTCCTATATTGGATGTATTCTCAAAACGTCTATAAAGGTTTGCTGCCAGTAGCAAGAAAGCAATAACTATAAATGTTGTTCAGTGGGAAGACTTAGTGATAGAGCCCCTCTGTTTGAAATTTTACCGAAGCCCTGTCAACACAGTGCTAGCTTTCATGTTTTTGCATTTTTACTTTTATTATTATTTCTATTATTCTTGGCAGGTGCATGGGTTGGTAGGTGAACTCAGGGTCTCCCTCCTGGCAAGGCACTCTGTCTTTTCAAATCACTCAGTGTAAACCTGCAGTTTCCTGTCCCTGAGCTCTGCTGAAATTCATTTGAAATATACCATTCTTGATGATCCCTATAGTATTTTCTAAGGTCCTGTTGGATCCTCTTAAAGAAAGCTTAATCATCAGAGTGTGTAATGTGATTGTATTCCTTAAATAATTACCAAACTGTTTCTGCAATTCCTTTTAATTGGCAGTTAGGGCTGAATTCTAAAATAGTAATAATAATAACAACAATAACAATAATAATAATAATAATGATAGACGTTCTAGGCTGCTTGAGGTAAAATGTTATATGCTTTTTCTTCTTCTTGAGGTACTGGCACCTGTGTTGATTCTCAGCAGCACAAGATGTTGTGCACATGAAGAAAACAGGGAATATTGTGTGATTGCACCACCACATGTGGGAGCTGACAAAGCTTCTCCATTGTGTGGGACAACCTTTTATCAGAAATGCTCCTGAAGAATCCTCTGGGCTCGCCACTGAGGGAAAGAGGTTGCTGACCTGAGGTGCAGAAACAAATAGGCTGAAAAGAGATTAGAGGTGAATGTATTGATTTTTTCGTTTCCCAGGAGCTTAAAATGAACAACAGAGTGTTTCCCCCTCCTCCTATTTATTTTTTTTTTTTTAATATCTGTTCTCTGCTGAAGGTTTTTAAAATGTTTTTACAGTTATTTCACACAATTCAAAATAACATTTATTAGTCTAATACCTCTAATTATACATGATGAGTGAGTGAGTCACATGTACAGTGTGCTCCCACTGTTTCTTCATTTGAATTCATATAGCTACTTACCTAATTTGGTAGCAGTGGTATGGTTATGTGTTAAATGAAATTAATCCTGCTAAGAGTAAGTCTCAGAGACAGACCCATAGTGCAACAAGGACTTTAAGATTCTGGTCTTTCCTCGTTTCCATTCCAGGGATCATTACTTCAAACAACTCAAGCTCAGAAGACAAACGTGTGTGGAGATAGATTGGTGTGAATGCAATCAAACTTTCAGCTCAGCCAGTGAAATTCACTGCTGCTAATGAATAAATTTGTACAACAAGAGCTGTTCAGTTACTTTAGGGGTGAGCACAAGACAGCGGGAAATGACGAAAGAGCTTCAGAGTTGGCTTATGTTAGCATTTAATTTTGAATCAGGAGAGCATTTCTGAAGCAAATATCCCAAGTTTTTGCCTTGCTGTGCTATGGTTTGCCCCTGGGAGCAGTTCTAGGACACGGATTGATGATTTCTACTGGTGTAGGGTTGATTTCTGCCTGCTCAGGTGTGCTCAGTCCACATTACTATGCTGATTCTTGTCCAAATGAATCCTCCCATAAACACATGCAGAGTGGATATCAGGTTCTCTATAGCATCTGTTTGGTCCTCAGGTCTTTGTGGCACAGTGCAAGCCTAAGTAGACAGAGCTTCAATGCTGTTCAGGCAGTATGATTCTTTGTTTGGAGGATGGAGGATCATGACAAACATGCCAGAATACTTGCCTTGAAATTTAATTAGAGTCCCTAAATCTAGATGATCCTTGTTGCTGAATTTTATGGTTGTTGTCAAACATTTGCAAAGTGGAGATACCTCCTGGCCACAGACATTGGCTCTTTCTGGTGTCTCTGGGTGATGATGGATACACTAATGCACTCAAAGATCTCTCTGAGGGAAAATGCAGGTGAAAAAACGATCTTGCCTTTAATTTGGAAAATTATGTATTGAAAGTAGTTATTTCAAAGTGGCAGTTTTGTCTTCTGCGCTCACGAGCCTCCCACTGCAACTCAGTCATTTCTGTAGCACACACTTGTTTGGCTGACCAGAAATCAAGGGAAAGGCTCTGGTGGATGTCAGTGGCCTTTGGATCATGGCCCCTGTGCTGGAGAGAGGGCAACTGTGGCTGGGATGGCACTGGAGGCCCTGCATTTTGGTCTTCTGAACCCTGGGTGTGGGCTTCCTGCTCCCCAGCTGGTTAAAAAAAGAGGCATGTTTTCTGTCACAAAAGAAGTTGCATTTTTTTGGCTGTATTTTTTATGATGAAATCTTATTGTGTTCACATGTTATAATAAACACATGTACACACATAATGCCCTCTTTGACTGTATTAGCTGGAAAAAACTTCATCAAAGTCCTAATAATTTTGCATAATAGGAAGGGAACAACTATGGTTTCCAGCAATATTGGATATGTTATCTTGGGAAACTGAGGAACTTTATGGAGTTCCTTTTATGTTCTCTAAATAGAAGAATATATATATTCAGTGATCAGTAACGTTATTTAGTCTCTGGGTGTACCTGGTTTCCTTACTAAGTATTTGAAACATCTTACCTTGTGTGTTCACTAAAAAATGTATGTAGTCAGACTGGGCAAAATGACGGACTTCAAAATCAGAAAATGTACTTGAGGCATACATTTATGAAAGACAAAGCTTAACATTACACTTCGGACAATGGGCTGGTTAGGTTATATAGAGGGTTGCTTTAAGCAGTCACCCAGGTGATCAGCTGAAATAATTTGCCTTATACGTGTTATTCTTTCATTAAAAGGTCAAATAAAATTGTGCTGGAAAACCTAGTGGGTACTTTAAATGGCTAGTTACTCAAAATGGCCTTTTGGGGGTGGCACTAAAGAGAGTCTCAAGTGCAGGTTTTGTTGTATTTTGTCCCATATTCATCTTTAGGGTAAAGAAAATAACCAAAAAACGAATGCTGTTTTCTTAATGCTGCCATCACACTGAGCTCTTCTTGTTGTTTGCAGTGTTTCTAGAAGGTGGATACGCCTCCTCAGTAAAAATATAGGAATGTGAGGCTGTGTCCCTGTATGTAATTCCCTGCTATTGCAAACAATCCCATCATACAATGGCTTTCAGAAACGGTCTGAGCTCTTTTTTTTTTTTGTGAAAAAAGTGAAGTTCTCTGCCATTATCTATCCTACTGGAAGGCTTTGCTCACTGCTTCGATGCTATTAAACTTCCCTAGGTATTCAGCTTAAATTAATTCCTGATTAATTTTATAATCACTTATTAATCACTGTAAACACCATCCTAGAGACTGCACTCACTTGGAATATATGCCTATGAGGTATTTGTAAAGAGAAGTGTTGTCATTCAGCCTTCATTTTGCCTGGCTAAACAAGACAGGTTCTTACAGTTCCTTAGTCTAGTAAGCTGCTCCTTTCTCATATGAGATCAACAGCTTCTCCATACCTGCTTCAGTTTAGCTTTCTCACCGGCCAGTGACTGGAGGTGGATGGACTATGTTAGATGAGACATCCCCTGTACAATGTCATTAGTGTCTGGAGTATTCATCAATGTAAATACACCACTGAACTGCATTTGCCTTTCTCGTGAAAGGCAAACCATTTTAGTGGCTTGCAGGCATTTGATCAGGAGGTTAGCAAGCTTGCGTTCTTCTCTTCGGACATCTTGAGTTAATGATAATTGACTAAAAATGTTGGAGCATATTGCAAGCTGTTTTTATATTAATTAATGAAACATACTAAAATACGTTGGATAGGAAGGTTTCTGAGTGTTTTCTTTTCACTTGGGTTTTCAGCCTGTTCCAGTGGGTGGCACAAGAAGCACTAAGAAACAGGTAAATTTTCATCCTGGCATATCCCATAGGATTTCTAGTTAGTAACGATTGTAGCTAATAATAATAGTAATAGTTAATAGTAATAGTAATAATAATAATAGTAATAATAATAGTTAATAATAATAAAAGAGGCTTGTGAGGGTAAGGAAGTGCGTTTCTCAAACCGAGTGAGGGTCACTCTGACTTCAATGTGCTAAGCACCTTTATGAGCAGTTTGATGTCATGCATTTGTGAATCCTTAATTCTTTAGTATAATTTTATATTCAGCAGTGTCTACAGGTCCAGGCTTGAAGGTGTCAGGCTGTGAGCTCCCCATTCTGAGAGTGCTACAGCTGAGGCCAGGTGTGTTAGGCTTTGTGTGGGAGCTGCAGATCTAACCTGGCGTGTACCTACTGAGTAACTCTGTGCTGTATGTACTGTGAGCATGTGCTCTGCAACACAGCATGTTCAGGCAGAACTATGCATGTGTGTGCAGTATTTGGTTCTTTCAGTCACATTGAAATTGTCTTTATTATGTTCAGTTCCAAGTTCACAGCTGGGCCTGAAAAGATAAAATGAAAAAGATCTGATATAAGAGCTGCAGCTAAGACATTGCCCTGGAGAACACCCTACCCTAATGGTTTGTGGGAGGGTATCTAGAGTGTTATATGGAGTATATGTTGTATACTCCATACATATATATATATGCTGTATGTATATGGACATACAAATACTCCATCAGCTATGACACGTCCCTGTGGTTGCTGTGCCACTGAAAACTTGAAAGGAACAACTTACATCTGGTCCACAGAAGAACAGGCAAAACCAAACCTTGCTATGATAGAAGGATGGATTTTGTGGAGCAAAATTGTTGGGGATTTGAAGACACTGTCCAAGGTTGGGAACATCAGTGGGTATTTCAGATCAGTGGTAAGAGAGGCTGGAAACATTGTGACAGTTCATTTCAGGAGGCCTGGAGGAATCAGCTGGGTCTGGAAGAGCTGTAGGTGGGAGAGGTCTCTGTGCTACCACACCTGCCAGCCCATGGGCTCTGAACTTTCCTGTGAAACAGGAAGACTACGGATGCAGGTGAAATACAAAGCAGAAGCTCGCTGTTTGGATCATGCCCGATGTGATGGCCAGCAATCTGCTAGGCCTTTAAGAGCCTACTTTGTCTACTCTTAGAGGGGACCTTGGATGCCAAAGACAAGCATATGTGAAAGAGTCAGATGAAGAGGTGATAACAGAGCACAAAAGGAAGAATTACCGTTTAGAGAAGATGTAGTGACAAATTCTCCAGTGCAGCATTTTCCCAAATGACCAAAGTCAGCACTTCTCTGGGAGGCAGTTGTTTCATCAGAAAGAAATTGTTATGTAATCTGGGCAGCTTCTAGCAGAAACCTGTTGGATCTTGGCAAGTGGTGCTTGGAAATGCTTGAATCCTTGGGCCACTGGTGCTTAGTGCCCTGGTGGGAGCTAAGAGCTGGGAACTGTTACATGTCCTGGAGCTTCTCTAGTCTTCTGTGCTTCACTGAAGAGGTTTCTGGGAGCCCAAAGATGCATCACTTCTGAAATCTAAAACGCTGGTTTCAGGAGAACTTGTGTGTGTCTGTAAGTCCCAGATGGCTTGGCCAAGGGCCTGAATGATTCACCTCTGAAGTGCCTTTGCTTCAAAACTTGGGTGCCCACGTCTTGCAGGCTCTACAAGATCCACAGTTTCAAGTGGCACTTCAGGTGGTTGCTCTTCATATTATGCAAGGCTGTGAGGTTGACTGGTACAGGTTTCTGTTAAACTTGGGAGGCTGCTGAAGGTGTCGGGAAAGAAAGGAAGAAAACACGAAAAGGAAAGAAATAGTCAAGAAGTGGCAGTTAAAAGCTCCTGGAGATATGGAGAGAAGATTTAAAACAGGAGAAGATTCAATCACCATTCTTTTTGGTGTCTAAGGCTTAACATAAGCCAAGGAGTCAGGAGGGAGTTTTATTTCTGGCTGTCACTGATTTTAAAACACAGGCCATATAACACTGTCCAGCTAACTGATGGAGAAGAGTCTATGTATGAAACTGCATTATGGAAATGTGAAGAATTATTTCCGTCACATGAAAAAATAAATACAGAAAAATGAGAACGAAGAAAAAAAGTGGAAATGGAGACTTTGAATCTGCAACCTCAGGCTAGTCACAACCATTCAGTTCTTGGAGGCTGACGCACTGATAAGAGATCAGAATCTGACTAGTAGCTGAGCCAAATCCACAAGGGAAAAACATGGTGAGACTCAGAGTTTAATCTTGAAAAGCAATGCGAATTTGCCAACAGAGCAAGCCAACTTGCCTGCAGGAGTTTTGTGAGCTGTGCTCTGGCAGTGCCCAGGTTGGTGCAGCATCCACGGGGCTGCTCTAAACCCCACCAGAAGCAGAGGGCAGGTGCAGTTCAAAGTGGGTGTCCCTTAAAAGTATCAGCACTGTCACAGAATCGCAGAATGGTTGGGTTTGGAAGGGACCTTTGGAGATCTAGTCCAATCCACCTGCTAAAGTGGGACATTGTCACTCTGGCAAGACACACAATACCGTTGAGACTTCCCTGCTCTCTGCAGACAGTGCAGCAGCTGGGAATTGTTTCGTGGTGCTTGGGGCATTTTTTGGTCAGGGGAAAATTTTAGCTGAAATAAGATCTAGTGGTGGTGTGGTTTTACTCACTTCTCTGTGCTTCCCTGATTGTGTCCAAATCTCCTTCTCCCAACCCCTCTCTTACTCTTGGCGTTAATTCTCCAGTGACTGGCTGAATTTTCCCTGAGAGTGGGGAAACTCCCCCTGTTTTTATTTGTTTTGGTTCATCTGTCCTGATGTACTCAGCGGTGTACAGTTCAAATTCTTTCAAGCTCTTTTCCCCTAGTGGGAGCAGAGTGCCCAGGGAATGGGGGCAGTTGGTAGGGCCTGCAAGTGGTGTGGGGGACAGTGCCTGGTGACAGCAAGCCACAGTCACTGGGTATGATGAGAGGGGATCTCTTCTGCCCTCCGCATCTTCTTGGGATGTTGGCAGCATCTCCTTTCACCCAGCTGGCTGAGGCTCAGCTTCATCTGCTTTTCTCTCCTGGGGGGAAGTCCTGCCCCAGGAGATGATGGAGAGGTCCTCTCCTTCTGGGAGGGCTGAATGCAACCAGGAGAGGCTAAGAAGCTGGGAGGAGAGATCAAAGAAAGGAGGAAGCCAGAGCTGGTTCGACAGGCAGTCCTGTCCCACAACACTAGCATTTTAGTTTAGAGTTGGCTTTCTACAGGAAAAAGCCGCAAAGCAGAAAACCATGGCCCCAAGCTAAATCTATCCTGGAGAGCCCAGTGGCTGGGGCCTGAGTGTTCAGGGGATGCAAGGCTGCAGGAAGACGAGCTGGGATCTTTTCTCTATTTTCATTTCATTCAGGTCCTCAGATGACATGTCCTTGTGTGGTCTCAGGGCACGGAGTATTCACATGAGCGGAGCTGCATGCTGTACACCTTGAGTTGGGTGGTTGTATTAGTGCTGCTTTTATGACTGTGTTTCAGAGAGTCATAAGGGAAACAGAGGTGAAGCTGCTTTTGGCTTTGCTTTACCTGTCTCAACTTTGGATTCTGATTTTGTGCCACTGAGTTGCTTTTATTCTTACTGCAGCAGGAGACATGTAAAGGGATAAAAGTCTTCTGGATGACATAGAGACGAGAAAGGATGTCACTTGATGGTTTGTGAAAGCTAGCCAAGCAAAGCAGGTCACATAACTATGTGGTACCCCTAGGAAACAAGGTGCATTTTTTCCTTTGCTGTTCAGTAAGTGACCCAGTTTGAGGTAGTTTTTAATATAATATTGCGACTTCTGTTTTTAGACAAGCAGCTGGGAGGAATCAGCAACTTGGTTACAATAGTCCATAGGAAAAAGCAGTATCACTCAAAATGTGACTGACATTTGTTTGTTTTTTAAATAAGGGTCAATTTTCCCATTAAATTGTTTGTCTTGTCACACTCAGTGCTACTCTTGAGAAGCAGAAGGAAACCATGACACAGCAGCTTTTTCCTATTCTTCGTGAACACCAGCCAGTTCGAGCTCTTTCACCCACGCCTTTGTAGGTGTAAATTGTCTATTCATATTAAACTAACCCAGACGCATACTAAAATAAAATTAGGACAATTTGGCAGACAGACCAAGAGAATAAGGAACAATACAACTTGTTTGGTAGATGTTATGTTTGTGACACGTACGGAAGCCAGACCAGGGAACTCACAGGCTTCCCAGTCAGCATCTTAAGTTTAGTGTATCTCATTAAAAAATATGTCCTTCATGAGTTCTGTAAAGCCTGCATTATCTATGGATGCTCTTCCCAAAGCTTCTATTTTGAAACCTTCCATAACTCCTTCATTGCTTGCAGTATCTCTTTTGGGATATTACACTGGCAGAGAGCATTGGCTCGGTAGCAGCCTCTATGCACAAGTCAAATTAAGGCTGGTGGGAAATATATTTTAGGGCAAAATTGTCTGAAACAGACCACAGGTGAACTGTCGTTGAGCATTAGTGTACCTGAGAAAATGTGCTGTTCTGAACAGCGAGGAGAGACTTATCTGGACTTCACAGGTAGGCTGTGACAAACACAATGAGTCTTGCCTGAGGGAAGAACTGGAGATTTCTGGGTAATCTGCTCTGCACTGTGTTCTCAAAAATGTGGATGATAATGATGGTGTAATGCAAGGAAATCAACTCCAAAATGAACAGAGTGGGACAGAAATATTGCCTCATCAGTGTGCAGCTCAAGTGAAATCCAAAGTGGGGAAAAGTTTGCAGAAACACATTCAAGAGTAAAGAAATAGGAATATATAAATACAGGAAAGTAAGCAATAGCACACCATAATCTGTTTTCACGTACATAAATCAGGGTGCCTGAGCCCTTTTGGTGGATGGGGCATACTGTGTTACAGGCACTGTCCTAAGGGGTCTCAAAGGAGAACAAAAAAACTGGAACGGGTCTTCAGGTGCATAAGAGAAATGAAAAATGTTTGCATTTATGAATGGATTTCTTAAAATCACTGTTACTTTAATAACATTGCTACATATATTTCATTAGCAGCAAGCCACTGGTAAATAATGGCTGTCAGTTATTACACATGAGAAATACACAGTGTCCTTCTACTGAAATGATTCCACTGGTAAAATTGCCTAAAGACATATGGAACTGGATGTTCTCTCTCTTTCCCCTTCATCTTATTTCCTCTTGGAGACTGATTTCACTCTTCCCCACAGTCTTGCAGAAAATAATCTGTTTCATGGAATGATATGTGCATTGAGCAGGCACAGAGTAATGCCTTCATTTCTAGTTAAATTAGTTCAAGATGGATCTAGTCCCAAAAGTCTTCGTCCCTGGATAAATCCCCCTCCCCATTCTTGGGGTTTCTTACTTCTTAGCAACTCACTTCTCCTTCCCTCTGTGACAAGCAAAGCATTAAATATAAATCTTTGCTATGACATCTATTTTTAAAGTGAGCGGAATAGCACTGAAGGGAATGAAAAGCAAAACGGAACAGCATTTCTTGTTGTCTTTTGATTAAGCTCCCCCAACTGTGAATAAGCTGATGTCATCAGCATCGGTTCGAGTATGTAAGAGGCAGCAGGTTTGTTTGCCAGCACTGGTTGCAGCCTCAGTTGAGCCTCTCCTGCTGGGCAGCCCTGGGCCACTGCAGGTGGATGCACCTGCCTGGATGCCTACACTTGTCCTTCCCACAGCCCCTGAGCTTGTGCCACCTCCTTTCACTTGGTCATCACCAGCATGTCCCTGGGTACAGTACTGTCTGTGTGGCCACTGTCAGAGGTGTGACAACAGGGAGGGCTACCCCAGCTTGACAGCACCAAGCACACAATCCCTCAGTTCCTCCACATGCGATGTGGTTTCTCACAACGTGCTGGGAGCTGAAGACTGCCTCTTGCCCTATTATGATCTGGCTTGTTCACAGTTTGGCCTTCTTTGGTGACCCATGACAGGGGAAGCAAGCAGCCACTTTCTCTCTCAGCTGTTTCTCGATGCAGCCACCCTTTGAAGATAACACAAAACGCTCCCCGCTCTGTGTCAAACTGAGCAAGATCTGAATGCTATGTTTCAGGCACAGACTTTCCAGGGAGGGGTTGCATCTCCACTTGACACTACTTTACAGAGTTTTCCTTCTCTCTGCAGTGCTGATGATGTGCACGATCATGCCTTGTGGCTTCTCCCACTCTCCCTGGGGAGGCTGTGGTGAGAGCAGTGGCTGGCAGATGACTGTGCTGTGTCCTCCACTCTCCCTCATCCCTTTTCTTATTCTTGTTTCCTTTCTGCCAGGGAATATTATTTTAAGTACAGTCTGATCGTTTTTGGCATCTTGACATCTTTTTTTTTTTCCTGTTCTTTCTGTTAGAGATCTGCTTGAGAAAGCCTTATCCCTTTTATAATTTCCCTTCCTTTATCAGTCCCCTGGAGAACTGCACTCCTCTAGGAGGTGGCTAGTTGTCAGGTGTTAATCGGAATAGGAATAACAGGGATAGATACATAGCTAATGGGAACAGAAGAGATGAGTCTCCATCCATCTTTCATTTTCAATGCACTGTCAATGCCTAATGTTTGGCTAAGGTAGAAGTAAAATCAACAGGAAAGTAACCAGCCCCCTTGCAGTCAGAAAAGGGTCTGTAGCTTGATCGTAAAAACTTATAAGGAATGAAGCAGAATTAACAAACAGTTAATACATTGATTCCCCAAACTGTTGTTGCCCAGGGGACATTTGTATGGGTTAAAGGATGTGCAATGTTCATGAAAGGAGAGGTAATAAATAGATACAGGCCATCAGGAGAAGATATGTTGACAGAATTTAAACATCACTTTTAAGTCTGTTTTTGAAAATGGAACAGTGATTTTTCTTTTTAAAGTTTTTCAACCCAGTGACAGAAAAAGGTAACGTGTTAAAATCAAGCCCAAACCTTCTTGGTTTTCCAAGTCTGCCAAGTAGCTGTGTGGGTAGCAGCAACACAGGAGATGTGAATAATCGATCTTACTGTCCGTCCCCTGGAGTCAGTAATTTCCATCAGCCAGCAGGTGAGTATGTACTTGCTGCTTCAAACTGGGTCCAGCTCAGAGTATGTGACAGCAGTATCTGCGAGGGCTTGTACTGCACTAAGTCTCTTAATTACAAACATTCATACAAGGCATTTCTCTTAGAAGGCTCATCTGAATCCTGCGTGCCTGTACAGATTCAGCTTTATTCCTGCAGTGAAATTTTCATTCTGCTTCCACAAAAAACTTGTGTAAATCCCTGCCTCTCCAGATGGCACAGGCTCTGCAGCTACCAGTTACTACACATCTTGTATTATAACTATTTATACCCAGTACAATCAAAGGCTCCCTTTGTTTCAGAGGTGATGAACTGGAGGCTTGGTACCTGTGAATACTGGGATCTGGAAGATCCCAGAGTACTAGAATTGCTAAATAGCTGGCTGGAAAGTGGACAATTTGTGGCGGATTGGATACTGGACTCCTAAGTTACAGAGCACATAGTGAAGGACACTGTCGTTCTGAAGTCTGGAAAAAAAAGCAGAAAAACACATACTAACTTCCTGTCTCTGTGTGTTCCCTCAGGTCTTCATGGCAATCAATAATTGGTTGAATGCTCAGTTTAAACAGAAATTGCCATGTTTACACAATTCCTTTTTCTTTTTTTTTTAGTAAGAAACCATTTTAAGTTTGCAGGCATAGCATGTGGGAAAACATTTAAGCATGTATTTTAAGCAAGGACTATTCTGTCTTGAAATTTAGTGTTGGTTTGTTTGTTTGTTTGTTTTTTTCTGTTCCTTTTCTATCTCTCTCTCCCTTCCCCAAAGCTAGTGTGTCTAGTGTTTGGCTCGTGTAATCCAAATCTCCAACCACCGGCAGGATAGGGAGAATTTCAGGCTAGTATTCTCTAGCCAGTGAATTTATGGCAAGGTCATTGATTCTAGGCAAGTAGTTTCTGGCAACTAAAAAACATCTGTGTGGAAATGTTTGTCCTGTGGCTCAGGTAAGTACCTCCACAGATGGATTTGTCTCCAGATTGAGAAACTGCTGTACTTAGCTGCTAGGTGGTGGATTGGGCTCAAGCAGAGGGAGCCAGGCAGCACTGGGCAAAATCAGGGACTGTGGAAGCTGCTGGAGTGGGGCAGGCAATGGGGCTGCTGGGGAAGATGGTTGTTTTGAAGCCTTATTTATTGAGAAGGTGGCTGAAACTTCAGGGCTGGGGTGCAGTAAGGGCCAAAATCCTCTCCATTGTATAGTAACTCATCTACCAGGGCAGTCAGCCAGCCAGTCACCTAGCCAGCAATCCAGTTCAGTTCCTCCTCTGCTTTAGGGGGTTTGAAACCACATCTTCAGTCTTATGACAGAAGTGTCAATTGTTTAGTGGCTGGAAAAACAGAAGATGTAGTTCTAAATCCTCTTGCTTAGAGGAGGAATTGAACTATTGCCAGTTAACACTGTGCTTTCCTGTAAATAATGCCTAGAGGTCGATGCAGAGACTTAATGTAAACAATATTATTTTTTTGAGAAATTAAATTTACTGTCCAGTTGAACTGTGGCTACTCCCTAGGACCTATAGGGTCCTGTTTGTTTGGTTTGGTTTTGAAACTGTCTTTGCCAGCAAAATTTACTGAGCATAAATAGCCTCACACATTGGTAATCAAGCATTGAACTGGTAGTGGAAAAGGAGGGATTATAATCTCTATTTTCTCCCTGTTACCTCTGACCCATAGAGGGTGTACTCAAGTCATGTACTGTGATTGTGCTTGAATAGGTCTCCTTGCTCCCTGCGCTACAGCCCCTTTACCCCAGAACTGTATTTGTCTCTGACTAACACTGTATTTTGTAGAAAGTCTCATCAGATGTGACGTTAAGTTAGTTTAATTGCAAGTAAAGAATTTGGCTGATTAACTCCGTCCTCTTCTGATTTGTCATGTACTTTGGTCCTTTGGTCAATGATCAGAGTGTCACGTACCTTTTGTTCCTTGGCTGAAACCATCTTGCCCATAGATCTGACAAAACATTTGGTTTCCAGATGCACTCCTGATGAGAGCTGGCCACAAATTTTTTGACAAAGCATGTCTTTGTTGAAAAATGCTGATTTGTAAAATCTAAATGCTTTACAGATGCATCTCTTCTTTGATGCATTTTCAGTGAATTACAGGAAGGTTTCTGCTTTTGGGATTTGTTCCAGATTGAATTGCCGTGAGTTGGAAAGTCCAGCAGAGTCTGCCTTGAGAAATGGGCTCAGAGAGATGCTATATTCTCTATTCTGTGGAAGTGGCCTATCTGGTTGGCTCAGATAATGTGACAGCAGTGTGTTGAGTTCTGTGGAACCAGAAGCCACTGGGGTGATATTCAGCTTTTAAACTTCAGATCAAAAGTTTCAGAGTCCTGAATATGTGGTTTTTTTTTTCCCAAATTTGAAAATTTCACATTCCAATTGAATTGCACACCTTTGTGAGAAATAGGAGGACAGCTGTGTTCAGACCAGGGGTGTTCCTGAGAGCTTTTCCCAGTTCCGGAGAATCTGGAAATGCAGCTTTTAAAAACTGAATTCCCCAGGCTGGAGAGGGGAATAAATCAGAGTATATTTTTGGTATGGAAAACAAGAAAAAACCTAATGTTTTCAAGTTTTGAGGTACTTAGGGCCTCAGGGACTGAAAGCCTTTGTTTATCCAAAAGTCAGGCAAAAAACGGAAAGCTTGTTTAGACAGCACTAATGCACAGCATGAGTGGTGGCCTTCGACTCTGTTCAGGAGGGCCTGAAAAGGACAGCGAGTTAAATCTCCACATCCATTAAATCTTTAATCTTTCTTGCTATTCTTAGCTGAAGCTGGTGGAAGAGAAAGTGGGAATATTTTAATAGATTTGAAATGTTCTCTTCATGAATTATTTTTCTCTGAATGGATGAAATGCAGCACCGTATGGACATATTATGCTCTCATGGTCTGCCTCATTTAAAGAAACATTCATACCAAGCACGGTCACAAATCTTTAAATCGCTTCGTTATTATTTTTCTCTTGTTATTGTGCCTCTGCGGGGTCTACATAGAAGAAATTCAGTAGATCAGCAGAATGCTGCTGTTATTGCAGAGTCTTTGTGTAGATCTGTATGGCAGTATAAATATGAACAATATTTCGCTGAATCCCATCCCTCATTATTTTGGGGCCATTTCCTCAGCAGGCTGTCACACAATACTAAAGACAAGTTGGGTTCACAACTACTTGAATGAAGCAGAGAATAAAAGAATATATGCCTCTTTGTGGAAAGAAACCTGCCTAGGCCCAAATAGAAGGAAATAATCACAAATGCACCTTGTATCTACTTGTCTAAACAGACCTATTCATTTCTGTACAATATGACTTCCAGTCCTCAGGTTGTCTCTCAGACCATTTTTTTTAAAATCAGCACATCATAATAAGCATGACAGAGACAGATTTTGTTTACTCACTTCTTTAAAGCTATCTTATAAATATGCAGTATATATACTTGTGAGAATTCAGAGCTCTACAGTCCCAGCTTAAAATCTCAGTTGATTGTTAGCTGTATCTCTACCACATGCATGACAGAATCACAGAAGACACTAAAAAAAAAAAAAAAAAAAAAGACAAACATAATCCTATTACATTGTAGAAGTTAATTATTTCAATCCTTCCATGGAAGTGTCCTACTACTTGTCTTAGGAAGAGCATATGAGCTATGGCTGCCTGGTATCCCTCAACCATGGAGGAGGTATCTGAGGTATGGGGGCAATTTTAGAGCCCAGAGGCTTAACAGGTCCAAGGGAGGATACTTTATTGGTGGAAGGATTTCAAGGAAGCCCTAAGCCCAGTTTAAAGGACACTGAGGAGGTTCAAGCAACTGATCCTGAAACAGCAGGCAACTGACTTCAAATTTGCAACCTCTTTCCTTAATGCTCATTATCATTTAACATTCTGCAGGAAAACTGCACATTGGTGATTTAGAGCCCTGAGTGGGGCAGGCAAGCTACAATAATAGGATCATATCTCTGTCATGACTGGATCTCTGAGTGGCATTTTTCTTTTTAATCTTGAAAATGCTGCCCTGGAAACAGTAACTCAATCAGAGTCTGCAAACAGATTGTTATTTTTTTTTCCTAAATTGTCTTTGAGGAAATGCTTGCAAATCATTTTACAAGTTCTTCTCCAGAAAATGTTGTTTTTCTTGCTTTTGCAAAAAAATAGACTTAATCTATGAAAATGAAAAAAAAGTGTTCTCATTGACTCTGCTTTTTATTATTACTGGAACAATGAATATGGCTGCTTGCTGGGGAAAAAAATAAGTTCAGCATCTTCTCACAGGTGCAGTGTGACAATTCTGGAATGTAGAAGGTCAGAATGCTTTTCTTTTATGTCGTTTTTGCTGATTCAGTTTGAGTATTAACTAGATACACTGTCTTTAGTTGCATCACTCCTATTTTGTGTATATTCATTTTCTGTCACCTGCACTTAGGCCATTAAGTGTTTACCATTTTTCACATTGTAAGGATTACAAATTCAGGATTGTTAATGCACTTATTTTCAGGAAATTCTGCCTCTTCATCTGAATGCATCTTTGCGGTTTCCACAGCGGGCAGAATAATTGTTACCATACAATTACTCAGATCCTTAGACAACAGCTTTCAAACAAAAGAAAAAGCAATAAAAAAAGGTACTCACACACACACACACACATACACACACACACACGTGTGCACACCACCCTGCCCAATACCTTACATGTTATGCATTACAATTGAGCATATGTTGTATTCTAGTGATGCACAGACACATTCTCCATTGTTATAACTAGTTGTCTATAGTTAGCAAACACATTTCCCGTACTTTTACAAATGATGCCCAATTTATACCTCTATCCAGCAGGCTTTCTCTGACACTCAGGGGAGCAGGCTGAGCACCACGAGTAGAGAAACAGACAGGAAACAGCAGGGCCCTCACCTACAAAGCCACTCCAGGAGCAGGAGACCCATGGATGGGACAGTGGTCAAGTAGGGCTGGGTTCTGCCACACATGCCCCTTGATTTTGGGGATTTCTTCACAGAATTGAACTGAGAGGCCTGTGCTCTTGCCAGCCTCCATGTAAAAGCCATGTGGGTGCAATGCTATGGCTGAGCTTGTGCATCTTGTGTGACCGTATCGCTTGTGCTACTGCTGTCACCTGTTCCTGATTCAGAGGTGGCTCAGGCCCAGCCAGCTCAGGGGGAGGGCTTGAGGAGCTAAATTTAGCCATAGCAGCCTTTATAAAGGTGCCACAAGCTGCCGCTCCTCTGGAGAAATTGAGAATAGCAAAATGCAGTACAAGACCTGGAAAATACAAAGTATACACACAGACAGGAGTTACACCATTCCTTTAGGCAGGCTCAGAAAGTAACAGGAAGATGCTGGATGTTGGTTTTGGGCTTTTTTTTATTTTTCTCCTTTCTTTTTGTACTGAACAGAGCTCCTGAGAACAGGGTGTATTGTATTTCAAATGTAGTTAATTAAAGACTGCTTTGTTTGTAATTCCATGTGGAATTGTCCATGATTGCATGTAGTTTGAAGAAGAACAATGCACAGCATTTTTCCTTTGATGCTGTTACTGGTTTAAGTGTTATGCACTACTGTGGTATCCACTAACAAGAGAAAGGAGGAAGCCATACTAATGTTGCTAGAGCTATTTGAAAATTAGCCTCTTCCTGTTGAAATGTTGTAATGAAAGCAAATTACCAGGGCAGAAACTTGCCAAAAATAAACACTGAAAAATGATAACATTTTGGATCGCTGTAGCATCACTGACAAGAAAAGACTTCAAGCCAGGAAACAAATAAATGCAACATTCACCCATCCTTTTGATTTTTGGCATCCCACCAAAACTTGTTTATTTTCTGTTTAAAGAACATGTTTTCATACCTGATGTATTTTAAATGTACTTTACAAAATAAACCAACACCAAAACAAACAAAAAGGTGTGTTTTTTCAAAAAGCTATTTTCCGTGGAACACCATTTCAGCTGAACAGTTTCAACAAGCTCTTGTTGCTTCTGAACTCAAGATTCCTGTGTAGTAACACATTGTGCTGTTGGCATACTCCTCTAACTAACAGTCTATAGCATATTTAGTGTCATCTGTTCCTATTTCCTTTGCTAAGACATGGGCATTGTGCCTTTTACCTTTGTATCCTTGAATCATTTATATTTATATTGTTTTAAAAATAAAACCCCACTTGCATCTTAAACATTTCTTAAGAAAATTTAATTTTTGACTAAACCCTACTCTGTGTTTAATGCAATAAGGCAGTAAAAGCAGTGTGGGTATTGCTGGGCTGGTTGGCATCTTTTGCAAGGTGAATCACTGAAGGTCACAGAATGAGGATGCTAAATACTTGGCTCCTTGGGCCCATGCTACATATGACTGTGGACATTTGTTTGCATAGTCTTGGTTAAAAGAGAAAAAGGAAAGCATTATCTTGATGCAGAAACAGACATGCCTAAGTACAAGCCAAATTTGCTACCACAGAGGAAACATGGTAGAATTTGTCTAGAATTTGTCTGTTGGGAAAGTTCAGCAGGAAAATTCCACTCCTGAACAGAAGCAGGTATGGCTGGGGTAATTATTTATTATAGAGTTGTTTCAGAATTTGCTTTCCCTATGTTCTTTTGGGTTGGCGGCACTTGCACTCTCCTGGCCCTGGGGTGATGTTTGAAGACAAATCTAAAACAATAAACCTAAAGGTCACAAGGCATGGGATTCATCTAATCATATACAGATGTTTATACTATCCATAGGTGGTCTCTACCCATCGGCTCTGTCAGCTCTTTTTGCAGACAAAAATGAAAAGCAAGCACTTCTGTGGTGTGAGTCAAGCAGCTATTTCATGTGGTCAATGGAATCTCATCCTGGAAGGGCGGCAGAGAAAGGGCAACCAGGTCAGAGATGGACATCTGTGCTGCAGCCATGGTCTCAGGCTCCATGAGATGAAACCCAACTGGAGGATCTTTGCCTGAACCTTGCTTGGAAGATAACAAACTGCTTGCTTTGTGCTAGAGTTGCATGATCATCTCTCCCTGCCACTTACCTCCTGGGACTATCTTCTGGCTAATCCAGGGAAGTGGTAAAAGTATGATTGCTGAGAATGCTTCAAACTGATTTCTAGAACAAAACTTTAAGACCATATGTTCTGAAACCCTGCTTGTAAGAGTTCTGTAATCTTAGTTTCAGTGAAGAGTTTACCATGTTACTAGTTAAAGCTGATTGATGCTGAGGGAGACTTGGTGTTATTGGTCTTCTGATGGCAGCCGTAAGGCAACCATCAGGTTACAGGAGCGAAAGAAGCAAAAGAAGATCTTTGTCCCAAAGAGCTTAGAATAACAGTTCAATCTGGATTGTGTTCCTTGGACTCTCCTTGGTTGTTTATGCCATATATAAAAATGATGTTAAAACTGGGCCATATTAATTTGTACTGTAACTGCAGCAATGCTGTTTCAGTCTGGATTTCACATTCATGTTTCAGCTGATATTCAGAGTGGCATCAGAGTGTTACATCTGAGATGACTCAGTGCAAAAATATTTGCCAAAGGCCATTTATCCTCAATGTCTCTGTGAAGGTGTAAAAGAGTAAGTTAAAACCTGAAAAGACTGCTCTGCCCAGGCAAGGTATACGATTTGATTAGAAACAATTGGTTTAATGTTCTGCAGATGCTGAGGACAAAGCAGAAATGATACTTTATCATAGCCTTGGACATTTACTCTGGGGACCTTCTAGTCTCTTGCTGCTGTGTCTTCGAATATGGTCCTCTAATATCTCATCTTGCAGGCTGTGGTTTGAAAACTTATGCTGAAGCTCTTAACCCTTGCTGGGAGATATCAACCTAGACCACAGTGTTCAGTCTGTTTGCTTCTCCCTGTCTGGCTGCCTGCTTATGTACTTTGGTTGGACAACTCTCAAAAATATCCAACAATGCTGTTTGTGTGTGTTTCCCAACAAGGTTATTACAGTTGGTTCTGCTTTTCTCACTGAAGTGTGGGAATGAAAACAATTTCCAAGACAATTTCCAAGACAATGAACACAACTGCCAAGTCCACCTTGGACGTTCAGTGCACCCCTTGCTTCAATATATAATATAGAGAACCAGCATTTCTCATTTTAAAGATAAACTGTTGTGATAGTTAATTACCTCTCCATTCCAGCAAGTCAGAATTTACTTCAAAGTGAAGTTTGTCTGACCTTGCCTCTTAATCAACAATTCCTTGGCAAAGCAACAAAGAGTTGCCTTCTACCAGGTCTGTTCTTTGTTTACCCCTTCAGGCCTACCTCCTCTGTGTTTTGTCTTTCAGAAGGTATTTTTAATGCCATAAGGCTTATAAAACAAACTCCACTTTCAAGACTTTATTATGTTTTTTCCCTGTCTTCCTGTGAACATGCTCCACATCACTGAGGACAACTCAGACCACATCTCTGTGGACAACCAGCCCCCTGTACAGCAGCAAATTCCCTTCTCTACTTTTTAAAGATAGCCCTTGTAGCTCTCTTAAAGTTGATGGCAAATAATTTTATTTATATTTGTATCAATACTCTTTTGGAATAGTTTAATTTGTTATATTAAATACTTATGAGTGGAATAAAATAATGATTTATTGAACCAATAGCCAAGTTACCCATAACAAAGTACTGTCTCTAAGCAATTGTATGGACAGCCACAAGAGACTAATAATGAAATGCTAAAACAGAAAAATTTCAGAATAAGGATTTGTTCTTCACATTTATCTTTCCAAAAGCTTTAACTGCAATTACATTTTTCCTATTACAGATTGCTTTACTTGGTTTTCAGTTACTCTTCCATGCTAGTCTCTCTTGTTAGCAGATTAATTCTTTCCCCTTTATTCCTCATCACATTAGTGGTCACAGGCATGTCATAACATGATTAAGCATTTATTGGAATAAAGCAAAGTAGAAACTGTTACCAGAAAATATTTGACAGTTCAGTCTATTCCAACGCCGTGCAAAGTTCAATCTTGTGAGATTGTGGGGATCTTTAAATTATAAATAATTAAAAACAACAATCAAAGGCACTGTAATATTGAGTTGGGGCTCAACATTTCAGTTTACTTCTGAGAAAATTTCTGAAGCCTAAAGCTAGTGGGAATATTTACTATTTTTTTATGTGTGGTGTTTATTTATTTATTTATTTATTTATCAATTGTTTGTTTGTTTGTTTTTGTTAATTTAAATTGGAATATATTTTATTCTTTAGTTAAGTCTGGATATCCCATGCTATGTTGACAGCACAGACTTTGCAACTTGTTTGTTTCAGACCCAGTAAGTATAACTGGCTACATATAAAGATGAAACAGATGTAGGGCTAAGGAAAAAGTTAGAATTAAAAAGAAAATTGTATCCACATTGCAAAAATCATGTCATTTTAGGACATAAAGAAGTTTCATCTCTGTTAACTGGGCTGTGGCATGTCTTATCTGTTGCTCTCAACCTGATATTAACGGTGCAGTGATGAAGCTGCATCCTCATCAGAGCAGACGAACTGGCTATTTCCAAGGCAGGGAGTAGATGTCACTTTGGTTATACGGTGAAGTAACTTCTGCAGGTAGCCGTACTCAGTGTTGAAAAAAACAATGTAAGAGCTTGAGCAAGCAAGCTCTGAATAGCTTCTGAATAGCTCTTTCCAGGCTTTGACATCTCCCTAGGGAAGAAGCTAACATGTATCTGAGTGCAGGCTTCTCTCTGGGACAGGGAATATCCAAGTATAGTCTGCAGATTTTTGATCCACAGATTTTTAATTCATCGTGCCCTTTTAGATGACAATATTCACCATGAACTGTAGCATGGTAATACTGTGGCTCTAGAGCTAGGTTTTTTAAAAATGGAATTAAAATATTTGATGGAAACTACCAGTTTTTTTGAAATAGGTACTATGCATTATCAAGGTATGCTTTGCTTTCATTTTATATGTTTGCATTCTGGAAGTATAAACAGTAAGCTGAAGTATTTTGAAAATGACTTCCATTATTTCCTATGTGCTTTTTTAGTGTTCCATTGTGAAAAAGCTGGGATTTTCTACTTTTCTGTCCAAGAACTCTGAAAGGTCAGATTTTGCAAGGTGCCAAATGTTTGTGTTTTGAATTTGAATTTCAATACAGAAAAATTGGAAAATATGCTTTTCCCCAGAATGAAGAGGGAAGAGGAAGAGATATAGAGACATATATACTGACTCTAAGCCAGAACAGCAGAAGAAAAGCAAGCTATCAATAGAAATATATTTTACTGTTGCCTGTAATCTGTGTTTTCCATTCGCACCAATTTCTGAGCAGATTGGGGTCTATTTTCCATTCATTGTACATGAGTAACTCCCATTGTTGAAAATGGAAGTTATTTGTTGTATCAAAGAGGAAAATGTGGTTAAAATGTGACTGTAACTATTTTTTTTTCCTCATAATTTTCTGTACTGTGTGCTATTATTGCCGAGTGTTGTCTTTTTATTTTTTTCTGCAGTGTTTCTCATATCCTGAATAAGGCCATCTTGCAGTAATTTCAAGAGAAAGGCATCCTTTGCTTCAGTGTGCTATCGTTTCAGGGCTCTCTGCAGGCAAACTTTCAGATATGGATGTTTTTTTTCTGCTCCACTTTGGCTAGTTTGGCTTTGTTAAAGCCATGCTGATGCTCCCAATGATCTCTACTCAGCTGCTGAGTTTCAGTACAAACTGGAATCTCAGTGCAGCCCTTTTGGCTCATATAATCAATTTTAGGTTCATAGGTTTTTAACAATAAAGAGCTTAGCACATCACCAGGACAAACTAGAAAGAATTTATCAGCTTGGGGGGAAACTGTCCCGGTATTGGAAGCCATGAAAGGAAAGCATCACATTTCTGTTACCAGGGTAATGCCGCTAATGATTCAAATATTCCTTAGATATGCACTGAACAGGTTATTTTTTTCCAAACTACCATGCAGATTCAGAATGATCAGATCTTGTGACTTTATTTATGGGGGAAAATTTGCCCTTAAACTAATGGTGAACGATGGGCCTGTTGAATAGCTTCAACTTGGAGGACCTGATTTATGCCAAGCACTCAACGCTGTGCAGGAAAGCAGCACAGGAGCTGTCCTACTACCTCTGTTCTTCCTCGCAGAGTCGTATTTGTGCTCTGATTGTACAGAAAGTGGAGATGCTACTAACAAGTGAAGTTTCAGTAGTGTCTTTGTGATGTAAAACAGTTTCATTTTTTTTTGGTAGTGAATTTTATGCTTTGCAGTTTTACATCTGCTTGGAAGTCATGTGCCTCCAGTTTGAAGGATCCCAGGATGCAATTTGTCTGTCTGGCTTTATCTCATCTTGTATCGTTGAGGTCTTAATCTTTTTCCTCGATTATTTTTTATTGTCATTTTAAAGAAATGCACACTTTTATATCTTAGTTCTAAAAGCTGACCTAAAAGTGATCAAATGAACTCATCCTTTGTGGAAGAGGGATTTTCCCATTGCAGTTCCAGAGGTAGCCATATCTGCATGTGAAAACACCTAATGTGCCAGTGACATTTTTTTATCCTGCAAACAAGTGGCCTGTTCGATAATATTGCAGTATGAGAAAGGGATGAAGTGTTTGAACAACCAACTGTAAGAATCACTATGTCTTGTCTCTGGTCAGTTTTCCACTCATTGTTAAATGACTGAGTGCACCCAGTCTCAGTGTCGAAACTTTCCGTTGCTAAAATCAGGGTACTGATAAGCCCCTCTGAAGTACATTGTAAAATTGAGATCCTTAATGTTTCTACCCAACCAAGAGAAAGGAGAAGCTGTTGGATATGAGTATGAGGCTGTGCTGCCTAAGGACGTGTGATGAGTCAGATTCTGTATTGCTGCAGTGCTATAAGAACTGCTGCTGAATGCCAAGCCTTGCCAACTGTGAAATTACTATTTCTTCTTGATAATGCTTTGTTTCAAAATAGGATTTAGAGAAAAGGCAATAACTGAACTTTTAAAACAAATCAGACTGTTTGTCAGAACTTTTTCCTTTGGTCTGCAGCCAACAGTCACATTTTGGAAAGCTTTAGACTTCATATCATCTCAACTGTCATGCAATTTTCATTTCCCCCCCAATTCATTGGGTAATTTGATTGAATTTATTGAATTTTAGAGCAATACAGTCCCTGTGGTTTTGCCAAATTAGGATTAATCTCCTTTAAAAACATGCTTGCACACTGAAGTCTTTTATATGGTAGAAGTAATTCCTGTTTCCAACACACATTTAAAAGGGAATTTAGGGTTCGATTACAGAATTAGACTAGAAGCCTTGGAAACTGAAATCCTCAATTTTTTACTAACTTGGTAGAGGAAGGAAAACATTCCTACCTTAACCATGTCTGTGTAGTTGCCTCTAGGATAGTTCAGATATCATCTGAATTTTGAGGTCTCTTTGCTGAAAGTACAAAAGGGACATTTGCTATAATTGAATTTATATTTTTGTCAGATACACCAGTCTAAGATCAAGACTGAGCAAGGTATTTGGACCTGAGTGTAGTGCCAGTGTCTGAGCAGAACCACTGAGTTTTACAAGCCTGCTGAAATACCTAAGTACTTTGGTTGAGGTGGAGTCTAAGGACGTCAGTTAATTTTTGTAGTGTTCTGAGCAAATAGCTTTCCCATATGTGCATTTGGCCAGTGATTTCTGAAGGTCAGCAATCCAGTAAGGAATTGGAGGTGTAAGAACCTGCTTCCTATTTTTAATTGTCAGAATCAGTCAGTTTCTCTACCATTCTTTTCCAGAGGGAATGATAACATTAAGTCCACGTGTGGTTTTTGAAAGAGGCAACCAGTATGTATACCTAAGGTGAAGTGAAACCAAATTTCTAAGAATAGTTTTGAAGTACTGATAGTACTTGATTTAATAACCAGAAGGCTATGATGCACAGTTACCAAACTCCAAACTAAATAAATAGTATTGTTTGGAACAATCTCTTCTGTACTTACGGGAACTGATAACATTAATGCTGATGTTTAAATATCTGTGTATTCACCATGTTTGCTTTGTATAGACTTAGTGATTCATAAACTCTGAGCTATCTGTGGATTAGCTAGGAATCAGGCCTGCCTCACGAAAAATTTAATTATTCCTCCTGCCAGCTCTCCTGTCTCCCTTTCTGCCATGAAATACTTTCATAGAGATTATAATCTAGCCCCTGAGTAAGGTGGTGTAATGTAGTTTGAACTCTGTTGTCAAGAAGTCAGACAGCTCAGCTCTAACAAATAGGACTGAAATAACCAGATTCACTGGGATAAAGATGGCTGAAAAACCAAGTCAAATCTGGCTGACAGATGGGTTACTTGAAGATTATGGAGCAACAACTTAATAAGGCTTTTGGAAGTCCATCAAATCTTAAAGGAAGGACAATGGTGAGGCATTTCTGAGGTAAATTTTATCATAAATGTTGTTCTCATTCTCCTGCTGGACCAAAAACGTATCATGCAGCTTCTTGGCTCACAGATTTAGAAAGCAAAATGGGCAGAAAACGGCTTCAGAAGTGGTTTTCCTGCAGGGATACAGCCTCATGTTTTCCCAACTGCAACCTTTGGGCCGGATGCTGGCATCTAGAGGGCCAAGCAGGGAGACACGGAGATCGCCGGCTTCAGCACCACGGCGGGAGGACGGGATTCAGCACCACGGCCAGCGGTAGCGCCGTGGGTGGGACTGCAGGATTCAGCACCACGGCCAGCGCCAGCAGGGCCGTGGCGGGCGGAGCCACCGCGCTGCGCCAGTCGCAGCAGGTAGTGTGCAGCTCGACGTGATATGACGTGACGTGATAGGGCATGAAGTGGCGACAAGTGTTCACCGTTTTTCTGCCGAAAGCATGACTGCTCAGACATGTAAACTGCTAGTGCTGACTTGACTGTAAGGAAGACTCTGTTTGTTCCTGGGAGGAGGTGGCTGGGATGAGCCTTGTAGGAAACACAGAACTGGCAGAGCAAGGTGGAGAGCGGGCACTATCTGATGGAGCCTGTGCTATGGGACAGAGATGAGACTGGGATATGGCTGCACCAGAGGAGATGGAGCTGAAAGGGGTCCAGCTTGGGAGAGTGCAGCAGCAAGGCTTAGAGTACCTGACCTCAGAGTCTGGAATGAAACAAGTACTACTTGACAAAGGATCTTTTTGAACCCTCTCTTCCCTCCTTCCACTTTTGGGTGATGACACGGATGGAATAGAAAAATTCAGTCCATAAACAACTGGCTTCAAGACTGGTGCTGCAGGCAGGGCTTTGGTTTCTTTGATAATGGCTGGCTTTACAAGACACCAGTCTAGACAGTGATACGTGGGAAAGGTTTATCTTGCAGGGGAAAAAGGATGCTGGGACAGGAATTAGCAGGGCTCATTTGGAGAGCTTTAAACTAGACTCGAAGGGGGATGGTGTTGTAGCTGGGCTTGCATGAATGGGGCAGCACTCTAGAGTTGATGAGGCCTCCTGTACCCCTAGGGTGAAATCAGTGTGCTTGGCTAGCCCTCTGAAATGCCTGTACACCAATGCATGCGGCATGGGCAATACGTAGGAGGAGTTAAAACCTGTGTTCAGGCAGGAGATTATGACCTGGTGGCAATTACGGAGACATGGTGGGACAGCTCACATGACTGGAATGTGGTCATGGATAGCTATGTCCTTCTCAGGAAAGACAGACCAGCCAGGCGTGGTGGTGGAGTTGCTCTTTACGTGACAGAGCAACTACAATGTATTGAGTACTGTCCAGGAATGGATGAAGAGTGAGTCGAAAGTCTATTTGTGAAAATTAAGGGGCAGGCTGGCAGGGGCGATATTGTTGTGGGTGTCTATTACAGACCACCAGATAAGGGTGAGGAAGCTGATGAAGCCTTTTACAGGCAGCTGAGAGCAGCCTCACAGTCACAGGCCCTGGTTTTTGTGTGGGATTTTAACTTCCCTGATGTTTGCCGGAAGGACTACTCAGCCAGCCAGACACAGTCTAGGAGGTTCCTTCAGTGCATTGATGATAATTTCCTCATGTAGATGGTGGAGGAGCTGACCAGGAGAGGAGTGCTGCTGGATCTCATCCTTACTAACGAGGAAGCAGCAAAGGTTGAGGGCTGCAGCAACCATGAAATGGTGGAAGTCAGGATCTCCTGTGGCAGGAACAGAATAGCAAGCAGAATTGCAACCCTGGACTTCAGCAGGGCAAACTTTGGCCTTTTCAAACAATTGCTAGGGGAAATCCCATGCGCAAGGCTGCTTGAAGGTAAAAGGGCCCGAGATAGTTGGTTAGTGTTCAGGCACTGCTTCTACCAGGCTCAAGATCAGAACATCTCGACATGTAGGAAGTCAAGGAAGGGAGCCAGGAGACCTGCGTGGTTAAACAGGGAACTGCTGGGTAAGCTCAAGTGGAAGAGGAGAGTTTACAGATCATGGAAGGTGGGACTGGCTGCTTAGGAAGAATACAAGGCTGTTGTCAGAGGGTATGGGGAGGCAACTAGGAAAGCTGAGGCATCCTTAGAATTAAACCTAGCAAGAGGGGTCAAGGACAACAGAAAGAGCTTTTTCAAATACGTGGCAGATAAAACTAACACCAAAGGCAATGTAGGCCCACTGATGAACAAGGTGGGTGCCCTGGTGACAGAAGATACAGAGAAGGAAGAGTTACTAAATGCCTTCTTTGTCTACTCTGCCGGAGGCTGTCCTGAGGAGTTCCGTACCCCTGAGGCCCCAGAGGAAGTCAGGAAAATGGAGGAGTTTGCCTTAGTTGATGAGGACTGGGTTAGGGAGCAATTAGGCAATCTGGACATCCATAAATCAATGGGTCTGGATGGGATGCACCCGCAGGTGCTGAGGGAGCTGGCTGAGGTCATTGCTGGACCACTCTCCATCATCTTTGCCAAGTCTTGGGAAACATGAGAGGTGCCTGAGGTCTGGAGGAAAGCAAATGTCACTCCAGTCTTCAAAAGGGCAAGAAGGAGGACCCAGGTAACTACAGACTGGTCAGCCTCACCAGCATCCCTGGGAAGGCGATGGAACAACTTATCCTTGATGCCATCTCAAGGCATATCAAGGATAAGAGGGTCATTAGGGGCAGTCAACATGGTTTCACCAAGGGGAAGTCATGTTTGACCAACCTCATCACCTTTTATGAGGACATAATGAGGTGGATAGATGATGGCAGAGTGGTGGATGTGGTCTATCTTGACTTCAGTAAAGCATTTGACACAGTCTCCCACAGCATCCTTACAGCTAAACTGAGGGAGTGCGGTCTGGATGATCAGGTAGTGAGGTGGACTGTGAAATGGCTTAAGGAAGGAAGCCAGAGAGTCATGGTCAATGGGGCGGAGTCCAGTTGGAGGCCTGTATCTAGTGGAGTGCCTCAAGGGTCAGTACTGGGGCCAATATTATTCAATATATTCATCAATGATTTGGATGAGGGAATAGAATGCCCTGTCAGCAAGTTTGGTGATGACACCAAGCTGGGAGGAGTGGCTGACACGCCAGCAGGCTGTGCTGCCATCCAGCAAGACCTGGACAGGCTGGACAGTTGGGTGGGGAAAAATTTAATGAAATATAACAAGGGCAAGTGTAGAGTCCTGCATCTGGGCAGGAACAAACCCAGGTTCCAGTACAAGTTGGGGAATGACCTATTAGAGAGCAGTGTAGGGGAAAGGGACCTGGTAATCCTGGTGGACAGCAGGATGATCATGAGCCAGCACTGTGCCCTTGTGGACAAGAAGGCTAATGACATCCTGGGGTGTATTAGAAGCGGGGTGGTGGGTAGGTCGAGAAAGGTTCTCCTTCCCCTCTACTCTACTCTGGTGAGACAATACTTGGAATATTGTGTCCAGTTCTGGGCCCTTCACTTCAAGAAGGACAGGGAACTGCTGGAGAGAGTCCAGCGCAGAGCCATGAAGATGATTAAGGTGTGGAGCATCTCCCTTATGAGGAAACGCTGAGGGAGCTGGGTCTCTTTAGCTTGGAGAAGAGGAGACTGAGGGGTGATCTCATTAATGTTTACAAATACATAAAGGGTGAGTGTCACGAGGATGGAGCCAGGCTCTTCTCGGTGACAACCAATGATAGGACAAGGGGCAATGGGTTCAAACTGGAACACAAGAGGTTCCACTTAAATTTGAGAAGAAACTTCTTCTCAGTGAGGGCATCAGAACACTGGAACAGGCTGCCCAGGGGGGTTGTGGCGTCTCCTTCTCTGGAGACATTAAAAACCTGCCTGGACACCTTCCTGTGTAACCTCATCTGAGTATTCCTGCTCCAGCAGGGCGATTGGACTAGGTGATCTTTTGAGGTCCCTTCCAATCCCTAACATTCTGTGATTCTGTGGTGCAGATCCCACTCCATGAGGATAATTAAAAGTAGAAATACTCCATTACCCAGATTTCCAGAGATCTGTGCAGTGCAGTTAATATCTTTGGCCCTGCTGATGTTCAATGTGTGGCTGCCAGCAGATTTCTGCAGAGAGGGGTTTGCATTTCACTTTTTTTTTTTTTTTCTTTTTCAGTAGGGAAATCACACACATAGACTCTGTGGAAAGAACATTAACTTAACAAAGATTAATAGTGAGTAGTTACTATTGGCCACAACGTCTTTCTTCACAAGCTTAATTTCTCCTATTATTCCTGCACATTAACTTTCCTCAAGATCTCTGCTCATACAATATATATGGAGCTGTCCTGACAATGAATCAGGTATGTTGAGGATGTGGTTGCGTGTAGGACTTGTTAAAGTAAAAAAAAGCATAGTAATTGAGGCAAAGGCCTGCTAGAAGAGATGGGGCACTCCTGATGTGAAACTGGTTATGTGCAGTCATGGAGAACTGGATTTTCGGTATCTGCCAAAGAATTCCTCTAAAGTGATGGGAAAATTGCTTAAACAAGGATTTTCTCATTTGATCACTACCTGTACAGTCTGCATTTTCTCATCCCACATCTGAAGCGATTATGGTTCCTGATTTCCAGATGTTTGGGCACAAACAGAACCACCTGAGCTCCCTGGAACATGTCCATAAAAAGAGGATTCTAGGAACATATCAGGTGCTACATAACTATAGGGATTATGAAAAATCAGCTGCCATGAAACTCAAATAGATTACCAGTCTACAACTTCCAATTTCCATTTTAAAACTACATGTGCTTGATTCTCTACCATTTCATCTTCTTGAAGCACTGGGAAACATAAATTTCTTCATATCTGCAAAGCTCTTACACTCAGTAGAAAAGCATGCAATATACATTTATAGGCATTACAGCTGTCAATCCTCATTGCAAGCTTAAGTGCTGCGGAATGTAGAGGCAAGAATCAAAACCTAGGCTGGAATAACTAAGAAAGCAGATAATGGTATAAATTGTGTTTCACCTTTTGGTCACCTGTTGCAATGCAGCCAAAGACAACAGTGACTGAAAGTCATTACTGTCTGACAGCTGCTCCATGAGCTTTGTAAAATGACAGTGTAATTGTTCTCAGCCTTTTACTCTTGTGGACAGGTGTCCATAACATGATTAGCACTAATTGGCAATGTTGTTGGCAGTCATAGAAGAAAAACTAATGAAAGAATTAGTTTGAAGAGGGAATGATTTTCTCAACACCCAAAGCACCATGCCTGTCTCTGTGTCTGCCTGTTCTGGGAACAGAATGTCAATGCTGTGCCCCTCCAAACATATTGTTTATGAAAAGTTAAGTTCTTTTAAAAAAGAGAAACACTGTCTAGTTTCAAATGAAACTGAGGGTGACAATGGAAGAAAGAACTCATTTAGGAAATTTTAAACTTGTTCCTTGATGAATATTTGTTTGATTCAAACTTGGTTAGACAGTAAATTTTTATTTCAGTAAGGGGCCAAATGTGGAGAAAGAGCTTTAAAAATACAGCATCACAAATAGAACTGAGGAGTCCCTTTTCACAAAAGAATAACACCTAGTTAGGGTATTGTCTAGTCTCTGTCTCCTGAATGCTGTCATCACAATCTTCGTGACATGATCAAGTGTGTGTCCTGCTCACAATAAAACACACTTCTGTCCACTGTCTGGGTGGGTGTGACTGTATTTCTATTTATCTGTTGGAATTGTACAGAACTGTTTGTGGATTTAAGACCACAGTTTGCTTCATGCCTGCCAGATGAACACTCAGACATCTATATCATGGTTGGGGAAGACCAAGTATAGCAGATACAATAAATTCTCTACTCACTTGAATCAGTGAATCTCTGATGCTCTCACTATGTGACACAATATCTGAATTTTGTTGAACATGGATGATACGTGTACGGTCTCATTAACGGGAAACGCTCATAGTGACTAGTACGTGATGACCTATTCAGGAAGTTACATCACTCACTTGGAACAAAAATCTGGATTTTGATGTCATCTTCTATCCTAATCATTATTCCTTCCCCAGACATCTTTAAATTCTTACAGGTTCTCTTCAGTTTGAATCGCTAAATCAAGACTGCTTCATACCTACCAGTTCTGCAAACCCACAAGCAATCACCTCTGCCAAATATGTTTATGCTGTAGAGTTGGTGAGTACAAGTTGATAGCTGTTAGGTATGGAACCAAACATACTGTGAGCTTGTCCAGGTTTGTACGTGATACTACAGTACAAATGGAAAAAAAAACAACTTAGTAGTGATGAGACAGGGACAGCTGTCACTGAGGGAGGGTACAGTAATGTATAGTCCTTAGCTCTCAGAGCAGATCAAAGTGAAGCACCTGTCTTAGAAGGACATGGAAAAAGTAAAAAGAAAAAAGATGAGGATTGTCTATGAGGAAAACCAGAAGATCATTCCTAGGAAATAAGGGTGGGTGGCTGAAGGAGAGCCAAGTAGGTGTGGGAGGGTGTGATACTGTTGTGCTACCATGTAGGAAAAAGACAGGAGATATGCATTGATTCTTGTGTATCATTGCGTTCTCCTCAATGACTTATCAGCATGGAGCCAATTGCATCTTGTATAATGGATGTACTTTCTGTAGGATCAATACAGACTCATCGCACAGCTGGCAGTATTGAACATCTTTTCTGTCTCAGCCTACTGCATTTAGTCTATCTCTTGTTGCTTATTCCACCTTCTGATGACATGGCATTAATAGGTTTTATTGGGTAATGTTAAAAAAAGCTCATCTCCACACACACATAGGAGCACAGACAAACTATAGCAATAGGGAACATGAATAGTACCCTTCTCTGACTTCCCTCTGGCTGAGGGTGACACCCATCACAATGACTCCATGGAAAGAGTGTCTTGGAGCACCTTTTGGACAGCAGGGATAGCCTGAAGGGAAATGGGAAACCAGAAAGGGTATTTTGGGACTGCACGAGATTTTAACGGGATGTTTGACGGAGGAATCAAAGCTGGGGAAAGGGATGGACCTAGGTGATTAGGGGAGGGAGAAATTTGAGAAAATAGAGGGCTAAGGGGCTGGTTCCATGTAAAAGGGTTGCTGGTCAGTATGCTGTCTGGCCATGCCTGGTCAGGGCATTCTGCCCTGTCTTCTCACCAAACTCCATTTCTATCTGTTTTCCTGGGTGAAGGACTCTTTATTCTGCATGCGTATGCATGTAGGACCACAGGCTGTAAGGTGCCAGCACATGGGGCATGTGAGGGTGCATCTCTCAGTGTGTGGTCACTAACAAATATCAAGTGAGTCTAGCTGGTGAGATCAATAAGTGGTCTGGGAGCCGGGTATTGAATTAGCCTTAAGTCTGGGCCAGATACCAGAGCAAAGCTGAGAGTTAACAACTGGAGGGACCAGAAGCTCCAAGGCAAATATAACACCAGGGATACCATGCGGTCTGAGCAAGGCCTGAGAGACCCATTTGGGGGGGTGTGTGGCCAGCTGCTGTGGGGCTGATGTGTCTGCATGTGAATGTGTGTATGTGCCTGTCTGTTCTGTGTGGCTTGCTGGGTGTATACACATATATGTACTGTATACATGTGTGTATGCATATATTTACTGGTAATACATGGTTGTGCTACTGGCCGGCTGGATCTGAGGGCATGGAGCTGTAGCAGCCTTACCTCTATTGGGCTAATGGGTTCAGCAGCCCCTAAAACATTTTATTAAAGTAATACTTAGTATATATAATCATCATGAACACAGAAAGAATCCTGAAAAAGTCTATATTTGGGTATTTCCACACATGGTCTTGTCTCTTGAGAATGAGGAAAACAATCTGTGGGAGGTAAAGGTCCTGAAATGAAGGAAGGAGAAATAGGAACTATTATATTTGGGATGGTCTTCTCTGTGGTACATCTGCCCTTATTTTCTGGAGAAATGTAGTCTTTTTATATTTCTCTTTCTATTTAATAAGTAAAACAACCACAGAAAAGGAAAATGTAAGTGATGTACTGAGGTTAGCTTTTCTGGAGAATGACTCCCCTGCTTCCCTTGCTAAAGCGCCTATAGATGTTACTCTTTTAGGATAATTGTAGCATTTTATCATGTTGGCAGATCCTTTGTAATAATTTTTGTTCCCATTAAGCAACAATAGATGCAAGGAAACCTTGGCTCAGAACACCTGTTGGCAGCATCACAGCTGCTATTGAATTGGAATTGCAGCAGTAGTTGTCACTCCATATAGGATGTCATCTCAGAGAGAGCTGGCATTTTAAGGGCTGCTGCCTCTGTGTAAAATCCTTGGCCAGTCTGAGGCCTGACTCTTAGAGCACTGCTTCATCCTTCAGCTCTCCTTTTACCTATTACCTGTGAGAACACAAAGAACAGAGACGTAGGAACCTGGATCTCCAATTCCATTTCTGTGATTGAGAGAAAAGGGTTAGAGTTAATGCTTTTCAAACCTAAGAAAGTTATTTTCTGTTTTTATTTATAGTCATTTATAATGTCAGATATTTTAAGAATTTTAAGATCAATGATAATATACTCATTAATTAATGTATTTATCCAGTGACTATGGCAGTAACAATATTTTAGGAGAAAGGAAGAAATCTTCAAGTAAATTCCCACTGTGTAGTATTCATATGTTGTTGCCACTGCTGCTCCTTTGCATATTTTTTTCTGTTCCAGAGGGATAACACTTCAAATTGAATCACTGCAGATTAACGCTCCTCATGCAATTTGTAAATGTATGCTGTGAATGGTATTGTGTTTTAGTAACAGCACAGGCTGGTAAAAATGTCAAGAATTAGTTTCACATGAAACACTGAAGAAGCTTTGAACCTGAGTGCGAAGCAGTAATCAAAGGAAATAAAACTCCTCCCAAATGCTACATATCTTCATACTCAAAACTGTGTTACTATAATTATGGTGCAATAATAATTGGTTGCTTATGATGAAATTTTAACAATAAACATTCTGTGCTGCTAAAGTACAATCTTTCTTATAGGTGTCCTCACACAGTGTGACTGGAAGCCAAGATGTTAAATTCCTTCGCAGGGGGCTCAGTTATATGAATGTCTCTTATCTGGACATAGTTTTTTTGTCTTAAAAAGTTATGGCTTCTGATAAGACAGAACTCTGGTGCAAAAACTTGAAGAATAAAACTGTGTATCTGTGAATGTAAGAGGAGAAGTAATAATTTGAAAAGGATTTCTTAAAAAAAATATTACAAGTGGAAAAGTCAGGCTAAAGTTGAGGAAAAACTGTCTGCAGCTCTCCCCTCACCATGCTGCCTACCCTCAGGCTTGCATTTTATGCACTAGGAGTTACCCAAGTACCCTTGATTCCGACACTGTTTGACTTCACTTTTTTGTTTCAAGAATTGTTGGCATGGCACAGGGGCGATATTGTTGGTATGGCACTTTAAGGTTACATTTTAAACCTCACATTTCAGCACTCTACATTTAAATTCTGTTCAGCTGGATGCATTGATTCCCAAAAGCTTTTGCTTTTGAATAATTCAAGAAAGTCAGCTGTCAGTAGGTATATAATTTGGAGAATTGCCTTTGTACTTTTTAAAATCCCAGAGCATGTGCCAGCAACTGACTGAAGCTCAATTTTAACAGTTATGTTCTAGAGCTCAACTTGTACTGAGCTGTATTTGTATGAATAGACTCTTCAGGTTTAGACTTCTCCCATCAGTTTTGTACATAGAATCCAATATCACATGGGAGAACAGTTTCATGTTGTGTTATTGAACTAAGAGTTGATAGGTTTAATAATTTCCATCAAGCTTTTCATTATGTCGTGATACTTGAATGTTAGTGATGCATTTCTATAAAGCTGTGAGTCTTACCAGTCTAATTTCATGCTATCACAGACACAGAGCCACTTCAATTAAGTCGTGGAGTAAGAGTAAGAAACTCTCTAAAAGAGAAAGTGCAAAACTTTGTTGGGGAACCAAGACATCCTAGATTGCACACAGATGGAAAATGAAGTTTGAATGTAGAAACTAAAAGCATATAAACAAAATACAAATTATTATATACAAGCCAAGCTGTACAAACTAAAATATATGGCTCATAGGCACATGACAAGATTAAGCTGAAGCTTAATGCATGTGAAATGTGTTCATATAAAATACATCTGATGAACTCCAGGCATTCAGCACCTGAAGCAACTCTTGAACAATGTTATGAGCTTCATTGTCTCCTTGCTACTGAGGAGACATGGCTGTGCATTGACTTTTTAAATAATATGACAGTACTGCTCGGAAGTGAAACCCTTGTTGTGTTCAACACTCTGCAAGGATGTGATATGGAGATCTGCAGAGCCAACACCATTATATTTGCATGGAATCACGTGTATTTGCTATGAACTTTGGCTAAGATTTTTGCCACGTGTGAGATGGATCTGGATCCTGGGGTTTACTTAAGAATAAACAAAATCAGGGCTTTTACCCCACCTGATTTTCTCACACAGTCACTCACTTGCTTCTCTCCAGAGCACTATGTTCACCTGGCAGGGAAGTCACTGCAGGTCCAAGAAGGCTGGGCAGAAAGTTGTGCTGATTTGTGCTGGGATGCTGCTGACACTTAATGGTCTCAGGTGTCTCTGCTAAAGGTCCATGGGCATCCCCAGCATTTATTTTCCTGCACCTCTCTGATCTCCAGCATCACTCTCCACGTTTTTCCTCCACTCAGGATATTCTTCACCTTCCATGTTCTGGACCTCCTTCTTCTATCTGCGCCTCCTTCTTTCTGAAATCATGTCTTCTTTTCATTAACTTGTCCTTTTTATTTTTTTTTTTAATTTTAATTTTTATTTTATTTTATTTATTTATTTTTTATTCCAGAAAAAACATGGCCCTGTTTTCCCCAATCAGAAGTTTATGTGCAGAAGCACAGTGTGTGGTCATCGTCTTTACTGGTGGGTCTGCCTCATTTCTCTTTTATTAGTTGGAGGATTTAGGACGTGCCATTTCTGTTTAATCCAGGTGTTATCAAGGTTTATGATTAGTCCCTACTGGTTGCAGCAAGCACTTAGCAGGCTTCTGCTTGGCAATTCAAAAGTTCAGTTTCAGACATTCATCTCCCCCTGCAACACATACATCCAGTCTGCCTGCTGTTAGTGTTTACAATTTAATCTAATTATTTGCCTATGACATCTTTGCATTTCTGTAGTAGAATGAAGAATGACTGGTGCACCAGTTTTCATCTTTGCTGAGGATAAAAGGGTTCGCCTGGATGAACTGCATGATGGCAGGAGCGAGAACTCATGCCTAAGCCCACTACATGGTCCAGGTTTGGTGTCATTTTCCCCGTGTAGCTTCATTATCTGTTACAGATGGGTCCATGTTCTTTGCTTCGTAACCCATTTTTGTCCCCTGCCAGTGGGACAAGTTGCCAGGGGTAGTGCTGGTTTGTGGTATCTATCATACTTTGGGGTTAATCCTGTGGTGGGATAGTGGACCTAGGGCAGTCCTGTGATGTAGGGATATCAGATATCTCCATGACTAACTTCACATAGTTTCCTGCCCAAACTCCCTAACAGCAATATTACCTACCAATTAATTAACCATAGTTATCTGGCAAGTAGCTAATTTTGCCAAAATGCATTTCACAGAGAGTTTGATTTTATTGTTCTGAAAATTGTATAATAGGCTTAATTTTCTGGCTAGATAGTTCAAGTAAATGTAGCACCTGATTTTAGAACGAAGTGTTCTGGTAATGCTCTGTTATGTGATACAGTTGACTACGATAGTAGTTTGCAAGAAAGGAAAAGCACTCTTTCATACAGACACAGTGGTTTGAGTCACTGTTGCAGATATTCAAATAAAAAATGAAGTCCTCCCTTTTTCTGGGCTAAAGTAACAGCTGTGCAAACTTGAAGGTCATATTCGAAAGAGACAGTGAAAAGATACTTATCTGTTTAGAAATAGGCTTGTGGCAGATTGCAACCCCCCTCCCTCCTTCAGTATGGCACATCTCCCTCTTTCTCTGCTACTTAAGGCCAACAGCTTCTTTTGTTTGGCCCGGAGCACCCTGGCTCCTGGGACATTGGGAGAGGGGCGTGCCGAGCCGCTGGGCGCCAGCGGCCAGGGTAAGGCTTCAGGGGCACCCACAGCCAGTGTTGGGGGTGCAGAGAAGCTTCTAGAGTGCCTACAGTCAGATCTGATCAGATAAAAACGGGATTCTCGTCGAGACTCCGCACCCCCTTTTTGCCGCGGGTCTCTCGGAGCACGAGCTTAGCCACTGCCACAGAGAGCCCCCCTCCCTGGGATGGAGTCTCCGCTTGCCTGGCCGCCACGGGTGTAAGTAAAACTTCTCGCAGGATTGCGAGTATATTTATACTTTTTGTGCACATATGCACGTATAACTTTCCGTGCACATTTGCACGTGTACTTTACATTATTTCCTCGCACAATCGCGAGTGGCCACCGAGAGCCCCTTGCACAATCGCGAGTGCATTTTCCTCCCGTGCTTCCACATAAGCACGTGTAGGATTCCGTGCACACTTGCACGTGTAAGTAAATTAACTCTTGCAGGATTGCGAGCGTATTATAAATTTACTCTCGTGGAATTGCGAGGACACACTTTCCGTACTCACTGCGAGTACGTGTATCTCTTTAAAATAATCCCGCACCGTGTTTAGGCAAGTGTGTACTCCTCCGGGACTCGGGGACGGCTCCGGCATTGAGTGAAGCCACGTGCATGCACACTGTGGACCGCCTGTTGTATTAGTGGCTGTCCCTCTCAATAATTTTCCTCCCCTGATATCCGAAACTGTATTTAAGTCACTTTTGGAGTGCTAAAACCCTGTTCCTCGCCGGTCTAATAAAAGTTGTTTTTGGACCTTGTTGTCCCTTAAATTGACCTGTGGGTTGCCTCCGTGACAAGGCTTCTCAGTATTTAGTGGTAAAATTGACAAATGCTGTATTACTACCTAGTTCAGTTGTGCACTTTGATGGCATCTACGAATAGGGCACTTGACCCTTATCTTCCATGTAGTCCCAAACTGATAGGTATTATTTGAATGCATGGCCTAGAATCAGGTTTTCCAAAAGACTCAATGAGAGGGCACAGGATGGTGGTGTAATTTCTTTCCCTGGTACGCAGATGATATAGAAGAGGAAAAGAGAATCAGGATGCATGATGTAGTGGTTTTATTACTTGCTTAAAAGACTAGAAAAAGGTTTCGATGACTGCCAGAAATACACAGTAAACATAATGTAATTAATCTTCATATACCTTTATATAAAAATACAAGCATAGATTTATTTGTATCTGGGCTTTATTTTTTTCTTTTGGAAGGGGGAAGTAAGCTTTTTAATCCTTTAAAATGTGTGGACTGATACATGTATGATCATTACAGATGTAATTAGCAATATTTTCTCTTCCATTACAGATTCAAAGCAGTAAAAAATAATGCATTTAGCAAGACATAATTTCTCTCTTCTGCAATCCACCATATTGGCCAACAGTATCCTGGATTGTATCAGCAATAGTGTGGCCATCAGGACTAGGGAAGTGATCGTGCCCCTGGCACTGATGGGGCTGCATGTGGAATCCTGTGTTCACTTTTGGGCCCCTGACTACAGGAAAGACATTGAGGTGCTGGAGAGAGTTCAAAGAAGGGCAATGAAGCTGGTGAGGAGTCTGGAGCACAAGTCTGATGAGGAGCAGCTGAGGGAACTGGGGCTGTTTAACCTGGAGAAAAGGAGGAGAGACCTTATAGCTGTTTACAGCTACCTGAAAGGAGGTTGTAGCATAGAAGGTGTTGGTCTCTTTTCCCAAGTAGCAAGTGATTGGATGAGAGGGAATGGCTTCAAGTTGCAGCAGGGGAGGTTTAGATTGGATATTAGGAAAAATTTCTTCATGAATAGGGTTGACAAGCACTGGAACAGGCTGCCCTGGAGGTGTTTAAAAAACATGTAGATGTGGCACTTCAGGACATGGTTTAGTTATGGACTTGGCAGTTCTAGGTTAACAGCTGGACTTCATAATCTTAAAGGTCTTTCAAACTATGATTTTATATGAAGAAAGAAACCAAGGAGGCATGAGGTGAGGCAGATCCTCTGGTGCCACCAGTGTACTTATTTTTCCTTTCATCTGAATCCAGACAAATCTCTTGGCTTGCTGGACTTTGCAAATATGGGGTGAAGAAGAATAAGGTATGTAAGGAGTAGATGAGTGTGATGTTATCCATTTTGGAGGGTTAACCTAAATTTTACTCCCTCAGTCATATGTCTCTTCCTATTCTTGTTAGCAAAAGACCTCTGTGCCCTTGACCTTTATCTGCTTCCAGGGTTGGTTCTCACACAATCTTGATATTATTTTCCAGTTCTCTGGTTGAGTGTCCAGATTTGCTCCAGCATGATGTGTTTGTGTGAGAAAATTACACTTGAAAAGAAAAATGCAAAATTTACTTGACTTTCTGTTAACAGATTTTTTGTTGTGTGCAAAGAGCCTCCATGATGTACAGGTCATAATTATGGATGAGGTGGGAAAGTTAATGGTAAGGCTATGGTAAAGCTGCAGGTGTTTATTTTATTTATTTATTTAAAAAAAACTGTTATTTTTGCTAATTCTCTGCTCTTCGAGCTATAAGAATTACCTTAACTATTTTTCTTGAGTAGTAAATTATTCTCCCTTCTGCCTCCTTCAACCCCACTACAATTTTTCCATCTCCACTTCTATTTCCTACCACTGTCTGCCTGCTTCTCTTTCTCTCATTGCTCCACTCTAACTACCTTCATAAACATTTCCTTTTTTTATTTCTCCCATTTGTCTCTTCAGGTATTGGTTTGAGCCCAAATGTATTTTATTTAATTCTGAAACCATTGTCTTATCCAATCACAGCTGTTTTACTTCAGTTTTGAATGAGTGACTCTTGGCTAGGAGAGGGTCTATGTTATGTATGGTCCTGTGCACAGAGGTAAATGATAGCAAACACCTTTGGGCTTCTCTAGGTCAAATCCATTACTCTGTAGTGTACAGGAAGACATCTGCTAAATCGTAATTAAAACCAAACAAGCCCCTCAGAAGTTTTTTTAATCAATAAGGCTTTCTTAAAAAATGGGTAAACCTGAGAGCATTTGGCTTCACAGCCCTTTCATACAGGGCTTGTACCTAGCTGACCTCAAAAAAACAGGCTTGTCTAGAATGTACCTTTGATATTGCAGTATGCCATATTGAATATTTTTTAGAGCTTCCTTTATTGTTTCTTTAACTTGTGAGAGTATTTACAGAGTCTTTATTACAAGTAGGTTTCCAGGTTTCTCTGCTTTTATCTTGCCACATACAGTATTCATTGAAGTCTAACTTGGGAATGAATTGTTCTTGGCTTTATTCTCTAAGTGATCCAGTCCTAACAATGAGTCCGTGATGATCAGTTTAATTTATGTTTTGTCATAAACTGTTACCTACTTGACTTTTCTGTGTAATATGCAGCCTCACTCAAAAGAGCTGTTGGATATGTTTTCAATTGCTTTGTGTGAGTCATTGTTCTAGAGGGAGCTTTTATTATAGATTGAATACCCAGGATTATAAATTTACATGTATAAGAACAGATACATGTTGCAATAGAATTATACCTGTTTCCTCTGTGTGCATATATTCACACACAAATATACATTTGCGTTGGTATGCATACAGACTCACAGGGGCTTGGAGATAGATGGATGAGAAGGAAGAGTTGTGATGCTACCAAGGCAAAACTCAGTATCTTTGGTCATTATTTTTATTCATTATTTATGCCTGTTGCTGCATATGACAAGGTTATTCACACAGTCCTTATCCTTCTTGTATAGTCACCTAGGCTACTTGTCTTTTTCCATGCTAAACCAGAAGCTTCAAAAGCAACATGAGAGAGGAGGAGGAAAGGCTCATTCCGGACATACTGAAAAGTCAAAAAAACCCCATCTGAAATGAGAAGCTGAATACTTGCCACCAGAAGAGACTACCTTTAACCTTCTTCAAGTATATTCACTGCCAAGCAGGGAATAATCCAACTACAAAATTGTGGTACACGGGGAGCAGTTTATAAACAGGTGAGACTGAACCACAGTAATTAAAAAACTATACCAGATCTAACCGGAAATCTTCATGCTAGAGCCATAGAAGTTAGAGGCAAGGGTGGGGTTTGTTTCTGGCAAATGCTTTATGTTGCTGGGGACAGGCAAGACAAGTTGCTCAAGAATAAGGCCTGGGCGCATCTCACCTTGCCTTGTCATATTTGACAACGTATTTGACAGACGTATTTGAGATAGTCATACCGAGTTCCACCTACATATTGAAGGCATTTTTGGAGTTCAGTTCATCTGCTTGTTTTAGGTCTCTGCTTTTGACTGGTGCTCTGGTTGTGCCCTTTCATTTCCACTCCCTGCAGCAAGCACCTTGCTCCCGCAAACATCTCCAGTACACTGAAGATGTCTACACTGGATCAAGTGACTTAGCTGAGCTCTGGGAGTTGGCTGAACTCATGCTTACTTTTACCTTTGGTAAGCATGAGGTCAGCCATATTGTCTGCAGTCTAGTTGAAAGATTTGAATTAGTGTAATTGACCTTGCATTTGCGGTAGGCTACACCTACATGCATGGCTGGTCACTACTGTTCCACTGAGGTGAGCTGTCATATGTCTCCCCAGCACTGATGCAGTTACCCTGACAGGAAAATGGCTTCCGTTAGTACTTTTTCTGCTATGTGAGTCAAAATCAGCCAGAGTGGCAAAGTGCTTTAATTTTTTTGCTGGTGTAAGCTAAGTCTGTCATAGGAGATGCCCCTGCACTTAGGCCTGCCTGCAAGCTCAGATGTGAGGCCCATGAAGGCATTACTGCAGGTATCTGCTGGGAGGATCCCAGGGGAGTAAAGTAATATCAGGCATCTGATGAGTGAGGGATGAGGGGAAGAATCCTTCAGAGAGTGAATCAAAACATACATTGCAAACTTACTCCCCAGTGTTAACTCCACAGGAAACATTACAAGGGGTAGTGGGATCAAGCTGGAACACAAGAGGTTCCGCTTAAATTTGAGAAAAAACTTCTTCTCAGTAAGGGTGACAGAGCACTGGAACAGGCTGCCCAGGGAGGTTGTGGAGTCTCCTTCTCTGGAGACATTCAAAACCCACCTGGACATGTTCCTGTGCGACCTCACCTAGGTGTTCCTGCTCCAGCAGGGGGATTGGACTAGATGATCTTTTGAGGTCACTTCCAATCCCAAACATACTGTGATACTGTGATACTGTGATACTGTGATAACGCAAAAACCTTTGGTTTTATTTTCAGGGTCATCTTTTTCACTTAATTTTCTTGGGAAACTCTAACATGGAAACTGAACAAGGACAAACATCATTTTAAAAAGCCAACTGTCTTTCACATCTACTGTCAGTGACAATAGCCATCTTTTGATGTGTGATTCTGATAGTGAACCAAAAAAGAACATCTGGTAATTCCCTTTTAGGGAATTTTGGAAGGAGCTTTTGGAAATTATTTTGGGTTTTCTGAATTATTTGAGTTATCTACTGGCAGCCACAGGCTAGTGGCATTTTACACTATGTTGAAGTCGAGCTTTGATATCTGAAAATAGCTCCTTTGGTATGGAACTTGTCTTCCTTCCTTCTCACATAAGCTTTGTATTTATCATAGCTGAGTGATAAATGGTGAGATACTGGTGTTTTATATGCAGTGAAATGACAAGGTCAGTTTTAATTAAGCTGAGATCAAGCCCAGCCTGTATTGCACACTTCTGATTAGGTTACTTCAATTTAACATCAGTTTTAGGGGACTTCACAGAAGTCAGTGGTGTTAAACACCAGCTGTGCTGGCAGATAAGCGTGGGATATAAGAAGGAGATAGAATTCACATTGAAATTAGCACTTGGCACAATATAATTCTCTGATTGCAAACTATGTGAAGTTGCCTGCACTAATTGGTTGATTTTATTTGAAGCAGATGTTGTTAGCTTTCCCACTAATGATCTGGAGAGAAATTTTTTTTGAAATACATGCCATGTTAGGTTCTCTGCAGTATAATAAGCTAATTACAACTTTAAGTACTTGCAGCAATTAGCACAATGTGTATAAAGTGGTCCTGATCTTTTCACCCTGGTGGATTATTGTTAGGGCATCTTAAAGAACAAAAAAAGAGAGCTAGCTGGATTTAGTTTCCCCAATCTGTCTTCTTGTTTTCCCAGACTTTTATATTAAGGAGATAATGAACTAGACTTTTATCTGTATTTGCAAGTATGCCAAAAAAATTTAAACCTTTCTCCTGTTTTTCTCTAACTCCCTTCTCTAAATCAAATTTGTTTAGTCTTATCTTTGTCCATTGAGGTAGTCTTCCAGCATCTTAAAAATCCCATTAGTAAATTGTTCTGTACAGCAATGGAGTATTTGTTCTCTATTAATTCATTTAATCACTTGCCCACATATTACCAAGATCAAAGGTAAATGCAGTTTATAGAGGAAAACAAACAAACCCACCCTGAAAGCTTCCTTCTTTCTACAGTAATTGTTCTCCTTGTGATTTGTACTGATGGTGATTACAAACTGCCGGCAGTTTGCAAAGTGGTCACAGGAAGCTCCATCAAGTGATCCTTCCTGTAGAAAAAAGGATGATCGAAATGAGTTATATGAAAATGTTGAATCAGAAATTGTCCTTGTAATACTTTTTGAAACTGAGTATGATTGCTGCAGATGATGGGTACAGTGCAGAAAGGGCTGTTCTGAGAAAACAGTTTAGCAAATACTTCAGTTTACCCCATGGTCTCCTCTGGCGTGGTTTGATGAAACTTGTTCTTCAGAAACCTTCTGGTGGCATTTACATCAAAGATGCTTTTACTTCTTTGTGGAAGTAACTAGAACCCAGGTCTAACTGTTTGCAGATATGGTCACACTTCCCAGGTCCCATATTTTGCGGGTTGAGGAATGATGTGATGAGTAATTCTTGGTTGAGTTACACCATTTCAGGAGTTCCAGTGGAGACCCACCACTCATGTGGCAAACATAGGCTGGTTACCAGATGCTGGTGCCATACAGCATCTCCTTGCGGCTACCTGAGAGAAGGGTCAGAGGAATGGCCCTCTGATTTTGTGATCTGGAAAACTGATTTGTTGCCTGAAACTGTGAGGGTACGTATTTCCAGACAGCAAGTGCCCCAGACAGGCGTTTTGTGGTGGACAGTGGACTGAAGTCTATTTTTGTTTGGCCAGGTTGCACCATGCTGCTGCAACCAGCAAGCTGTCCCCAGTATGTGGAGGGTGATGCCCAAAGATAGGGTGAGGGGCAACGGGCATAGACTGAAGCGTAGGAGGTTCCATCAAAACATGAGGAGAAACTTTTTTACTTTGAGGGTGCCAGAGCGCTGGAACAGGCTGCCCAGGAGGTTGTGGTGTCTCCTTCTCTGGAGACATTAAAAACCCTTCTGAAAGTATTCCTGTGTGAACTGCTCTGGGTGAACCTGCTTTAATAGCAGATGGGTTGAACTAGATGATCCCCAGAGGTCCCTTTCAACCCCAACCATTCTGTGATTGAACCCCTCACATTTTCTCTTTTTTTCTCTCAATTTTCTATACTGATTCTCAAAAGAAACATGTCTTCTGCATGTTAGAACATTAGCTGACTGTGTACCTCTCTTTAAAATGCATGTAAGGAAGGTATTCAAAAACAAATCTTGCATTTGGCATGGTATACTTCACTGAGGTGTATTCTTAGGTTAACATACGGAACACAAGATTTAAATTATTTATTCATTTTCACTAAACTTTATCATTTTAAATAAAGTGGTAAATCTACACCTTGAGAATGTGAGTAGGAAAAGGAAATATTTTTCATTGTGACAGTGGTGATCTTGAAGGAAAGTTCTTGGATTAGTACTAAGTCATCACTCAACATAAACCTCAGTTTGATTTCTGTAACTCTTTAAGACCAAATTAATTACTTTTATTGTCTTGGGCAAAATCTTTTAGTTGTGGTCTTAAGCTAAAGCAAACATGCTACTTCCCTTCAGTCTGAAGAACTGGTAAGTAAAGATTCTTTGTTATTTTAATCTTATCATGCAATCTTCTGCTGTAATAATCTGGTGATTTGACTAACTGGTGGTTTAACCTATTATTAATGTTCTTCCATTAATTTCCTGATGCAATTTTAATGACATATTGATGGCACTATTGAATTAAAGTCTGTTTAGCTTTAAAAAAATAAAGCAGAGCAGTAGTTTTAGATGTGGTTATCTATTTGCTGAATTTGAATGTCTTTATTCATTCTAATAAAATGCATGGAAGTACAGAGAGCTGTATCTTCTTAATATAGCAGATTGGGCTTTAATCCTGAGCCAAACAATTGATTTACTCAAGAATTTTTGTGTTTTTTACTAAAATAAATAAGAGTCCATTACATTGTTCTTAGTTCATTACCCTATATGGAAGTCCTACTCCAAAGACTGTATGCAATGCATGTAAAAGTCTCCGTGTGTAAAAGCAGCTTCTGGGTCAGGAAACAGTGACCACGAATATTCCCTCTGAACTACAGCAAAGAAATGAAGCAGAAACTGAGTTCTTGGCTTTGCTACAGCTCATACTAAGACTCCACACAAGTCTTTTCATTTCCTTGTGCCTCACTGCCTGCTTTTGACCTAAGTAAAATCGGGATCTCACTTTCTTTCACCTTTTGTATGTTTCATCTGTTTGTGATATAAATGCATCAGAGCAGAGACCATTTCTCACCTACATTTTTGATCTCTTACGCTGCTGGTTAGGAACCTGAAGGGGTGTGTGGCACCAATCAGTAACAGCAACTGTGTAATTAAAAACAGGTAATATCAGGTATGGTGGAAGCAGAATAAATGGAAGAAACAAGAAAGGATGACTCTACTGCTCCTGGAACCTTGCAATGGCCCTACTGGATTGTGCCTGCACTGCACCATCCCTGACGGAAACACGTGCAAGATGTGTTGAAAGAAATTTCAAGAAAAGCCATGATGTGAACAGTCATCTCATTTTCTAATTTATTTAGCAGCATACTGCAACTCACAGGGGGACGAGCCCTGCAGCTTGCCCAACAGCAGATGTGACAATATGCGTCCAGGCATGCAGCACACGTGTGAAGCATCCCCACATTGTGGTCCCTCCTTGGCTAAGGAGACACTAAGGTCAGGGCACAGTTACCTAGCAACTAATGAGAGCTGATTAATCCATTTGTGGGCGTCACATGCTACAGTGATGTATGAGAGCCGGTGCTTTCTTCTACTATTTGTGTAGTGACAGGAAAAGCAAGTAACAATTACTGGTGAACCACATCAGTAATGCTGACAACGGCATCATTAGATGTATAAATAATCATAGCCAACATGGACTTTCTGTTTTTAATGCTAGCATAAGGATTTTGAATTTCTAAACTCCACTGTTGTTTTTCTGAATGCTTTCATATAGGGCTTTAAATGGAAAGGGAAAGATCCTGGCGGATACAGGACAACTGAGTTTTTTCAGAAAAGCGAGAGCTTTGTTTTCAAGTGGATTCCTTGCATAAGCAAAGCTTCCCCTAGTCTTCAGTGTGTGTACCACAAGCACCTGATAAAACGAAAAAAAAGTGAAACTTTTCTGAAAGCAATACTTTCAGGTCTTAGGGGCATCTGAAGAGTTAAATTAAAAAAAAAAAAAAAGGAATTTTATAATGCATCTGCTTTCTGTCTGCAGCACATGCTCCAGAAGGGCAGTACCTCACTCTGTCAATGTCTAATGAACTGTGCAGTTCCATATGATTTATTGTTGCTGGTGTGCCACCAGGAATGATCAATAATATATTCTATATAATTTCTTTTTACTTCCAAATGAACCCAGCAGGGTAGTGAAACCTTTATTAAATTGTTGGAAAAAAGTAGAAACCCTTTCCATATTTTAACAGAGTAGATCCTGGCAGACTTGGTTTGTGTTTTAAGGCCTTAAAGTCAAAAGCAAAACAACCTTTCACATACAGATAGATTATTTTTAATAAGGAGATCTTATGGAAAAAATTAATATGTGGGAAAGAGACTTCAGAGTGAATAGTATTATAAGAAGAGATAAAACTTTAAATATTTTTTTTCCCAGTTCAGTTTAGACAACAAGCTACAAGCATAAACTCCCTGAGGCTCTGAATAAGGTAACAAGCAGTGAAGTCTGGCTAAGACCCAGCTGCAGTACAATGTTGTCCTGTTTCTCCTGCTCTTCATCTTCCCACTCCCTCAAATGCCCTGTGTGAGACCTTCCATTTTCAGGCATTAATTTTACCTTTTTTTCCCCGGCTCAGGAGGTAACGGAATGCAAATTTTCTCCTCTCAAATGACCAGACTTTTTTGGGGGCAGAAGTGAAGGGAGACTGCCAATTCCCTACCTTAAAATCAGGCCAATCTGAGCTATAATACATTTTGTGCTTCTCTCTACCATAATCACTTGCCCTTCTCTGTCTTGTGTTTTTTTCTAACCACTAAGAAAGCTATACTGGAGAATTTTTTTTCTCATTAGCGTTTAGGCACAAAGAGAAATTTGGACTGTGTTCCCCACTCATGCCTTTTACTTTGTGCTAGGCTCATACCAGCACTTAGGCTTTCTCACCAGACTTGCCTGAGAAGGCTCTTCCTTGTGTGCTGCACTCACACTCCCCAGATAACGTGGAGATCAGACGTTTGCCCCTTAACCCAGGGTGCTTTGGAGCAGGAAGTGTGAGATCTGTTTTGCTTTCCTAAATCTTGGAGATTGCTCTGGGAAATGGCTGATGCCAGCTGTGGAACATCCAATAACACCTGCTGCACAGACCTTGCAAAGAAGCAAAGCGCTTCTGCCCACAGAGTCAGAATACAGGAGTCAGAGCATGGCTGTGTACCAGGCTGTCTTCAAGTATATTTAAATTCTAATTGACTTCTGGAGTTTAGGAGAGGCAGCTGAACAGTCAAGAGCAGGAGGTTATCCAGGAGGTTTTAACAACAAGCGTTTTACATGTTTTTTAAAACTCCTGAGCCTCTTCTCCCTAGAGGCAAATGGCAGGACACATTCCCATAGCCATCCAGTCACCTAACGACACACGAAGCAAATGGGGCAGAAAGGCCTCTACAGTCTTTACAAGAAGTAGGAAGAACACCCACTGAATTTAATGCTGAGGGTTTTTTTTCATTTTTTTTTTTTTGAGACAGTAGAAAATAGGGGGAAAGAAGCTGCTGTTTTGTTCCTGATGATTTATATAGGGGGCATTTGCCTGAGGGCAGTTGTGTATATGCTGTTTAGCACATTTTTATTCTCTCCCCTTTCCCAGTGGGAAAATATTGCTCTAGGCACATTAAAAAAAGATGCTTGAAAACACAGCTCTTAGAGGAATGATGCTGTAGGGGAGGAGAAAAGAGACAGGCATGATGAGCCTGGGCTGTGTAATGCTATTAGGTTTTTTTTCTCCACCGGTGATCTTTCTTCCTTTGCCTGGGTCTTCTTTTTAGTCTGGCCTTCCCTCTCTCCCCGAGGCCCCCAGAGTTTATAATCTCACCCAACTTGCCTGTTCCATCCCCAGAAGCTGGTGTGGCTTCTGCCTTTGGGAGCAGAAGGGGGTGAAGCGGTGCCACACTGCGAGCATCCAGGGGCTGCTTACAAAGTCTTTGACTTCTAATATGTTTACTAAACTCCACGGCCACTTTAATCTGTTTAAAGGTAACTTAAACATACCTACAAATGTAAGTTAAAGGAAAGTATATTAAGAACTTATTCTTTCTGTGCTTATGGGAGTGTCAGGGCAGCAAATGGAGAGCAGTGAGCAGTGCCTGGCCTGTGGTGTTTCTTGCCTGGGAAGAGGTGAGTGAGGCAGGGCTGGGGAGGAGGTTGATTGAGGGAGGAGGAGAATGGGAAGGGATGTTTTCCTGAAGTTAACACAGGAAATGGCTTTCTGCTAGAGGCAAAACTAGAATTCTAGATTTTCAGCCTAATTTAAGCTGATGACAAATACTGAAGTGCCAGCATCTCAGTCTCTGAGTTCTAGAAAAAACAAAATAATCAATGTTCAAAAGGTTTTATAACTCTTACTAACAGACTGTTAGCTTAAACAAAATATCTCCTTAGGCCTTAGTTAGCTAGTAAAAGTGACTGAACAAAGTCCTTTTGAGAACCTCTATTCAGGACACGGATCAATTGCATAGGTGGCCCAAGAGGGTTTAAAAGAGGACTGGAGAAGAATAGTAGCACCTTCGTTGTCCAATGTATGGGACTTGCACCAAGAACAGGGAGGGATTTATTTTGAAACTCTGTCTCTACACGAGTGTTCGTGGTCTGGATTCTGTTCTGTGCCTGCATGGGACATGTATTTTCTGGCCGAGGTTGCTTGGTGCTCCAGGCACACATTTAACAGCCTTCTAAGTGTTCTCTATTTTGCCCTTGCTGTCAGTATCCACTAAGAATAATGCCTTGAACAGCTTATACAAGAACAAAGGAGGCCCATTTCTTACACAGCACTTACAAGACTGCACAAGTGAAGTCTGCTTTACCCTTCAAATGGCATGGAGTTAGTCCTTAGCCTTACATTGCCGCAAGCACTTGTTGGTCCCTTATGGACTGACTGGACCTCTGATGCACCTTCTTGTGAGAGAGAAGAATTTAGGCATAATTTAAAGGTGGCTCCTATTCTTAACTAGACACATCCTTGAAAGTTGGAGTCACTATCGTGCCTCTGGATCACTTTGCTCTGTCAGTGGTCACATCTCTGTCATAGAATCACAGAATCCTTTGGGCTGGAAGGGATCTTTAAAGGCCATCTGGTCCAACCCTCACTGCAATGAACTGTCCTGAAATTATATGTTTTTTTTGTTAAAAATTGTCCAGTAGATAGATGAGGAGGTTCTTTTAGTAAAGTCCTTCCAGATAAATACAGTTAAGCTCTGGAAGAACCTCTTCTGGTGCCTGCTTGGTTATTTTATGCAGTGGTTGTTTTATACAAACCCACAATTAATTGAGAGTTTTAACCACCGGGTTCCCGTTGCTCCCCTTTTGTGCAGTCCTGTGAATCTCTCTGTAGTTGTGAGTGTCCGGACTTCTTCAGTGGGAAGACTGTGAGTCTTCTTTCCTCTCTCCAAGTCCCCTGTAGGCTGAGACAAGGATGTTCTTGGGATATAGTTTCAGGCAGGGTCATTTCAGCAGATATCCTGAAGAAGGGTTTTCGCTGTGCAGTTACAAGTGGCACGCTTAACAAAGGAAGGACTTGCTTCATTCCTGGGGAATAAGAAATACCCTATCTTAACAGGTTAAGACAAGGCTTTGCCATAGACTGGGAGGGAATCACCAAAGCATGTTCCACATGTGGTACAGGCAGATGTTAAAATGTGAGCTTACAGTGCATTGCTCCTTGGTATGCCGACAGAAACTTGCTCTGAAGGTGGTGAGCCTGTCAGAGACATCAGCTTCTCACTAGTCATCTCAGGCCACCACAGTATGTGTCTCCAGCTCCCCTCTAACACTCCCACATTCTGGGTAGCTATCAAAACTTGGTGGGGCTAACACAGCAGATATTTCGTCTGTGATGATCCCACTCACCGCATGACAAGTGTGGTCTCTCTCTTGTGTTATTCTGGTGTCTGCTCTGAGGGGCAGGGAAGACACTGTCTTCATTTTGCATTTGTGCTGTACATCTTGCTCCATAGCTGCATGTGTAAAACAAAAACAACAGCTTTGCTTTACTGTCAGGTAAAGTTTACTGGTAGGTTTTTAACCACACTCTGGTTTTATTGAATGTCAGTCACTAATTTGAGTTCAGCTATGTTTGACTTCCTTCTCAATTCTGTAATCTGTTTTTCTTTGTGCAATACTGATTTTTTAGAAAAGAGAGCCAAAATCAATTAAAACCAAACAATATTTGACACTTTGGACTTTATGCTGTGGTACTAGTTAATCATATGTTCATAAATATGCTAACATACAGGTCAGCAAGATGACATTAAAATTCAATGCACTTGGGGAAAAGAAATTAAAAAGGTCTGCTGGAGAGGTTTTGCCGTAGTTCTCCTGCAGTCTGTCAGAGAGTGCATAAACCGGTGACCTCTTTTGTACACAATTACAATGTATCTCCTCTATCTAAAGCCAGATAATTACAAGGTTACATAGTCCCTTGGCAGGCTGGAGGAAAGGTTACTCTCATTTCCTTCTAAAGGCTTTAGAGTAATGCTGTGTGCTGGAAAGGTGCGCAGTCATTTAATCCGGTGTGAATGGAGAGGAGGGATGATGACTCTTGCCAGTGCTACTCAGTTACTAATGAAATGACAACCCTGAATTTATGTTTTTGTCAGCACTATCGTTCTCCTTATGTATGCAGCGTGTGCGCGAGTGGGTGCATGTGTCTCTGGGCTGGGATGTGGTAGAGGTGTCTGTGTGGGGCTATGTTGGTGGCTGCTTGCTCGGCCTCCCGTCTTGCACGTGAAATGGTGAGATGGAGCAGGCCAGGAGGAAAAAATAGGTTTCCTACATTCTGTTCTGCTAAGTCACCGTTCCCCTCCCCTTTAGAACTTGCTCGTCCTCCAAATTAAGCAGCATCCGATAGGCAGGTTTGTCTGCAGGGATTAACTGGAACCAATGCTCAATGACTCCTACCAACACCTACCTGGTGGACCCAGCACCCAATCTTCAGGATTTAAGTGACAATATATATATATATATATATATACATATATATATATATATAATTTATTTATTTATTTATTTATTTTATGAGGTGCGTAAGACTGGTTGGGAAGGTAACCTTCCGAATGGGAACCAGTATAGTGCAGTCAAACTGGATGTCTTCCAGATGGCAGAGAACTGGGTCAAGTCTACCCCTGAGCAGTCAGCAGGACTGAGCCTGTGAATGTCTTTTGAGATGTGTGCCCACTCCCTTTGCTTTCAGCATTAAAGCTGAAACTAGATTATGATTGTGTAAGTGATAACTTTACCCAGCACAGCCTTAGTCACTTCAAAGGGAGCCGGTCAGGCTGGCAGGGTGGCAGGCTCAAACTGAGTCTGGTGCTTAATTCCACACCTGACTCTGACCAAAATAACAATGCAAAATCTCAAGACTGAGATGGCTGTCTTTCTCACCGAGGAAGAATCTGTCACAGAATGGCCAGCACACCTGGAGACACCCATGTGCTGCTGAATTGGTGACAAATAACACAGGCATAGCAAACGTGAACTTTTGGACAGGAAAAGAATACGAAGTGATGGATGTCACAGAAGCTACAGATGGGCAAATGTGTTCACATGCTAAATGGTGTTGCAAATTACAGAAGAAGTAAAGTTTAAAGGCCTTTAAATTCATCAGATCACCCACACCTAGCTTAATTTATCCCTCTGCTATAGCAATGCCTGCCACAAGATATGATGGATTCCTCATTACAATGCATGATGCTCCAAATCTTTGCTCCCATAGAGACGGTGACCTTCTCTCCCAAGCAGGAGGCAAAATCCTCTTTTTTCCTTGCATCTGCATCAGTGCCAGTGAGTTCACTGAAGCAGTTTAGTGAAAGATGATACACACACGGTACAAAGTCATCAGCAATTACAGCCAACTCACAGCAGACTAAAATATCACGGACCACCAGTGACAGCCCTGTGAGTGCTTGGTTTGCTTCTGAGCAGCACTGATTGTCCTTTACTCTGAGCTTGTGGCAAAACTACCAGCATGTAGGCCTCAGCATGACAAGCTGCTTTTTGTGCTGTGATTCTAGGATCATGAAATAATTTTTAACACAATGCAACGACCAAGACTAATAATTAGAAAAGTATCTGAGGAATACCTTGGAAAGTGTTAATTAAAAAAAAAAAAAAAAAGAAAAAATAAAACTAATGAAAATTTTATTCCCTGGGGATTTTCTTGGTGTTTTCCCCTCATGACCCATCACTTGTCCTGCTGTCATGAAGACAAGGTACCTCTGCACTGCAGTAAGGCAATTGCCCACTGGATGTCAAGCTTGCTTCACAGAAGTGCAAACACTATGTAATTTATCTAGTAGTCAAAATGTTATTCCTGATATGAAGCAATTTTAGGTCATATGTTTTGTGTAGTTATTCTCTCTCTCTCTCTCTGTTTCAGCCTCTCATCTATACACACACATAAATCCTCAGATTTCTTTAACTATTCAGAGTCAGTAAGCCATACCTAAACCCCTCTGTCTGTAGGGTTAAATGTGAATTGTGTGAAAACAAAAGGACTTAAAGTTGTTCCAATAAATTACATAGGAGAAACGTCTTGCCACTGATTTCAGACACAGTCACCTACATACCTTTGAAAATCAGGATCTTATTGTCATGATTAATGAGAGATAGAGAGTCTGTAATTGCAATCAAATAGATTCAATCACTTAATTCAGTGATTAATGAGATCAACAAATTGTATGTGGGTCATCTCAACTTTAGACTCATGCCGTGTCTGTAAGTTCTTTACCGAGAGAAAGTAAATAAGAAATGAACAGCAACAACAACAAAATAAATCCACTTTCTCCCTGCCAAAAAACTCTTCTCCAACAATCTGAATTCATAGTGCATGGAAAATATAACTGCAAATGACTACATTCTGCAAATGTCAGTAGTGGCTAATGCCTATTTTAATTTACTATTTAAATATATTAAACATAAAAGGAATCTTGTTAAATGTCATAATCATAATGACAACCCAAATGAAATTAGCTAGAAGAGTCAATTAGATTCAGAGGCCAAGCAGGAAGTAAAATGAGTCACCAGGAAAGGAGGATTCCCCCAGACACTGCACAGCATGGATTAGTCTTAAATGTCATGTGGAAATGAATACAGTGCTAATTTTGTCATATTTAAGGGTGTGTTATTTGCTCAGTCTCCAGGTTTTAATTTTTTTCTTTAAGGGTTAGGCAAACCTATGCACTAGGTAAACAGAAATTGTGCGGCAGTGCTAGGCTACCTAAATTGTAAGCATACAAAGACTGTTTGGATGCATGAAGATTAATTTGTAGAAATAAAGCTGACAGCTGTGCAGAAACTATAAATGTTTTCAGTCATTCAATTGTAGTCTTAAGTGTCTTAAACCATATCCTAAGTGCCACATTTACATGTCTTTTAAGTACATCCAAGGATGATGATTCCCTGGGCAGGCTGTTCCAATGCTTGACCACCCTTTCAGGGAAGAATTTTTTTCTAATATCCAATCTAAACCTCTCCTGATGCCACTTGAGACCATGTTTTCTGGTCCTCTTGCTTGTTACTAGGGAAAAGAGACCAACACCTACCTCTCTACATTTGTTGTGACAGGACAAGAGGTAATGGTTTGAAATTAAAAGAGGGGAGATTCAGGCTAGACATGAGGAAGAAATATTTTAGGGTGAGGGTGGTGAAACAGGTTGCCCAGAGAGGTGCTAGATGCCCCATTGTCACGGAGGGACCCTGAAATTAGTTTTAGGGGGACAACCAGGTCCAAAACAGACTTTTATTCTGTCCGGGAAAGTCCAGGAAAAACAACCAGTTAGAAAGAGGGTTTATACAATCAGTTAGCACTCCGGTAACATAAAATACAGGTTTGGATATCAGTCGAGGAAATTATTGGGGTACACCAAATAAGGATAATGGAGATCCACAGTGTGCATACACGTGGCTCATGAAAAACAGCACCAGAGCCATTCATGACTCCAGGAAAATACACTCCCTTGTCTAGTGAGGAAATCACTTGCATATATTAAAGCAAGGAATTATTAAGGAAAATACACTCGCTAGTCCAGCGAGGAATTATTAAATTATCACTCACCCACGTGCAGAGATTAGGCAGTCCCATTTTTTGGGAGGTTACCTTAGACGGTGTCCCGGTCCAAGGGGAGGGCTCTTGATGTCAGCATTTGGCCCACGGCTCCAAGAGGACCACACAAAAGGCAGCCTTGATGGGATCCCCGTTTTTATAGTCTTGTCAGATCTGGCTGTGAACATTCCAGATGCTTCTGGGCTTCTTTGCACCCCCACTCTGGCTGTGGGCGCCCAGAAACTTCCCGACACAGCGGTGCCTCTTCCCCTCTCCTAGCTAACTGACTGAGGGTTAAACAAAAGGAACTATTAACTGCCCCATTGCTGGAGAGGGGGAAGGTGTTGGAGAAGAGGGGGGAGGTGTGCATGCACTTTCCACATCGAAGGAAAAAGGGGGTGGGTGGGAGAGGGGTGTTCAACTGCCACACCCATCCCTGGAAACATTCAAGGCTGGGATGGACAGGCCTCTGAGCAACGTGATCTAGTTGAAGGTGTTCCTGCTTATTGCAGGGAGGGTGACCTAAATTATCTTTGAAGGTTTCTTCCAACCCAAATTGTTCATGATTCTATGATTCCTTTCAGGTAATTGTAGAGAGTGATAGAGTCTTCCCTCAGCCTCCTTTTCTCCAGGCTAAAGAGCCCCAGTTCCCTCAGCTGCTCCTCACAAGTCTTGTCCTCCAGACCCATCACCAGCTTCATTGTCCCTCTTTGGACATGTTCCAGCACTTCAATGTCTTTCTTGTAGTGAGGGGCCCAAAACTGAACACAGGATTCAAGTTGCAGCCTCACCAGTGCTGAGTAAAGGGAGATGGTCACTTCCCAAGTCCTGCTGGCCACACTATTTCTGATATAATCCTCTTGTTTTCAGTATTAAAATAGCCGGTATTCAGGTGTGATGAGAAGGGAGAAAGGAGGTGAAAAACAAATACATTTTTGAACAGGATAGATAAATGATTGTTATTTAACAAAGAGACAATATTAGTACTTTTCCTCTCTGTTTCTGGCTTTACTTTCCCAAAGTGCTGATGGAGGCAGTTCCATTGTCCTCCTCTATTGGTCACATTGGTCATTCCTACCAGTACTGCTATCTCTGGTAACAGGACTTACAGACCTCAGCAGCAGATATTTTCCTTATTGGTCCTTTTATGGACTGTCTAGGTACTTATTCTTCAGCCAAGATATTTTTCAAGATCAGCTTTCTGGTTTGCATTCTACTCTCATATTTATTCAGCCAAGAACAACTTCAGATTATTATTATGTTATTATAAGTATTTTATGTCACTCAGTCACTAATATTTTGCAACTATCTGCCATAGAAGGAGGTCAGAGTAAAGGTATGAGATTAACTCAGAGCTTGCAGATAACTTCAGAACTACTTAAAGGGTGACAGCATAGAATTTATACGTTACATAAGTTAAAAGAAAAAAAGGCCTGACAGTTTCTGAAAGATACTGCATACAAATGTTATTTCTATTTTGTGCCTCTCTCTCATTAACTTGCAATTCATATTATGACTTTTCTTATCTTTGTCTCTTTTCTCTTCAGTCTCAACATGAAAGATTATGAAGGACAAAATGAGAATAGCAAGTTCACCAAGTGAAAATGACTTCTGATTACTTAAATTTCTGGTGAATGATCTATCTTTTACAACACAGCTCCTGAGGGCACTAAAAACATGAGCAATGGCTTTGCAGTTTAACTTTTTAACTATTTTGCCCTTGCTTTGAATATAGCAGATGAGTTTCTTTGTCATGGGAAGCAGAAAGGAGAAGCTCAGCTGGGATAACCCAGACATCAAGCAAAGACCTGCTCTTCTTCAAGATGTGGCTGATGGTTTCTAGTGTCAGCGCCTTCCAGCAGCTCTGTGCCTCTCCTGGGTCTGCCTGATTCATTTTGGGATTGAGTGGTTTGGAAAGCTGTGGGTGAATGGTGGTTTTGCTCTATGCCATAGTGATGTTTTGTGCTTGTTCTCATTCTCTTCCTTCTATTCCTAACCATCTTTTTGCCTTTCTAACTACTGAACATTGAGCTGACATTTCAGGAAATTATCCAGAGTTATTCTGGGAGTTCTTTCATGAATTGTTAATGTAGGGCCCATCATTGCATATGTATAGTTAAGATTGTTATTTTGCCATGTGCATTACTTTGCATTTATTGACATTGAATCTGTTCTGCCACTTATTACTGCACCACTCAGTATCATTAAAGCTTTCCACAAGTCTTTGAGGTCAGTTTTGAGCTTAATTTTCCTGAACACTTTTTTTACCGGCTGTAAATTTGCCAACTCACTAAAAGAGATTCATTACATTAATACTAATGAACAGACTTTTACACTTCATTTATGAATATATGGTGAACAGAGCTGGGTCTAGCCCTGAAACTTGCTTCCTGTGGGATAACCTCCTTCCACTGTAAAAACTGACCAGTCACAATTTTTGACTGCTCAGCTTTTAAAGTAACAATTATGAATTAGTGGGATCCTTCTCCTTCCATGACAACTTCATATCTTTTAGAGCTTTTAGTGCCCAAGCTTTTCAAAAGCTTTTGGAAAATTCAGGTGCATGATATAACCATGTCACTCTTCTCTACATGCTCACTGGTCTCTTAACAGAGCATCAATAGCCTTTTGAAGCATTTATTTCCCTTAAAAAGCCATGTTGGAACTTCCTATTCTCTGATATGTCTATGTATCTATGCTCATCCCCATGAGTAAGGGCTCTGGTGTCAGTGAGTCCCGTAGCTCCTAAGGAGGGACACCATGGGGAAGAGTTAATTTAGCTTTTCTCCTTCAGAATCATCTTCCTTGAGTGCTCCTCAAGTAGGACTTTTCAGCCTGGCTTGTTCTCTGGCAGCCTTCAAGATATTGCTGTTTGGAAAACTTAGTATTTTTGAGCCATCTTTAACAAATCTTTTTGACCCATCTGATAAGGTTGTACAGCCAATTTCTTAGAATTTAATCTGTTTTTAAATTTTTCTCATATAGATTAAAAAAAAAAATAAATTTTTTTTAGACACCTTTTCATCACTAGTGGCAGCATTTACTCTGCTGTTTAACTCTGTTGGCTTTTACTGTGGTCAGATGGTAATATTTTCACACAGGTAATGCATTCTGAGCTTGTAATGTGTAATCTGTAAATAATTCCATAAATTTGACCTCTTACATGCATTTTTTTCCGCTGCCAGTCCGTTGAACTCCTTTCTGTGTAGCCTTCTTTTTCTCCTCTCTTTGAAATTTAACACTCCCATGAGGCTTCTGTATTTTGAGTACCTTTTATGTACCTTATGGTTACTAACTTGGGGTGACCGTTAGATATTGATAAGGGACAGCTCCTGTGCCTTGCTTGGGTTAAAATCTTGACAGAAGAGAACCAGCTTATCTGATAAGTTGGTTTAAGGAGTAAGAATTCTCACTGCTTAATAATTTGCATGAAGCCTCTCTCCTGAGCGTGAACTGACTTAGGTCATAAGGGGCCAGACTAGACTATTTGTACTACTGTTCCAGTGGTGGGTTGACCCTGGCCAGCAGCCAAACATCCATGCAACATCTCTCTTAATCCCCTGTCCCATAGGCTGAAGGGAAAACGGAAGAAGATGAGAAGACTCATGGATTGAGATAATGGCAATTTAACAGGGAAAGGAAAAGCTGGGCACAAGCAAAGCAAAAAGAAGAGTTCATTCACTACTTCTCATTGGCAGGCAAATGTCCAACCACTTCTAGTAAAACAGGTTTTCAATGAATGCAATGATTTTCTTGGGAAGACAATTACCATTACTGCAAATGTCCTGCTTTCCTCCTCCTTTTCTTGAGCTTTTATTGGTGAGAATGATGCCATATGGTATGGAATTTCCCTTTGGTCAGTTCCTGTCAGCTGTCTTGGCTGTGTCCTCTCCCAGCCTCTTGCCCACTCCCAGCCTGTTTGCTTTGTGGGAGAGGGAGAAGAGTGAAAGCTTGACACTGTGCAAGAATTGTTTGAGCAATGGCCAAAACCTGGTTGTAGCTGTGTGTTTTAGATGACTATACCAAGATCTACAATGTCAGAGGGCCTACAAAGAGAGTGCACAGATAAAGATACTTCTGCAAATACTAGGCTAACTGCTCTTTCTTGTCTGAAAGAGAGGAGGTACCCAGCATTCTGTCATATATGAAGTGCTGGTACTTGGAATATAATGGCTGTCACTTCACCTCTATCAGGGAGTTTTTTATCTATATAGATAGTGTGTATATATATATAGTTGAGGAGTTGGAGCATTTTGTGCTTTCTCAGAGACAATCACTTGAAAGAGAATATATTTGTCCAGGCTGTGAAATCTGGCTGCTACCTAGAATCAGCAGGCAGCCTTTCAGGTTGAGGAAAATCAGAACTTAGAGGTCATGTCCTTGTTTTTTTTTTTTTTTTTAATAATAATAATAATAATAATAATAATAATAATAATAATAATAATAATAATAATAATAATAATAATAATAATAATAATAATTATTATTATTATTATTATTATTATTATTATTATTATTATTATTATTATTATTATTATTATTATTTTCCCTTCTTAGTTACAAAAGCATTTAATTTCTTTCACCTACCAAAATGCTTCTTGGCTGCTTTCTACACAAAAGGCTGGTTGTAACATGCTGAAGAATTGCTTTGGCTTTGCAAATGGAAAATTCAGTAATAGTTAGCATAAGCCCACTGATCTGGATAACCTGAAGTGATTTAAGGATATGCCCAATGAAGGAAAAGAAGACAAGGTGGGCAAGTAGATTTACCTTTTCAACCTTATCTTTTGATCAGTCTAACCATTGAAGACATTCACCATTTATATAATTATCAGGGGAGGAAAGGGAGAAAATACATTAAAATTATCCACTAAAAGCAAGTCCTGGTGCAGTCTCAAACTCCTTCACCTTTTAAATTAAAGATGAATTTTTTCCAATCTAATCACTTATATTCATGTGGTTCAGTCATTTGCCTAGTAGATCACAGGTTTCATGTGCCAGCACGTGGGAATCTGGGACATTTAATGGTTAGCCTATATCAGGACACATGGGTGAAAAATAGGCCATGTCAGAACAGCATTGACAGGCAGGGAAGTACAGAAGGGGGTTGCTCAGCTGTATGTCCAGGTGGTATTGGAGGCTTTATGTGTTGAACTAAACAGGAGCAGGCATGGGCTCAGTATCTGGCAGGCAGTCATCCTCACTGATACATGGTTGGTGAAACCTCTGGCTCTGCTTCAGCATCTGGATTTTCCTTTCCTTGCGTGCACTTTATCAGGAAACAGAAAGCCTCTCTTGGGGCTGAAAACTCTGGTGAGGTAGTCGGCCCTAAACATTTGAAGTTTGAGCACTGCACTGTCAAGCTGAGTAGTGCATTTTAAAAAGTGGGACTCTGGTATGTCTTCCATCTGCCCAAACACATCATCCTGATAAATGAGTCTAGAGAATTGTTAGTGTACCTCTGTAATATGGGAAAGCAAAACTGAGAGAGATGTAGATACAGACATTTTATCCAAAACAAATGGGCTGAAGAACAAAATTGCTCATCAGAGTAATCAAATTTAAATAGTTCTTCTTTTCTTGACCTCAATCCTTGTTCACTCATTGCACTTGAGTAATTTTAAAAACATCAGTGTATCTATTCTATGTCTACTCTTGTTAATTTTCTTTAAGTACAGTAAAATAGCATTTTGTTGCTTACACAATTCCCTGAACAATTGTATTTTCTTTGTCACAATTCCTTGGCAAGTAAAACTGCCTGAGCAGTGATTGTTGGGTAAATTAGTATTCACAAGCTCATTTTGCACTTTGGAGTGTCAAATGTTGTTTTACTGAGCAAATTTCTTCCCTGTTGTTATTGTTGGATGTGGGAGGAAGGGAGAAGATAAGTAAATTTTCATAATAAAAGAGTTAGACACACTTTGGAATGTCAGTTTTATATATGTTGATAAAACCTGCAGACACAAATCTGCTTCTGACTGTGATTTCACTAGTGTACCATAACTTCCCACACTGTCTAATGAACAAGCACAAAGGGAATAATAGGCCTATTGATTTAAATCTTATTTAACAAAACAAAACAATATTGGTGACAGTGTGCAATTCCAGGGGGAATGCTATGATAGAAAAGAAACTATACACAGGAAGCAGGATGGGATTCTCAAATATCTGTGTTGCACAATGCCAGGGATTTGAGTTTGGGGTGGCTCAGCTTAACCAGCGGGGCAGGCTCTCTCTAGAGGTCCGATGCCCCGTTGTCAAGGCCATGGGATCTGCAGGAGAGGATGGCAGCTCCCGTGCTGCCTGGCTGAGCTCCCTTACTGCAAAACTAGGGGACGGATGATGAGAGGGGACTGATTGACTCTGAAGTCTCCTGTATTGCTGTGTGGCCACACTGCAGCTTGCCTTGGCTGTGAACACACCCTGGTAGGTGCTCTGGCATCCCGCACTTTGGACGTGGCCTGAATGGATCAAGTTCAGAAGCTTAAATTTTCTCAATAGCCCATGGAAGGAGGAAGACTAAACTTCTGTGCATTTAGCAAACACAGGTTAGATACTTGCATTAGATGGAGTGACCATTTCCACAGCAGTATAACAGACCTATCTTCCTCTAAATCCCACTTTGGGACCACTTCAGGTTGAAATGCTAGCATCTTATTTAGTAGCATTCTGTTTCATGTCACTCAGAGACAAAAAACTCAGCTTCCAGAGAGCAAGATCCAAAATGGCCTGGCATATTTCCAACCAATAAAATGCACTATGTGAGAGCATAGAGATGGGGGAGGCAGACTTATGAGTGTAGAGTTATGATTGTGAAAGATCATATTTATTATGCCACCGATGCCTTTCCTGACATAGGTTAAATACTTATTTTTAATGTCAGCTGACACAGACAAAAAGCATGCAACAGAAAAGATCTTGATTAATAAATGCATGTAGGCTAGAATGGCTCAGCTACATTTCCTTCCCTACAGTGTAGGGTAACACTTGAGTGATGGAAGAAGGTAGAAAGATGTTCTTATGAATGATTAGCAAAGGGCAGAATTTTAGATCCTATAACTGACATGGGCTCCTGAAGTCTGCTAATTAAACCATCTGAAGATCTGATCAAGGGCATTTAATATGGAGATTGCTTAGCAAGATGCAGATAATTAGATGAAGGCTACTAATGATTTACTTCTGCAAAGTGTAACCTAGCAGCATCGTGCTCTAGAAAGTGACACTGCTTGCAAATCGTGTGATTTGTGTTCCTCAGTGATTAAATACCAAGTACGGATCAGGCCAGGAACAAGCCTTGTATTCTACTTCACAGTAAATACAGACTGTTTGATCCAGAGAATATTAAAGATGTACATTAAGAAGGGATGGATGTCCTTTCAAAGAGGTCCAGTGCTCTTTACTGACTGAAGAAGTGCCTCAGTTTGTGTGGCTAGAGCTAAGTGAGATGACTCCTGCAGTTAACAGGATTTAACTGAGACTGAATCAGCAAATAGACGTGGCTGCAATCCTGTCGCTGTCTCTTTTGTCTGTTTCCTTCACATCAAACTCCTGGGCTTGCTTTTCCTTTTGTACTGTCATGCCCTCTCCTGAGGTGTAGAGCTGAACCCCCTTTTCCAGATGCCTCAGTCCTCTGGAAAGGGCTGGTCACCTCTACATCCCACAGACCCCTCCTCCTGACACAGAGGGCAGCTCTTCCTCCACCAGTGTCCCTTGGGCATAGGTTTGCAGGTTAGTTTTGCTTCCCAGAGGGATGGAAGGTCAACTGTCTGCATACTTCCCACACAAGTACTCTGCTGACTGAGTTATGAGGCAGGATCAGTCTCTGCTCTTTGACAGAAGCTTAGAAGGAGCTTGAGTGTGTTTTCCAGGTGAGCTGCTGCTGCAGCTGAAATCTGGCAGCCTGTCACTCTTGCTCATGTGCAGACCCAAGCTACGCTGAGGTGATCAGTTCTGCCAAGGTGTACGTGACAGTCAGCGTATCTACTGGCAGAACTCATGTAACGGCGGAATATTATCACAGAATCACAGAATTGACTGGGTTGGAAAAGACCACAGAGACCATTGAGTCCAACCCTTTGTCCAACTCTAGTCCGTTTACTAGATCATGGCACTAAGTGCCATGTCCAATCTCAGTTTAAAAACCTCCAGGGACGGCAAGTCCACCACCTCCCTGGGCAGGCCATTCCAATGCCTGACCACTCTCTCTGTAAAGAATTTCTTTCTAATATCCAGCCTAAATTTCCCCTGGCAGAGTTTAAGCCCATGCCCCCTTGTCCTATTGCTAACTGCCTGGGAGAAGAGACCAGTCCTCACCTGGCTATAACTTCCCTTCAGGTAGTTATAGAGAGTGATGAGGTCACCTCTAAGCCTCCTCTTCTCTAGACTAAACAACCCCAGCTCCCTCAGCCTCTCCCCATAGGTCTTATGTTCAAGTCCCTTCACCAGTCGTGTTGCTCTTCTCTGGACCCGCTCCAGCACTTCAATGTCTTTCCTGAACTGAGGGGCCCAGAACTGAACACAATACTCTAGGTGTGGCCTCACCAATGCAGAGTACAGGGGAAGGATCACTTCCCTTGTCCTGCTGACCACGCTATTTTTGATACAGGATAGAATACCGTTGGCCTTCTTGGCCATCTGGGCACACTGTTGGCTCATGTTGAGCTTCCTGTCAATTAGTACCCCCAGGTCTCTTTCTGTCTGACTGCTCTCCAGCCACTCTGCGCCCAGCCTGTAGCGCTGCAGGGGGTTTTTGTGACCAAAGTGCAGCACCCGGCACTTGGCCTTATTGAACTTCATCCCATTGGAATCAGCCCATTTTTCCAGTCTATCCAGATCCCTCTGCAGAGCCCTCCTGCCTTCCAGCAGGTTGACACTCCCTCCCAACTTGGTGTCATCAGCAAATTTGCTGATGATGGTCTCAATCCCCTCATCTAAATCGTCAATAAAGATGTTGAACAGGACTGGACCCAACACTGACCCCTGGGAAACACCACTAGTGACTGGCCACCAGCTAGATGCAGCCCCATTCACCAGCACTCTCTGGGCCCGGCCCTCCAGCCAGTTCTTAACCCAGCGTAAAGTACACTTGTCCAAACCATGGGCTACCAGCTTTTGCAGGAGTATATTATGGGAGACAGTGTCAAAGGCCTTGCTGAAGTCCAGATAGACCACATCCACGGCTTTCCCCTCATCCACCAGCTGGGTCACCTGATCATAAAAGGAGATCAGGTTGGTCAGACAGGACCTGCCCCTCCTAAACCCATGCTGGCTGGGTCTGATCCCTTGTCCATCCTGAAGGTGCTGTGTGATTCCATTCAGGATGATCTGCTCCATAACCCTACCAGGCACCGAGGTCAGGCTGACAGGCCTGTAGTTTCCAGGGTCAGCTCTGCAGCCCTTTTTGTGGACTGGGATAACATTGGCCAATTTCCAATCATATGGGACCTCCCCAGTGAGCCAGGACTGTTGGAAGGAATTATGGGTAGGAATGAAAGCATCTGGAGAAATTTAAATAAAGGTAATTCAGATAGAAGCTAGCCTGAGGTTCTGGACTTACACATCATGCAGTCTAACCCCTATTGACCTACTGATTTAAACATTATTTGAACATTCACAAAAACATCTCTTAATCATTCATCAGTTCCTTCTTAACCATTTATAAATGGGACCCCAATATGAAGTGTGATTAAGCTTTGTCCATTTTGCTCCAGAAAACAGCTTCATGCAAGACATTCCCATAAATTATTAAAACCAGCAGTAGTGCTCAGCCTTAATTACAGCATTCATTGTATACTTATGCTACCATATAAGCTTCCTGATTTTAGTATAACTCAAGAACGTTTTTTTTTTTTGCATTTTTAACATGCATCCTCAGGGAAGCTTCTGTGGAGGCTCCTAAATGAGGTATGGCTGCTGCTGCACATTAAAAAACAACTAACTGAGGTCTCCCAGTCCCGGTTCATGCCCTGTTTATCTGCTAGCTCTGCCCCGGAGTATCAAAGTGCTTGCTCTGAGAGGCCACCTCGCAGACACCCCTGCACTTCCCCAAGCTCTGAAGCCACCTCTCAGGCCAGTGTCAAACAGCTTCCTTCATTGGGATAGAGAAACTGGGTGAACCTTTGCCTGTCAGCTCTGGGAGGCTGGATCTGGCATCACTCCCTGTGGATCAGATCCTGGTACCGATCCTTCACAAGCCTGAGGGTGAGAAAGGAGAGGGAAGCATGAGGGCACCACCAAAAAACTCGGTTTACTGGGGTGGGTGGATGCATTCTTACAGTGTCTACAGCTCATCTGTCTGCCACACACTCCCACTGCCTGTGTCTGGCCTCTGGTCCAATGGAAATGTTAGAAATCAGCACTATGGCTTTGTCTCATTGTCTGGATACATCAAGCACATAGTCTTTGCAGTCTTAGCCTTTGCAGTCTTGCTGGTTATGTGTAGGGGACGGACCCAGGTGCTCAGAACCTCCATCGAGCCTTCATTGTTTTACTGGGAAACAAACTTGGGTAAGGCCAGAGGGGGGAATAACAGGGGTGGACTAAAGAGGAGGACCCCGGGGAGGGCAGCATTCTCACAACACTGCTGTAGCTGTATGCTTCTATATGACTATACAGCTACAGGATAAGTAGTTAGCATATAACTGTGGCTTAGATTTTCAAAGAAACAAAATCAGTTTTGGTGGGCTAAGATGGAAGTAAGATCACAGACAGGTCCAAATGGATAGAAAATAAATTAAAGAAATCCAAACTGGATTTGTCAGACTCTAAAAATTAGAAAGGAGGAAGAAAGAAAGAAAAATAACAGAATCAGAAGGTAGCAAGACAGAAATGGAGTAAAACATAAATTCAAGAGATCAGAAAGCCAAACCCAATGTTTTAGAAACAAAACAGGGATAATGGAGGATCTGCTGAAGACCCCGAAGTATAAGAGGAACCAAATAATTCTTGTTTTGGAGGGATCCTAGCAGCTAATGGTGGATTAGTAATTAGACCTGGCTAGTTCTAAATCAGTGTATCTTGTTCCTGATTTTGTTATTGATATTCATCTTCTATTCTGAAACGGAACAAACATCCCAGTTTTTAAGTTTCTGTGGAACACTACAGTCTTCAGCATTTGTTTCCTCTTGATTGATAAGCTTCAGGTGACTGTTTACTTCATTAATTTTTACAGTGCCACAGGATGTATGTAATAAAACATTCTACAATGCTACAAATAAAATGAAATAAAAAATAAATTTAAACAAAAAATGTTTCCTTTAAAAAGGCTCTGTTTTCCCTACCCTACCAAATGCTCACAGAAACGACCTTGTTTGTACAAAATATTTAGTTTCAATTTATCAGCAGTGGAATTTGTTTCCTCAGAAGCTGACCAACTTTGTTATTGATTCAATCAAGGAAAGAGCACAAAGGAAAAACCTAGCGGCAGATTTACTACCGTTTTTTGCTATTGTGCATTCATTTACATTTACGGACAGAAAGTATAAAATAGATTCATGCAGTACAGGTGTAAATAGCTACATAAAAAGCATGGCAATAGGGAAGCAGGTACAATAGTTGTGTTATCTATGAAACTGTAGAATTCATATAATTTGGGTTTAATTGTCCATGCACTATATTTGGTATTCATCTGTTTTGAGAATTCATCTACTTTCATCTTAATTGCTAAAGAGACATTGTGTGTCAGCAAGGATAAAGACCATTTTCCTTGTATTTTGTTAATAAGAAATAAAGTGAAAAAAAAAAAAAAAAGAAGTGAAAAGGTGTTCCCCTTGGGAATAAAGCCCCACAGCAGTTGCAAACCTCTCTGTGGTTGGGGATGGTGATATGTCAAAATGGTAAAGAGTTTCCTCTAACATGAGAGACTGAACAAGCTCTGCATTTGAATGCTTATGCATCTGAACAAATAGATCACACATGGTTCTCTGGTTAAAAACAAAAGAAGAAATTAATTGCAAATTACACGGTGATAGCAATTCCTGTTGAGAGCTCAGTTGAATTTTCTCACGTTTAGTAGCTCTCCATCCCACAGTGCCCTCTTCTGAGATACAGGAAAGTCTGAAAATGATGGGAAGAGGTGCAAGCTCTCAAAGCCTTTTGAGTCCAGCACTTCTTGGTCCTTGCACCCTTGCTACTTAGGGTGGGCTGCTTTGAATCCAGGAGTGCAGACACAGAAACTTTTAAAAGACATCCCTATGGAACCTAGATTTTGCTTTCCTTCCATTTCTTACCCTTTTCTGTCCTTAATTTCATATCAGAGACAGTTGTACTTTGCATTTTTAACTCAGATTAACTTCCTGCTCAGTTCTACCTCTACTGCTAGGCCAGCCACCTCCATTAATATTCAAATTGTGCTTTCATCTGCCCTTCCAGATCTCCAGCTTCATCTCTTCAGCCCATGTAATGCAGCTACTGCAGTTGCTTTGGATCCATGAACTGATTGAGAATTTGCTGAACTGTTTCATATCCTGTCCAAAAACATCCACATCTCGATCCTGAAAGCAGTAAATTGAATTAAGTTAGAGGACTAATCTGCTGGGTAAAACAGCTGCTAAAGTACCAAGCATGGTGTTAGTGCCATTTCTGGGTCTAGCCTGTCTCCAAGTATAAAAAATGTGTGGCATCAGTTTGAGGCAATGCTGCTTGATGTGGGCTGAGTATACACAATATTGGAAGCTGGAGCACAGATATGTGCGTATAGCACCTTTTACTGTCTTCTCAGACACTCACCCACAGCTCCTCTGAAGTTATCCTTGCCCTCATATGAATTTGATGAGAATATGGTAGCTTGGTATCCAGATCGACCTTTGTTTTCATTCCTATGCATTTCTCCCTGTGTGTTCTGTTGCCTCTCCTGGTTCTGTACCTCAAGTCATTCTTTTATTGACCCTTCCTCATACATATCTGCTTGACCTGTCCCTGGCTAAATTCCTGTTGTTGCCCACTAATATCCCTATCAACCATACTATTATAGATTTTAAAAAATTATAGATATATTTAATTTTTTTAGATATTATAGATTTTTTTTCTCATTCCTGTCTTTCATAACTTCCACCTTAATGGTACTTGCTCCTGGCAAACAGAGTGAAACCCCTCTCTGTCCGTTCCTGCACTTGGATGAGCTCAAGGGTAGGATAAATATGTACTTTTGTACTTGTAGGGGATCCTGGTTGCTCCATTTTCCCCAGCAGTGTAGATTCTTCAGCTATTGGCAGAGACAAATGACATGCAGTGGGTGGCATTAAGGGCTTCCTGTGCAGTGGGGCAGCTACTGGGTGTCTGGCATGAGAACTAGAGGAGGGATTCAGTAGACAGCATGGTAAGTCCTGCAGATCTGCAAGATGGGCAGTTTAGGTAGCTAGAGACTTAGAGGGTATCTTCTGAAGTTGGATGGTAAATGGGAGGTACTTATGATACCTCACAGTTTGAAATGTAAATGTTAGCTGACTAAAGTCACCTTGAATTTGTAGGCATTTTTACATTTAGTCTTCTGTTCAGAAAGTCATATTTCAGGTTCCAAGGCTTTTCACAGCAATCATCTTTAAATATAAATAAATTTCTTCAGTGGTAAAAGCAGTACACTAGCATCCCACAGCTAGTCAAAAATATATTCATCCTATAGAAGTCAAAGTGATGCTGTCCACTGACACTGATGATGAATGATCTCATGATAACCATTAGTCAATATTTGTTATACAGTAATTTTAAAGTCCTTATTTTATTAGTGCTGGTGTTAGGTTGTTGAATGAGTTAGTTTAGCTTTTAGTTTAACAGTATTACTTGTTTTACCACATCTCATGAATATATTCAGGCTAGTTTACAAAGTTACATAAATGCTATTGTTTAAAGAGAAAAAATTGTCAAAATAACTTCAAATATCTTCCATTATGCTCTTTGTTGCTCTGCTGTGTTTCTGTCTCTATCTGTATTTCATTATTAAGAAGGTCTGCTTTTAGTTTTGTGACATGAAGTCTGTCAAAACAATGCATTAAATAATTCCAGATCATTATTATCGAATACTACATCTGTTGCACCTTTTTTTTTCCTTAGATGGTCCAGGATTTAAACCTACTATTGGCTGAATACGATATTTTGTCTTCCTACTCAGAAGCCTTCAAATTATTGTGTTCATCACTCCAAGACCTGGAAAGGTATTGCCTGTAAGCGATTCTTCTAGGGGTCTGAATGACACAAGAAAGACCCTAACTCTGATTTGGTTCTTCCAGTAAGTAACTAGAGGATGGTTTGCAGCAGCACTTGTACTTGTGAGGAATTGACATCAAGGTGGAGAAGGACAAGAATTACAGAATTGTTTCAGACAGTGTGCTATCCAAGGCCTCAGTGCTCCATGGCTGGCACAAAGATTTTTATTTTTTTTGTGGACTGAGTGAGACTGGATGTAGCCTGCAGCCATTTCTTCCTGGAAAAATCTTGAAGGGCTTGCTTTAAGCAAGTGTAACATTTGCTCTGCAGGCCGTGGAATTAGTCTATGGGAGATCTACCAGTTGGACACCAAGGAGTAGAAAGCACAAACAAAACTTATTGTACTTCTTAATATCTTGAATCCAGTCCCAGTAAATTGTAAAGAATCGTGAACAAATATCTAATAATTAAATATCTGCTCAATCCACAATAAGCCACAAAACTTTTGCCCGAATTCTTTGCAAGCTTGTGACTGGGATTAAACACAAACCCCCACATCGAAGCTGTGCTTCAGGAAAAGGTCAAGAACAAAGTCCCAGGTTCTTGTAATGATGGGGACTGCCTTGATGAAATATTAATATTAGATGATCCTGGCAAGTGGAGTTCCCCCACATTGCAGATCAGGGCTTTTCTTCCAGTACTCTCATCATGCCAAGGGAAAAATTCCCCATCTCTGACTGAATTAGCTGTGAGCACATGGACAGGGCACACAAACCCGAGACATCAGTGCCATCAGACTCAATGTCACCAAGGCATGAATGCACCAGTGCAACCACTGCATCATGTTGTGAGCAATGGCTGATCTTTTGTGCTTCAGAATGATGGAAGCTGTGTCTCTCTCCAAAGATGGCTATACATCATTCATGGAGAAACAATGTTGGCTGTGCCTACTCCTCTTTGAGACTATCTTCTGGTTTGTCTAAGTGAGATTATTCTTACAGGAAAGGTTATGCCCTCTTCTGGCTTCTACAGGTGGTTACTTGTTTTGCCTGGAACAGCTTATGTGTGCCAGATGGCAATGAAAACAGGATTGAGCTCTAGAAAAATCAAAAGAAAATGTAGACAAGAAGTCAGTAACATCTGTGCTGTAAGACAGTGTTAGTACTGGGTGTCATTTAATTCACTGGCATCTGTCTTCATTTTGCTAGCCTGTTCTCCTGGGCACCCCAGAAGTGGAGTAATTCCTTCATGAAATGTTAGTCTAGAGACAGGCTGAGCTTCCTCTGCCATTTGAAACACCAGTGCACTGTGTGTTGCTTGTAAATGTTGGTGGTCCCTGTAAACATGTGTAAGCATGTATGCATGTGTGTTTATATGTGGTTTTATATACTTCAAATTATCTTCTTAAAATGTCCTCCTCACTGTGATTTATAAATGGTTTTACAGTCATCGTCACATCATTCTGGAATGTGACAGAGCAGCAGAGACATTGCAGTAGTAGGAGACAGTCTGCATAAATTGTGCTGAAATGTGACAGAGACAGAAAAACTGCTTCCTAAAGCTCTGATAGCTCTGACAGATGAGCAATAAAGGTCATTGATGTTTCTGCAGTGATATTGGTGCAGGTATCTGATATTTCTCATCCATTCTTCAGTGGACAGAAACAGACGGGCTTTCCTTTGGATGTCTTTAGAAAAACTCTAGATTCATAAATCCACAAGATATTGTCCCTCTTGTTCTGAACATTTCCTAGATGTTTCTGGTGGGGCAGCTATGCATACTTTGAAGTGCCCAGTTATGGACTACAAGGTCCCTTCTCAGTCAGATAGTCCTTTGGAGAAGTTACTTATATCTTTGACTACTACTGGCAATAAGGGTGCACACTTTTTGTATAATAGTATCTGGTAAGAGCTCCCTTGGAAGATGGCTAGTGTATCAGCATGTTTCAGTGAGACGCCCTAGCCAGTGAGGTCCTAACTACCTTGCAAAGAACATTCTTTTTGCCTTCTCCTAACATGGTGCTGCTGTGCACTGAAAGGAACAAACATCATAGGACCTGAAGAATAGCTAGCTTGTCTTTAACTTGGGGGCTAGGGCACTCAGTTGGACAGAAGGAAAGCCTTTGGTTCTGGTCTCTTCTAGGACTCCTTCAGTTACTTTAAAAAACAAACTGATGCTGCTCTAGTATAAAATGCCTGCACATTTCAGGGAATGGGTTCTGAAGCCCCCTCTGCTTATCAGAGGTGAGAGTTGAACTCCATTTGATTTGTTCACCCTTTGACCCATACCTGTTGCATTCCTGGATCCAGCTCTCATCGAGACTGAATGTAGACAACTAGTTTGGATTCCTTTCTAAGAGGGCAGGTACAGCCTCCAACCCATGCAAACTGAGGAAAGGCCTAGGAAACAGGCAGTGTTCTTCTTGCTTGATTTGTGCAAATGTGTGTTGAGTAGATGTGGGGGAGCCATCTGACTCTGTCCTGCAGCACTGCTCCATGGATCACCTCTCCTCAGAGGACGGCTGAATTCCAAGCAGGTATCTCGTACTTCTCCCTGCTTTCTTGTGCTGGACAAGCAAGGTAGACATCCGAGGTTGATAGCTGACAGATTTGCCTCTGGAGGTCTTATTGGAATTTGCTCCAGAGAATACGAAAACTAGCTGCTTATTTGAGAAAGGCTGAATTATCTTCTCTCACTTTTCTCTCAGACTAAGTGGTTATATTTTGATGCATTTGTGGCCAAAATAGAATGAGCATGTATAACACTGCTTGCAGTGCTGTAGTTAAAACCACAGAGGAGAAACTTCCATACCATATTCTTCTGAAATGACATCACTAGTATCAGGCCTTTATACTTCTAATCAATATTAATAAGCAAAAAGTTATAAAAGATTTTAAGATTTTACAGGAGGTTCCACAACACCATTTATTCTTGCCCATTACCTAGGCAAGCACCTACTTAACCTAGCAATAAAATAAAGGTTTAGACTCCCTCTGCAAAGTAATGAAAAAGGAAAAAAAATGGAGTGGCAATGCAGATCTTTCTTTTTTTTTTTTTTTTTTTTTTTTATGAAAGATATTTGATATTTTTTACAATAGAGAAAGAACAGGATTTTAATTATTTAAAAAATATATTTTAATATTTATTTTTCATCCTAATTCTGAAACTTTGAATATTTTTAGTAAAAAAACATAGAAAAACTCACATTACTTGAAAGATGCTTTGGCCTATTGAGTACTGAAGACAAAGCAGTACGATGAGAGATGTTTATTCATAAAAAAGAAGGCTATACCTAAAAAAAAGTTAACACCTCTGATGCCAACCTGATTTCCATATGCAAATTGCACCAGATCGTCAGACCTTTATGTTTGAATTGGTCCCAGAAAACTATTTATTTTCTAAAGGGTTGTGTACCTTTACATGTGTCCACTAATGTTGCTGTAGAGGTATCTTTTTTTATTGGAAACTGCCATGTGTGGGCTGAGGAATTTGACTTCACCTCACAGAAAATTGTCTTCTGAAATGCAGGGGTTGGAAAAAGAACCTGTCATGAAACTCAAGTTGGTTAATATTCTTGGGCATAATTCATGAAGATTGAAGAGAGAGGCTTTCAAAAAGCAACTCTAATGTTATGAATAATTATATCTCTGAACTTAAGGGAGGCTGAAAATTCACTGTTAGGCTGCCTGAGATGCTTCTCAATAGTCAGTACTATACAGCTGTAGAAACTGGGCTGGTACTCAGAAAACAAACGGAAACTTCATTCTGGTTTCTGAAGGTAATGTGCAATTAGTTCTTTCTGAAGATCCTCACAACTGGAAATTCTCGTTCAAATAAAATTCGTTTTTGGGCTCTGATTTCCTCAAATGTTCATAAAACACAGGATTATGCAGAAGCTTCAGTTTGCAAAATATTAATGTATAAAGCTACCTTGAAAGTCCTGCAGTCACCTGAACATATGAATCCTCTTGGTAAAACAGAGGCTGGTGGCTTTCAATATTTGATGAATGTTATGTTTTTAGAGTTTGTGGCCTTACGCATGTAGAAATTGCCATTGGCTTTATGACATTTCTTGAGAAATGGCAGCAATGTTCTAACCTCTCTTCTTATCAGCTGAAAACTGATGCCAAGCTAATGATAAATTTCCTGATTATGGATCTCTGTGGGATAAGGATGTAGTGCCCAGACATCCTAAAGAGAAAGTCTCATGTGAACCCAACAAGGTGGAGCTGGGAAATATGCAGGACACGGACAAAACCAAGAGACTGGTTTTGCTTTGCTCAACCGCTAAGTACCTGTGACTGTTACAAATAACATTTTCTGGATACAGTTTATACCATCCCAGAAACATTTTAGGCTTTTTCTGCGAATTGGAAGCGCTATAGGAAAAGTGGGAACAAGGCTTTGTAGGTATTCCAGGCCAAAAGACTGTATAGGTCCCTCTGAATTAAACATGCTGTGAATATAACTGTAGAAGCCACAACACAGTGATATACCTGGTACCTTCCCTGTCTCTGTTCCTGTCAAATGAGCTGATGGAATGTCAATTTTGAAATTGTTTTCTGCAGAAACTGCTAGATTACATATGATAATATAATCATATATTAGAGAGAAGCAAATAATGGTTGAGCATCTTCACATGAGATTGACACCTGCCCTCCACATCTTTCAATATATCAACACTGGATATGTATGCAAGAATAATGCACTGGCTTGTGCAGAGTATAAAACTGGTGTACTGGAATAAAACTGGCCCGCCTTTTTAGAAACAAGGCAGGTATACACTTTTTCAAATCCCTTTCCTTGGGAGATTTGGTTGTCTTAATAAGTACAACTGGCTTTTCAGCTCTGGAAAAATGATGTGTTGTTGGAAAGCTGCTGTTCTTGCCCCTTCCAATAGCCTGTGTCACAAGCAAAGCCCTTTCAGCAGCAAAGTCTATGGTAGCTGCAGTGGCAGCTGTGTGCCAGAAATCAGATCTTGACCTTTTTGCTTCTGAAAAATTGATTAAATTGTGTTTACTTCAAGTTTTTGGTAATGAGCATTATCCCAGCAAGAGCAGAGTGGACTTGAAGACTGTTCTATTTTAGAAGGAAAGTAAAATGTAATGAGTTTATTTAAAATTAAGTATATGTGTACACATATGTGGGCATATCTCTTTCTGTTCAGGGAAGGATAGTCTTTCCTGCTACACAGTAATGTCAGGAAATATAATGAGGGCAAAGAATATTGAAGTCACAAGGGTTTTAGGCATTGCATCTTAGAATGAGAATTTTGCACTATAGGTGTAAGAAAAACAGTGCTCTGGCTTTGCTATTGCTCTGAGGTAACTGCTAGTAAATGCTGGTGACCTTTTAGAGAAAGGACAACCTTTTGCAACTAAAGGGAGGATGAAAAATAGTGCTGTAATATATTGGCCACGTTGTTAAGGCAAAGAAGAACCAAAAGGCGGAGAAGTATGTCCAGGTCAGAATACTGACCTAGAATAAAATGAAGGTATATCCCAAAGGGTGGAGGTATAGATCTCTTTTGTCCTCCACCTTTAAAAATATTGTTTATTGCCAAGTGCTACACAGAGCTTAGCTGAGGCTGTAACATGAAATAGCTAAGAACAAATGTCCCCCTGTAAAGAAACTGTTTGTCTTTCCTGGAGCAGGTGTGTTGAGAACGCTGTCAGATGCTTATACATCAGGAACTGTGAGGGGACTGAGGAAAAGTGTTTCCAAGATTACAAGGAGACAGAATGCGCTTTGTACAGGTGTCTCAGGGGGAATATAATACTGAAAAGGGAAGGAGAAATGGAGCTTTTCCAAAATCTGCAAGTCATTGGCATACATTTTTCTAGGCCGAGTGTATGATGATACATTTGTTTTGATCTTGCACATAAGGACACTTTCAAAAGCTGTTTAAAGAGAACTTATTAAAAGGCTTCATGCATGTGAGTTTGACAGCCACATTCAGGAATACTGTAGGAAATCTGGGGCATTCCCTGCTTGTGTACTACAGGGGGCTTTTGTCCTGTGCTGGATATATGGGAGAAGGGGTGTCAGAAAAAGGAAAAGGGATTAAGAACAGGTGCATGAAGGAAATTATTGTGCAGCTACATAAGTGATGGCAGTAACGTTTCAGAGGAAAGCAGAAAAAAAAAAAGAAAAGGTATTCAAATGAGTTGCCAAGCTTTAGTAAAATGACCTCAGGTGCAGGAATGGATTTATTCCCTGGACAAAGTCCTTTTCCATATAATGTCTTACATAATGAAAGTGGATTTTCTTAGGTAAAATTCATTTTTAGAATTTGAAAGAAAAAGAATGGTCCTTACTGGGAAAATAAAAGAGAAAAGCAGCAAGTCATAGTCAAGGTTAGCAAATATGGGATATGACATCGAGCCTCCAACTTGAGGGAAATGTCATGGAAGCATTTCATTTTTGGCTGACTCAAAAGCACACCAGCCTGCATGCTGACCAAGGAAAGAATGTGAGGTTTGTGACACATCCATGCAGGGAGCAATAAAAATGGCTGAAGACTCCCTTAGGACTTTCTAATATCACATGTAGTACACTGGGGAGAATAGCCTTTCTAGAGACATTGTCTTTTAGCTGGAAACATGACAAGTACTTTCCTTGGGACTTGAGGCCAACTTGCAACTAAGTCCTGATGTATTAGAAGATTGGAAGGGAGCAAAAGGCAAAGGCAGGTGGTAGAGCTGTTACCTGACATGTAAGGAAATGTCTGTCTCTCTTGGACAGATTGGTAGCCTTTCTAACTACCCCTGTGTTGCTGAAGCTTGAACCATCAAGCTGCCTCGGAGGACATGAAATGCTTGTCCAGGCTATACAGTTGATGTGACCGTCAGATGTGTTGGGTGATTGATGATTGATGACTGTTCAAGGTCTTTTTGTAAATTGGCCCTGTATCCTGGATGGTAGAAGGAATAAGTTTGACAGTTACTGTGATTTTTTTAAACAGCATTCCTTGTCAGCAGTCAGACCTCTGCAGATTGCTTTCTGATCCTGCTGAACAGCATGTCAAATATATTGCTATTTTATGAGCATCTTTCCACCCTCCCAATTCCAAAAGTTTCTGGGGAGTGTGAGGCTCATGAGCAAAGTGCTAATATAGCCCATAAATTGTGCTGATGACAGTAGAGTGCTTGAGAATTCCCGAGGGAGAAGGTTTTACAGCCCTTAACAAAATCCTTTGCTCTACAGCAGGGATCATACCTGCCATAATGACCATAGGGTGATTCCAAGTGGCAATTTATTGCTAGCTGCCATTCACTTTTATTTAATTTGTAGCAGGGCTCAGAGGCTAACAGTTAGGAGTACAGCATGAATCCCAGTGGACCAATACTCATCAGCTTCTTGTGGACTCTGGGCGAGCCCCTGCAGGCTGCACCTGCAACTCAGGTGTGTTGATCACAAGCTGCCTGGAATACTGGTTTCATCCTTCTGTAAGTTTTTCCTGTCATCTGAACCGAAACTACTCAAGATGAAAGGGTTAAGCACATTAGTACTCTATGCCAAAACAACTGTTTTTTACAAGCCTGGTTCTGCGAAAGAGTCCAAAATCCTCTGAATGTTGAGTAGGAGCATGGTGCTTAGTCTCATTAAGCAGGAGACTCCAGCAAACTTCAGAGAATGAGCTTTGGGGGGGTCATTGAACAGACTTGGTCTATCTGTCCTAATGTAATATATGCAATTAGTATATGTTCCTAAGCTTTCTCTGTCTGCCAAGGGAGAGTTAATCACCTGTGAATGAGATCCAAAAGAGGCAACATGCATAACCATTATTATGTTTGACCAGAGCAATAGATAAGTGTAAATCAGTCCTGGCAGAAAGGGCCATAACCGGGAGCTACCCCACAGCTGGGTGTATAGAGTCGAGCTTACTTTCACTCTTCATTTGATTTGTTTACCAACATTTTCTTCCAGTGGAAAGAAAATATATGAATGCGATATAAATGGGACATAAATGATTCTTGTTTGAAGTCAAAAGAAACATTCCCACATTTCACTCTTGTAATATCTTCAAGTGGGAATAACAGTAACTTCCTTGACTCACGCAGATAGAAAACGATATATAAAGGATCCTAAGATGCTCACAGACTGAAATAATGGGAATCTTGAAAAAAAATACCTTAGGCAGAGACAGTAGTATTCATCACTCTGGGGATTCAGCGTGCTGAGTACCATGTAAAGATGTAGAAAGTGTCACTTTGTCCCCCAAGTCCCCAGTTATTGTCCTCCACTAGTAGCTGTTAAGTGCAAGCCCAGTAGCCTGTTTGCATACTCTGTGATTGGTATCAATGTTTGTATTAGTATTCAAAAAAGCAACAAAGGGAGTGTTAAAAATAGCAGAGATGACAGAAAGAGGGCAATTACTTGGTTGTGTGAATAGGAAGGATAATATTAAGTTACCGTGTAATTAAGGTTAGACCAAGGTGAAATAAAGATAGCAAACAAGGAAAGTAAGGAAAGGTTACTCATTCTGGACTCAAACGTATCCCTACTGAATTTAATGACAGGTTTACGCTGACCTCTGTGTAAGGGAGTAGGAGGTAGACTTGAGGTTAATTCAGAGACATATTCATAAGGCAGTTTAGTGAAACCTGATAATAATAGAAAAATATAACACTGAGAAATAAATAAATGAGAACTTATTGAACAGAGCTCATCTTAGAAGCAGTTTGATATGGGCTCTTCTCTCACATCATGCCGTGCGCTTATTATGAGAGGAGAAATGCACGGTCTTGTTTCATGTTAGATTACTTATGGGCTTTCTTCAGGGCAAATCTCTTTCAAAAGGCCTGAGCCTGTATGTGTTCTGCCGCCAGTCAATCTTGGGCTGCAGGGCTGCTTACCAGCAGGGTACCAGTGCTGTTTTCATGCTTGACTAGGAAACATTTGTGGCCGAAATCCCATCTTGTTTGCAGCTATCAGAAAAAGCAGTGTCCTTTTACTGAACAGGCATGGAAGTTATTGATTTTCCTCTGTGCTTGCAGGAACATTTGTTGAGGGGGTTGTTGGGACTGCCTGAAATGGTTCAAGAAGATCACTTGTGAGATGGAGAAGGAAACTAATTAAATCTTCAGAAAGGAAAAGGACTTAAATGATAAAAGATGGTGATAAACTACTTAGCTAACAAATAGGTGCCTTGGAAATTGAAGTACAAATTAGGTTATCTAATTTTTCACTGCAAACCTAAGCAGTTCCATTAATATGGTTTCCATCTTGTGATATTTCATGGCTCATCAGGAGCTTGCTGAGACATATTAGAGACAGCTTGAAACAATGGTAATACAAAGCTTTTGTTTCCAAGTAAGATGGTCAGAATTTTCCTTTAAAAAGGACCTTAAAAATGGTGATGCATTCATGTGCTCGTGCATTCATACTACCAATGAACTTAGCGCTGCACGTGTCCAGCTGAATAGAACATGTGATGATAATTTAAACAAACAAGTTTTATCTCTATAACTTTATGCATCTTGCCAACATTGCCACGTGGGGCTGCACTGAGAAATGGGTGGTGTCCTGGTTTTGTTAAAAACAAGACCAGTTCTCTTTTAGTGATTTTTCTTTCAGCTAAGTTCTTCTAGGTGGCTGTACTTTTCTGAGTTTTAGCCTGCATGTTTTTCCTAGGTTGCTGTACTCGGTGCTGATAAGAAGACGAACAGAATGCTGAAGAAGCTCATGTTTAGATTTATTACTATGGTAGCCAAGAAAGACTGATAAGTTTTCCCACGTTCTGTTGTGAGAGGGGCGTGTTTGAGGAGGGGTGGATGGAACAGGTGACTAGAACTGACCAATTAAGTATTCCATTCCATAATCGTCATACCCCCTATATAAGAGAGTGATCACAAGGGTCACGCTCTCTTCGACCATGGCTGGCATCTAGAGAGGACCCTGTCTGTCTGCCTGAGATCTACAGGCCTCAGGCCCTGCATCCCTGCAACCAGGTTCTGGTTTGTTGTGAAGTCCCACTCATGATTTCTGGGGACCTGAGCTGCATCTGCTGGAGCCACCAGCTCTGCATACCCAGCTCCTGCTGCTGGAGTGACGCCAGCTCCACATCGGGCATTCGAGATTGGTTTTGTATATGTTCTCTATTTATTAGTAGCATTAGTAAAACTCTTTAAAACCTTCCAACTTAAAGTCCTCTCTTCCTTCTCTTTTATCTTCCCTATCATCTTTCTAATGTAAAGGTGTCATGGAGGCACCCCGAGGTTAGTTTAAGGGACAACAGGGTCCAAAACAACTTTTATTCCAAAACAATGTTTATTAAACTGGTGAGAAACAGGGTTTTAGCACCCCAAATGTGACTTAAATACAGGTTCGAATATCAGTTGAGGAAAATTATTAAGGGGCAGCAACTAATAATTCGGGAGGTCCGCAGAGTGCATACACGTGGCATCACCAAAACAATGCTGGATGTTATAGACGATCACGATAACTAGTACGCACTCGTCGGAATAAATTGCTTAGAATTTATTGCAGCAAGCGGCAAGTGGGCAAAACAGCGCTGGGTGGCCGGGCAGTCTCCTGCTCCCCACGGCACACACACTTCCAGTACCAGTGAGCTTGGTTAAATGTGGTAAAGGATTACATATTCATGGTTATTCCAGAAACGCCTATACATATTCATAACTCTTTCCTTGAAAAGGTCGTCCTTATTAAAATGAGTTCCAAGGAATTATATCTATAGTCTTCAGCTTTGGCTCTTCCCTGTTGCGCCTGCACAGCATCTCCGGGTGGTCATGGGCGGGGGTCTTTTGGATGAAGGCTGCAGTCTATCTTGTCGTGCACTTCTTATCTTTGGCCTAGCATGCTGGGTTTGGCCAAGGCTCCAACAGCTTGAGCTGGATTTCCTCCCGCTTTGTGCTGAAGACCTCCATTATCTCGTTCACACAAGGATGCAACTGGGCCCTTAGCCGCCCCTGACTACGGGAAGAGTACACACTTGCCTGAACATGGTGTGGGATTATTTTAAAGAGATACATGTACTCGTATTGAGTACGGAAAGTGTACACTCGCAATCCTGCGCGGGTAAATTTATAATACACTCGCAATCCTGCGAGGGTTAATACACGTGCAAATGTGCATGGAATATTACACGTGCCTATGTGGAAGCACGGGAGGAAAATACACTCGCGATTCTGTGAGGATTAATTTATACATGTGCTCATATTGAGCACGAAAAGTTACATGTGCAAATGTGCACGGAAATTAGATACACTCACAATCCTGTGAGGAGAAATTTTACTCACACATGTGGTGGCAAGGCAAGCTGAGTCTCCATCCCGGGGAGGGGGGCTCTCGGCGGCAGCATCTTGCTCGTGCTCCAAGAGATCCGCGACAAAGGGCGGAGTCTCAATGAGAGTCACGTTTTTTATAGGCTGATCAGATCTGACTGTAGGCATTCCAGAAGCTTCTCTGCACCCCCACACTGGCTATGTGGTGCCCCTGAAGCTTCCAAACATCCTCCACACTGGTCGCGGGCGCCTAGAGGCTCCCTGGCGCCTTGGCACTCCCTTCTCCTTTCTCTTAACTGCCCTGGCCAAGGGTCTCCTGAGGCCAAACGAAAGAAGCTGTTAGCCTCAAGCAGCAGAGAGAGGGAGGGAGATGTGTCTGCTCCTTCCATGATGAAGGAGGGAGGGGGAGAGAGGGGGAGTTTGCATTCTGCCACAAAAGAGAAGGGGTGGTGGGAGGTAACAGGGAGCATCTGCCATGGTTTATTGCTGCCTTGCCTTAAACCATGACAGGTGGTAGTGGTGAACATTGGCCATGCATCAGGTAGGCTTCTTCTGGGATGGGAACCCATGCTTTTGTCTCTAGACTTGTGTTCTCTGTCACGTATGTTATGATATAGTACCAATATGATTTTTTCACTGTATTCCCCTACTCCCTGGACATACTCTGAGCATCACTCTTGAGCTCTTATTGTTATTTTAATATGGTTAGGAACTTCAGATGGGGAGGTCAGTAGGTAGAGGAGACAAAAGAAAATGAGATAACACCTAGCTACTGCTCAAAAGCCTTTACCAGCATCTTTTTAAGGTGTTGGTTCAGATTTTCCAGGTTTTCCAGCAATCTTCTTTGTGCACACTAGCAATGCATATGATCAATCACTTGGAGCACATACTGTCATCATCTGTGCTTTGATTTTCTTGTACATACATTGCTTTCACTATGTTTCAGCATTAATTCTGCAGAGAAAAAAAATGTATATTGCTTACAACTGTCTAAGTTATTTCATTCCACCTGCCTGCACACTGATATTCAACAACCATAATTTATAACATACAGGTTTTTATCTTCCTCTTCTTTAAAACATGATTTTAAATCTAGGAGTAACTGAGAGAGCTGTTGTGAAATTATGGGAGCCTTTTATTTCTTTCAATTCCCAGACCACCTTGCTACAACTCATTTTATGGTTAGTGCAATGTGTATAGTGGCAGAGACAGATGAACAAACAAAGACTGTTCTAACTTAAAAACAATAGCTTTTCAGCAACAACAATACGGAGTTCACATCTGACTAAGGAGGAGGGAAAAATTAATTTTTCTTTTGAAGGGTGTGACTTCAGCTTTCAAATTATTTCAGCATGGTTTCAGATCTGGTGTCCTATTCCCTCCCTGCTTTTTCTCTGAGCGATCAGGCAGTGAAGTCATTCAGCAGCAGTGTCAGTTGCTATTTTACCGTATCAGGTATGGCAGTGTTCAGGTAGGGCAATGACAGCATGGCTGAGCCTGTTTGTGACCTTATTAGTCAGACTACTACATTTAACACCAAATGGAGCAGACTGAAGGGCTTCCATGGCAGGTGGTTAAGTGCAGCAAATCAAATCCAAGTCCTGTCTAACTGTGACAACTTTTTGCCAATTCTAGACAAGAAATGCACAATTGTTTGCTTCCAATAGTTGTTGGCTTGTCAGATGACATTTTGAAGCCCAAAAATAGCAGATCAGCTTAAGAGCTGGAAGGCAGATAGTTCAGGGATATTGCAGAATCAGCTTTTCCCTTGCTCTTTCTACCACCCCAGCACTGCTCCCTACCCTGCCACTCATTTGGGCTGTTCCCTGGAGAGACTCAGCAGGGAAGCTGCAAAAGAAGACAGACTCTTTAGCAATAATGTTTCTTCAAGCTGTGGAAATAGAGCTTTACCCCTTTTGACTCTAATTCTATATGGACTAAAGATCATCCACTTAGGTGACATACAATGTATAGTTACAGGATCTAGTTTACTGGCCTCTATAATATGCACCTACACAGTGAATTTTCTCTAGTACATCACTAAAATAATGAATTTTCCTGACCTATTGTACATTACTAATAAAATCAGCTCTCCCTTCCATCATTAGTAATTTAATAGATTTTCTGCTTCATGTCAGTTGTAATCCTTATTTAAAGAATAATACTTTTGTTTCTACATCAGAAACATGGACATTTTACTCCTATTATATTGCTAACACAATAATTATAACTTCAGTAACCTGTGTTCCTGCATCAGTAGGTTTAAAAGAAGACTGCATCTCTACAATACCATATTGGAATGGGACACAGATTCATTTAGAGACCTTAAAGATTATGCCCCTTCTGCATTTACGCATTGGTAGATATAGTAGTCTACAAGCTCTGTGCAAGAGATCCAGATTTAGGGTGTAAAATGTGGCCAGGAAGGAAGGAATCATGAAATATAGCAGAGAGAGACTTTACAAACCTTAAGAGATGAATACTAGCAGAGTAATAGGTAGTGTATCTGTAAATGCCAACTGTTTCCTTGGCATTCTGTTTGAAGTGAAAATTAAAACTAATGGTTATTTGCATTTAATCTCTATCATAAGAATGATGATAAGATTAATGATCAAAGCTGTGTTTCTGTCTCAAGGATCCCCCTACTGTTTAAGTGTCTACCTCCTACTTAGGAACCATAGTGATAAATGTAGCCAACTGACCCAATCTCCAGTTGCTTGAAAGTTCCTTGGCTGGTTCATGCACGTGACATTCAACTTGCTGTGTCCTGTGTGATGTAGGCATCTATTTCTTACTCATTAAAAAAACTGCAGGAGTAATTTAATCCATGTTAATGTTATCAGCCTATTGTCCCAAAGTGAATGCTGAAGCTATAATTCTGTTTCAGGTCTCCGCTGCTTTTCATAAGCCATGAGAATGAAGACGGATCTTTCACTTGAATGACTATCTTATTCATTCTAACAGTGTGTAATTGGTCTGTATTATACTTTATGAAATGCTCCTCAGTTTTGATGTTATTAAAAGCTTTGCCTTGCTTTGTGGTCATTGTTTATTCAGTTATTTAGGTTAATTCCTCTCTTCATTATTTGGGGTGAGTAAAAGGGCCCTTAGGAAAAGGAAGAGTCTACTGTCCCTTCTTTAGCCATTTCTTCTAATTTCTCTTTGCTTGTGATGTGAATTAGGCCTGTTTTCCCATGTATGGTTCTCTGTCCTTTTTAAATTATTGTGCGTGTGGCTCTTTTCCTGCTCTCTTTCATGCCCACTGTGGGGCACAGATGAGGGTTGAACACGTGCTGGAGTATTCTTGAAAAATTAAGTTGTTTGACAGAAACAAATATTTGGAGTTACTCCTACCTAGGCAGAGCAGGTAATTACTTAGCCAAGACAAGAAGCTTCAAAGGTTTGGGAAATGCACTGCTCACTTAATGAACTAAGTATCTGACATTCACTCAGTATCTCCATACCTTTGTGTCTCATTACAGAATCACAGAATCACAGAATGGTTGGGGTTGGAAGGGACGTCTGGAGATCATCTAGTCCAACCCACCTGATAAAGCAGGTTCACCAGAGCAGATTGCACAGGAATGTGTCCAAACGAGTTTGGAATGTCTCCGGTGAAGGAGACTCTACAACGTCTCTGGGCATCCTGTTCTAGTGCTCTGGCACCCTCAAAGTAAAGAAGTTTCTCCTCATGTTTAGATGGAATCTCCTGTGCTTCAGTCGGTGCCCATTGCCCCTCATCCTGTCATTGGGCACCACTGAAAAGAGTCTGGTCCCATCCTCTTGACACCCACCCTGGAGATATTTATGAGCCTTGGTAAGATCCCCTCTCAGCCTTCTCCTCAGCAGGCTGAACAGGCCCAGCTCTCTGTCTCTCCTCATTGCCTGAGTTCCACAGGCCTGGGCCACCTGTGCCTCCATGCTCAGTTTAGTACCCCCCTTTTGGAGCATAGAGTGGTGGCAAGGTACAGTCTGTCACTACATGTTCAGGTTCTGATGAAGAACAAGCAGCAGTCAATACTTAATGCATATTGATGACAGCAGCTATGGCAATTAGGGAAGACAGCACTAGGTTTCTTCTTCATTGTTACAATATTGATTTTTCCTGTGGCTCAAGAAAATTGCTAATGTTTAGTTTATTTAATTTTACAGACCGCCCTTAAAATAATAAAAACCCTGCATGTTTCATTTAGGAGCTTTCCTCTCATTAATTCTATAGGACATAACATCAGGACACGGGATTACTTAGGCTTTGAATCCCAGTGACTTGGATGGGAGAAGCTGCAGTTAAGCTACTTATATTTTAAGACATTCAGATGCCTAAGTATGCAGGCAGTTTCTTGTTGCCTTTTTAAACAGGCATGATGAAAAAGTCTTCTACAGGATTAAACTCTCCTTGATAAATGCATCTGAAAGTTTACTTTTAAAAATCTACTTTGAAGTCCTTTTGAAAATGTTACCCCAAGAGAGTACTAACAGGCCGTAGCCTGAGACTTTTGAATACAATATGGACTTTAAGCTACCTGTGTGAAGGTGTTTGGTTTGCCCATTATCACAGATATATCTGGGATCTAATTCAGTCTGTCTTTGTCTTCCTGAGGTACGTGTGCTTTTGGGGAGGGAACTGGGTAACTGGCAAGATAGTGAAAGTGTATTTGTTCATATGTGTGAATGATTATTCATAGAACATTTTTGCTTTGTTGGCCAGCTCTGTCAAGTATCCATGTACATACAATAAGCAGACTTAGAAATGTCACAAAAATCAGGGTTTAAACACTTAACACACTGAAGGCTTGATTCAGATTTTCTTTCATAGCATTGCCTTCAAAGTCAGCCAGCAAGAACATCACAGGATTGGATCTGATACCAATGTGGAACACAAGAACTAAAAAACCCCAACGTACTAGGTGTGAAAGCCACAAGAAATGTGAAAAAGGAAATGTAATACACAGCAAATGCATGATTTAAAAAGTGATTATCATTGTTTTTTTTTGTCATTTCCATACAATATCTGAAGGCACATGCATTTGGGTAAATTAAGCATTTGTATGACTGAGAATTTTTCCTTTAGGAGCAGCTCTGACCTTACATTTTCTGCAATTCAATGGCAAAAACAATTATTTTCTTCCTACTTCTTTTTGGGAAAAAGAAAACCTTTGTCTCGTCTCGTACTTCAAGATCCTCTTGCTAGTATGACGTGTGACTATCAATCTAAATTTACTTTGCTGTACAGAAAAATTAACCTTCCGGGAGGGCACTTTTAAAAAAGTGTAGTGTAATTGCTTAATACTGATGACACTTGTTGGGCTGTGACTGGTTATATTAGGTGACTGGGTGAGAAATGCTGATAGTGTCTCTGTACTTCATCTTCATATCAATGAGAGCCTGATGATCAATTTGTTTTCTTGTCAAATACTCTCTTTAATGGGTTGCATTTTGTGTGGTTGACTATTCTGATAAAATCAATTTAATTTACTATCAGGATTTGGCAGAACACATTCAGGCAGTGTCATTCATTTCAAAAGAATAATAATTTCAATCAAAGACAAGATGCCAACCATTCTAATGAGGTATCTCAACATTAGCAGGATTTCATGGTAATGAGGCTCAAAATGAGATATTTCAGGGTTTCTAACAAATTGTGATTATAAACCAGACATTGCATTAATACCAGGGCACACTGTCACTATATATTCACCAAACTATCAGTGTTTAAAACAAATTCTTATGAACTCCTGCATGCCTAAGTTGTTTGGGAAAAGAGGGAAACAAATTATTTTCTCCACAGCTTGTTATTTAGGAACTTGTACCACTCAGTTACTGTGGGGAGCCGAGTGATACCCTTACAGCACATCTTATACTTTGGGGAGTGCAGGCTCCCTATGAACAAATAAACAGTGATGTGTGCAGATTAGTAGAGTTTACGTTGCTGTACTGTGCTGTCCATATTATTATAGTGGGAGGCTGAATATCAGCAGGATCTATTACAATACTGGATGATTAAAGTACTTCTTGACTTTCTGCAAGATTTTAAATTCAGAATGAAGGAGTGGGAGGGACAGTGCATGAGGGAAACACAGAAAGAAAAGGAGAGGATTATGCTTCAGCAGCCTTCATGATAAAATGGTAGTAATTAGTTTCAGTAAAATTCCATAATAGTTTTCTTGCACTTTGCAGGCAACCAAGTATCAGACAGATAAAACAAATTACTTTACTCAGGGCAATTAGCAAGCTATTACAAGGTTCTGCCTATGTTTCCCCATGACTGCAAAGATCATGCCCTATTTTTCCAAGAACTTTGTGTTCCTGAAAACCTCATCCATTTAAAACCTATCACTGTGTGTACATACAGCCACTAAATACAGCCAGCAACGTAGCAGAGGGCCCGAGAGATAATGAGTTCTGTGACTACTTGGAGGGAAAAGGGAATTTTTAACACTTGCTGCTTACTCACCTGAAATAAACCTCCAGTGTTATTATTGTGTGTATGACTCCCTGACACATGGTACAAGGAAGACATTTGGGTTTTATTGTTCTGCATTCTTGTACTGCACTGGCAGATTTAGGTGAAGATGTGCACTGCAGATTTTAGACTTTACACTTTCATGGCTGATTCCTAATAGTCTGATAGTGACTCCGTTGGGAAGGAAAGAAGATTTCTCGGCTAAAGAGTACAAAGATTTCAAACTAATCAGAAATGACTATGAAAAATCAGTTTTGTTTTTTTTTTTCCTTTTAACTGAAAATGCTTTTAAAGTTTGTGTTTCAAGAAGGGACCTGTCTTGATGAGTTAAATACTGGCTTCATATAAGAGTAATTCAACCATTAAACAAAATAATTAAGAAAAAAATGAACATGTATGGTACAGAAAAATTACAAGTTTAAAATAATTGTATTGAAGAATGACCCTTAGTGCATGGTCAACTTTGTTTTACAGCTATGTTTTAATGAAGATTATAAAACATATGAAGATCATCATATTTACAAGTGGGGAAAGTTAACTTACTTTTTGAACAGAAAACCTTTTCTATTACATTGAGACCAGGCAAATTACACTGGTATAAACAGTAGGAACACCATAGTAAGTATTATTATATTATCTGTCAAGACTTTGTCCAAGAGCACCAGATCTCCTGACATATGCTGCCTGGTCATGATTTCAGTAAAGAATGTGAGTTCCACACCAATTCCTGCAATACCCTGAGCTCTATTCCTAGCCTCACCAGATGGTAACAACTCTCAGTCTGCTTGGATGGGGATGGGGGAACCTGTTGCTGGGCCTGGGACTGCACGTGATGACTCCATTAAGTAGACTTCAAGAAGAAATATATTTTCTTTGGAAATTTTGTTGTAATACCTTGGAAATCTCTGTATCAGCAAAAACAATTTGGTTAGTAACAGTCCAGTTTTTCTGTTATCCACTTGATGAGTCCTTGATCCAAGAACAGAAAATGTGCTTAAAGGAAATGTGGGTGCTATAATTAGAACTTAAATTTTTTAAATGTTGTCTTCCAATGAAGCAGAATTTATTACTGATTTCATGGGGAAATGTTATTACAGTAATGTCAGGCCTTAATTGTGTACTTATTAAAGAAAGAAGAGGGTAGTACTAATGTAGATTACCATGTTAATACTACTGTTTCTCATATAATTGCTATTATATTTGATTACCAGAATTACTATGAAACAATATGTATTATTTAACAGCCATTATTATGTGGTTAGTCTTCTGTCACTATTATGTCAAACTTTAACATTTCTGTTGTTTTGTCTGCTCTGTTATAGGCAAAGTATGAATTAATTTGTGGTCCTTGAGAATGTCATGATGAGTCTAACAAAACTCTGGGGCTTCCTAGTTGCCTTTATCCATGGCAAAGTAGTTCTGCCTCAAAATGGCAGAATTTGTGCTCTAAGTCCTGCTGCTACAGGCTGAGAGAGTTCATAAGGGGAAGAGAAGAGCCACAGCAGAATACCCTGTGCTAAACCCCAGGCCTCTGGAACTGAAAGTGTCTGTATCCTAGTTTTCTTTGAGAAATAAAATACTGTCTTCTTGACTTCAGTGTAAAATACAAACACTATTAAGAGCCACTTTAAGAAGCCAGGTTCTTTACAACATACACACATCAAAATTGTGTTTCAGGTTTGTGTGTGGGTGTTGCTGGAACAGGTATGTGAGGCTTGCAACCCTTCCATACATCTTTCTTACAAGGTCAGGAAATTGTGCATGGTCACAGTTGCTGGTTCACCCAAAATATTGGTGTTTCCTCCCTTAGGGCTGTGCCAGGTGGTGGGGAGCTGAAGGAACCACTTGCCAACATACAATTCCAGCCTGTGTCTGAACATGTGGTTACTGTCCTCATTAGCAACAGCTGTATATGGGCTACAGTATAGGGCTACAATATGGGGCTACAATAAGGGCTTTAAAATGTTTATAAATGCCTTTTAGGGAAGGAAAAAAAAAAAAAAGGGAAATAAATAATCTCATTAGAATTTACATTATTATTCTTCAATGTTGAAATAAAATTTGGATCCTGTTCTACATCTTTGACCACATCAAAGCTTTTGTAATTGGAAGGGTGTACCTAGAAAGAACTTGGGCTCCTGAACAGCTGAGCTGATTGACAAGTTAATTAGCAGAAATAAATGATTTGTCTTTGATGCAGGAAAGCACTTGGATTTTAATTGTGTAACACAGCTGAAAATCCTTTGGACGGAAATGTATTCACATGACAAGGAAAACCTGATAGATTCTTGAGAGGTTGGATGTTCTGACTAAAATAATTTTGGTGAGGTAATTGTAAAGTCACTGTGATCCAAATGATATTTTTAATGTGGAAATAATGTGAATGTAAATTGAGGCAAAGCAAACTGTTCGAAGCAAAATTCACCAGTAGCACGGAGGCTATATGTCTTATGGGACATAAACTTCACGTGGATATGTGAATTTGTTCACATGAATGATAAAGAGGGTTGTTTAAAAAATGATTCATTAGATTTTTCTTGGTGATGACACCTTTATTGCCTATTGATCAACTTGCTCTGCCAGATGGAAGATGGAAGTATAAATGTGCTGACACATTATAAGTTTATGTTTGTTTAAAATGCAGTAACAAAGAATGTCAGTTTTGCCTTTCTATTCCTGCTCAAGTAAGCATGTAATTTTCTGCACTAAGTTTAATATTACTAAGGAACAGAGATAAGCATCTGGTGAAAGTAACAATGATCCATTTAGTTCTGTCAAGTTTCTGGACAAGCTGGTGGTCGACACGACTATTGACACATCGTCTTTCTGTTCCTGAACAGAACTGAAAGCAATAAGAAGCCACAAACACTTTGCCTCTGTATCTCAATTTCAGATTGGAAAGATCTTCCATAGTAACAATACTGCTCAGTCATTTACCTTTTAAAGATGAACTCTAAAAAAATGACTCCAAAAATGATCTCATGAGGATTTAAAGATAATTTTCAGTAATGAGAAACTTCATCTGCTCAAGTCCTAAACCGAAAAAAACTTTTTTTTTTTTTCTTCTGTCAGCCAGCCTTACACATGTACCTTGAGAAGAAGAAAGTCAACATGTATTATCACATATTCACAGTTTACTAATAATAACACGCTTATCTGGACCTTAACAATTCTGTTTGTGGTGTGCAAGATGGATTAAAAACCATAACACTCCCCTGTAACATAATGGACTCTGCAATGCTAACAAGAAGTAGTAAAAGTAATAAAAGTATATTTCAGCCAGTAAAGCAAACAGATACTATTACTGAATACACACTAGGAACAGATGGCTATAATAAGACTCATAGTTTGCATAGACTCCTTCAGAGCAAAAAAAAAAATGTTTTTGGTCCCGATTTCCCCACTTTATGCAAACAGCATTCAGTCACACAAAGGTGGCTGTGGCTTCCTCATGAAGGCTCAAGCTAAGGGTGTTGAAATATTTTCCTTTCAAGTCTTGTTTTGTAAAGAAAAGCAAAATATTAAATGAAAGGATACATATAATGAAAAGCATAGGCATAGGTCAGATTTTTTTTTCCCAAACGTTCCAAAGCTAAACTATTTTAGATGAAAAGATGAAGTATTTGTGTTGGATGCACTGCCCTGGAATCTTGAGGGACTTAACTTTGCTTCATCGTGTACCCTTTTTTTCCCCATGCATTTACACTCCCACTTAAACTGCATCTCTCCTACATGAGTTCTCCTGGGAGTCAATGTGCGTCACAGAAGAGGCAGTTTGGCTGGAAACCCAGGCATGTAGGTGAGAATAGAAATTGAAGTTTAAGTCAACATTGCAGTGAGGCATTTCAGCTGCATTTTCAAATGGTATTACTTCAGCTTTGACTATGTTTTTTTGGTAGGATTGTTAGGCTACACATTCACAGTCTTAGTTTTGTGAGGCAAGAAAGACTATAGACAGATGATAATGAAAAATCACTTCCTTTAATTTTTGCAAGCTGAGAAGAACAGGAAAAGAAAATAACTTCTAATGAGCTCTAGACAAGACAGCAGATGCATCCTCTGAAGAGTTAAGACCATTGCCCTAGTTCTGCCCTGATGCTCACCTGATTTGCCTGTCCTTGCACTCCTGGCATTTCTCCTTCATCCTATTGTTCTGAATAACAGCATGAATATGTGATCACGAGGATTTGGGCTGAGGTAGGAGAAATTAATTTCTTCCCTTGTCTATTGATACTGCCACTGGTTGGTTGATATTGTTCACGTTTTGGGAATTCAGGTTTCTTAACTCCTAGGTTCCCAGACAGCAGTGACAGATTTCTCCCTTGCAATTTTCCATCCAAGGTGTTGTGAAGAAGCAGGAAAGTTACACATAAAATAAAGTTTCAAACTTTTTTTTTTTTTTCTGGTTGTACAAGAGCACTTTATGCTTTTATCTGTTTAATTGTTTTAATTATTAAGTAGTCCTGAGGGCACCTGGAAATTAAAGGATGATTGGAGGAAATAATAACATGATGAGGAAGTTTGGGATACAGAGTGTTAAACTAGCTTTCAAAATGTCAGTAATTAAAATTAATGAAGATTCATGACTAGAATTGGGAGACTATGGAAGAAAGGTGATGCTCAAGGGAAATAATATAAGGGGTTGATTTTTTACCCCCCACCGGTTGTTTGATGGTTACCAGAGAAACTCTGAAAAGTTTTTAATAGTTTTTGGTGATTTTTTTTTTCTTTTTCCCCAATAAAGACCAATCACTCAGTAAAAGGCAGGAATAATTTTTAATACCAAAAAGAGGACAAAGGATACCTTATATTACTTTCTAATTCTTTTAATACCCAGAAGAGTCTCCCCTACATGTTTGCATTGTATGAAAGCAACAATAGGTAGTTCTTGCATTTTCTAATGTTTTCTTCCAATAGCATGTTTATGGAGAAACTTTCAGAGTCTTTTCATGAGGCCAGAGAGAATCTCATTTAAGTGTGCAAGTAGGATTTTATTGTTTTATTCAAGAAGGCATGAGTCTTGCACGATAAATTAACCCTATATGTCCTTTCATCAAAAACTAATTCTACATTAGTTCATCCTCTGACAAGGTATATTTATGAAGGAACTCAATATCTACTTACTCTTCTGCTCCCTTTGATGCAATATAAATAAACATTTAGAAACACAAAATCATTTAGGTTGGAAAAGACTTTTAGGATCATCAAGTCCAACTGTTAACACTGTCAAGTCCACTACTGAAACACGTCCCTAAGAACCTTATCTACACGTCTTTTAAACACCTCCTGGGATGGTGACTCCACCACTTCCCTGGGCAGCCTGTTCTAATGCATGACAACCCTTTCCATGAAGAAATTTTTCCTAATATCCAATCTGAACCTCCCCTGGTGCGACTTAAGGCCATTTGTCTTGTCCTATCACTTGTTACTTGGGAGAAGAGACCAACCCCCTCCATGATATGACCTCCTTTCAAGTAGATGTAGAGAGTGATAAGGTCTTCCCTCAGTCTCCTTTTCTCCAGGCTAAACAGCCCCAGTTCTCTCAGCCACTCCTCATCAGGCTTGTGCTCCAGAACTCTCACCAGTTCTGTTGCCCTTCTCCGAACTTGCTCCAGCACTTCAATGTCTTTCTTGTAGTGAAGGACCCAAAACTGAACACAGGATTTGAGGTGCAGACTCACAAGTGCTGAGTACAAGGGGACGATCACTTCCCTGGTCCTGCTGGCCACACTATTTCTGACACAAGCCAGGAAGCTGTTGGCCTTTTTGGCCACCTGGGCACACTGCTCACTCATGTTCAGCCAGCTGTTGACCAACACGCCCAGGTCCTTTTCTGCCAGGCAGCTTTCCAGCTACTCTTCCCCAAGCCTGTAGCATTGCATGGGGTTGTTGTGATCCAAGTGCAGGACCTGGCACTTGGCCTTTTTGAACCTCATACAATTGGTCTCAGCCCATCAATCCAGATGGTCCAGATCCCTCTGTTGGGCCATCCTGCCATCCTGCCCTCCAGCAGATCAACACTCTCACCAAATATGGTGTCATTTGCAAACTTACTGAGGATGCACTTGATTGCCTCATCCAGATAATTGATAAAGCTATTAAAGAGAACTGGCCCTAGTACTGAGCCCTGGAGAACACCAGTTGTGACCAGCTGCCAGCTGGATTTGACTCCATTCCTCATAACTCTTTCAGCCCAGCCATCCAGCCAGTTTTTTACCCAGTGAAGAGTATGCCCACCCAGGCCATGAGCTGCCTGTTTCTCCAGGAGAATGCTGTGGGAAATAGTGTCAAAAGCTTTACTGAAGTCTAAGTAAGCAACATCCACTAAGTGGGTCACCTTGTCATAGAAGATCAGGTTAATTAAGCAGGACCTTCCTTTCACAAACCCATGCTGACTGGACCTGGTTGCCTGGTTGTTCTGTATGTGTTGCATGATGGCACTCAAGAAGGTTTTCTTCATCACCTTCCCTGGCACCAAGATCAGACTGACAGGCCTGTAATTCCCCAGACCCTCTTTCTGGCCCTTCTTGTAGAAGGATATCACGTTTGATAACCTCCAGCCAACTGGGACCTCCCTGGTCCCAGCAGCCAAGACTGCTGATAAATGATAGATATTGACGTGGTGAGCAATTCTGCCAGCTCCCTCAGTACCCTTGAGTGGATCCCATCTATAGAGCCAGACTTGTGTGTGTGTCTAAGTGGTATGTCAGGACACTAACCATGTCCCCTTGGATTATTTGGGCTTCATTTTGCTCTCAGTCCCTGTCTTCTGGCTCAGTGGTCTGGGTACCTGCAGCACAACTGGTCTTACTGTTAAAGACTGAGGCAAAGAAGGCATTCAGTACCTTAGCTTTTTCCTCATCTGCTGTCACTATGTTTCCTCCTGCATCCAATAAAGGGTGGAGATTCTCTTTAACCCCCCTTTTGGTGCTAGTGTATTTATAGAAACATTTTTTATTGTCTTCTATGGCAGTAGTCAGGTTAAGTTCTAGTGTGGCTTTGGCCCTTCTAATTTTCTCCCTGCATAACCTCACAATATCGTTGTAGTCCTTCTGAGCTGCCTGCCCCTTCTTCCAAAGGTCAGAAACTCTCCTTTTTTTTCCTGTGTTCCAGCCAAAGTTGTCTCTTCATCGAGGTTGGTCTTCTTCCCCAACGCCTTGTCTTTTGGCACGTGGGGACATCCTGCTCCTGTGCCTTGACGGTTTTCTTCCTGAAGACTATCTAGCCTTCTTAGACCTTTTTGCCCTTCAGGACTGCCTCCCAAGGGACTCTGTCAACCAGTCTCCTAAACAGGTCAAAGTCTGCCCTTCAGAATTCCAAGGTGGAAGTTCTGCTGACCTCCCTCCTTACTTCTCAAAGAACAGAAAACTTGACAATTTTATGATTGCTATGTCCAAGATGGCCTCCAACCATCACATCATCCACAAAGTCCTCCTCTGTTCATGAACAATAGATCCAGTGGGGCTCCTTCCCTAGCTGGCTCACTTACCAGCTGTGTCAGGAAGTTGTCTTCCACACACTCCAGGAGCCTCCTAGACCGTTTTCTCTCTGCTGTGTTGTATTTCCAACAGGCATCTTGTAAGCTGAAGTCCCCCATGAGAACAAGGGTGAGCCATTGTGAGACTTCTCCCAATTGCCTGCAGAATATTTTGTCTGCCTCTTTATCCTGGTTAGGTGGTCTGTAACAGACTCCCATCAGGATGTCTACCTTGACCTTTCCCTTTATTCTTACCCATAAACCCTATTGTCACCCTCATCAAGCTCCAGACAATCAAAACACTCCCTAACACACATGGGTACCCCACCCCCTCTCCTTCCTTGTCTATCTCTTCTGAAGAGTTTATAGCCACCTAATGCAGCATTCCAGCTGTGAGACTCATCCCACCACATTTCCATGATGGTGACTGTTTTATAGTTTTGCTGTTTCACAATGGCTTCCAGCTCTTCCTGTTTGTTGCCCACGCTGTGTGCATTGGTGTGGGTGCACTTCACCTGGGCTATTGATCCTGTCACCATTTTTGTGGAGAAAATCCCTAATTCTTATGTGACCATTTTCAGGTGCTTCTGTGGTTTTCAACACCTCAATAACCTTTGAGTCTGTAATGCTGTGTGGATCTCTATCCCCTGCCTCCACTGAGATGGCAGACTGAAAGTTCTCACTAGCACAAGTGACAATATGACAAGAAATTTATCAAAAGGACATTTTTATTTGTGTACAAAACAAAAATTATACATGAAACTGAATTTTTAAAAGCAATGTTGCCTTCCAAAACCTATGACTTTTTTCCTCTTTTTGATGACAAACTACACCGCTTGTGCTTTATAGCTAGATACACAAAAGAATTCATGTCAAACATGGGATGTCAGCTGCCATTTTAATTGTCTGCACCCAGAACTCAGCATCAAAGATGCTCCATTGCTGCAACAGTCTGGAAGCACCTATTCTTATATTTCAGTTTTCTTGCTCCTAATTGTGCCCATATGCAGCTCTGCTTTCAGCATTTGTCTTTTTCTCTTGTGGAGGACAGAACAGGTGATATTCCACCCACCTTGCCTGTTGGTTTAATGTGTTTGCAGCACATCAGTTATCCAGGAAATATGAGTTGGACTCAATAATACGTGAGTTGGATTCGATGATCCTTGTGGGTCCCTTCCAATTCAGGACATTCCATGATTCTGTGAAAAATGGGGAAAGGGCAAGTATTTTCTGTTCTGCTGAATGCGCCTGCTCTTCTGAAAGCATCGTGTAGTAGCTGAGATCAGGACCAGCTGCAGAGGGCACAGACGGCTTCCCCTCTCTCAGAGTTCCCATCTCTCAGCCACTGATCTTGCAGCAGCGTGTCAGCTCTTCCTGGTAGTAGAGTGGCAGGTCAGTCCATCCTGATGAAGCTATTCCCCTTTTTGCATAGTGTAGTCAGTGAGTCAGGCCTTGGGCATGAGAAAGAACATCGTTACCTAGCATGGTCATGGGAACTGGCATGGGTACCTATCTGTTACATAGAAAATTTCTGAGTTATTTCTGGTGTTAGAAGGATGCAGCTCTCCTCCTTCCTTAGCAAGAGCCAGGATGACAGGACTACAGGACCACTTGGTCTCTTTCTCTGGAAGAATCAGTATTTAATTACTACATAAAAAATGGCAGAGCTTTTTACAGAAGGGAAGAAGAACCCTCCTCCTGGAAATCATCTAAAGGAATAGGGAGTAGGGTACTTCCTGGCACTTGGCATTTGAATCTGTGCAGCTGGAGTCATGAGGTGAATGCAGGTCCCCTATGCAGTGGTGTGACCGATGTCAGCTGTAGAACTGGAGAGTCCAATATTTTTTCCTCTGACAGTGTCCTGAGATGCAGGAATAAACTCTTCTTGCTTTTTAGTAGGACCCTCTCTGCCTCATTTCCACCTCTGTAGGCACTTGGGTCTTATTTCCCATGCCACCTAAGTTCCTGCAGGATCCAGTGTCATCTTGTTACTGCAGCTGAAGCTGTGACACTGGAGGGAGATTGGCAAGAGCTAACTGGGCCAGAAAGAGAAATAACAAGCTGGCCTGTGTCCTGCTGACTTTTGCTTGTCATTACAATGCATACTGAAACCACTGGATAAAATATGCAAGCAGATCTTGGCAAATATTTGATAGCCTGGTGGCTTGAGTCCAGGTGAGGGCGTCACTGCTGAACTCAAAAGCATTAATCTGCCTTGTGATTCTCATTCCAGTGGACAGGATTAAGCAGCTCCCTTGGAGGCAGGTTCCAGGCATTTCCAGACTTCCTGCTGTGACAGCGTGAACAAAGCCCTGGGCAGGCATAAAGTGTCTGCCCATGCTGTCTAATTGTGGTGTTCTTACCCAGGCTACAGGCTGGATCCACCAGCAGGGCTCCCTGGGTAGGGGGACTTTCCTCTGTGTCACAGCCTGGGGGACTGTGCTAGGTCTAATTGCCTGGGAGGTAACAAGGGAGCTACTGGGAGGTAGGGAGGGGGCTCTTGTGCTGGCCTTGAAATCTGGAGCCAGGAGGCATTAGACTCCTTACTCTCAGGCAATCAAACCAGAGCTGTCTCAGGGTTCACTCGGGCTTAATAATCATAGAATCATAGAATACCTGGTTGGAAGGGACTTCAAGCATCATCTGGTCCAACCTTTCTTGCCAAAAGCATGATCTAGACAAGATGGCCCAGCACCCTGTTCAGCTGAAATTTAAAAGTGTCCAATGTTGGGCATACCGACCACTTCTCTGGGGAGATTATTCCAATGGCTAATTGTTCTCATAGTGAAAAATTTTCCTCTTGTGTCCAATTGGAATCTCCCCAGTAATATCTGCTTTTAACTCAGAATGCTTGAAGTTTGAAATACTGGGATGTCGACAAACTGGCATTTTTTGAAAAAACTTTAGTGGAAAAAAAATTCAGGCTACCGCTGTTCGCACTTCTAGAGAAAGCATTATCTAACATAGATAATATAATAGACAGAGAATTCACTGCACATTACTCAGGTATGTTGTGTAATAAACAAAAGAAATAAGTGCCCAAGTGCAAAGTTAATCTCTTCACAGCTTTCTTCTACTTGGTTTCTTATGACTTTTATGATCACAACCAAAACAATCAGCTTTGATTGTAAAACATATCAGGCATTCCACATCTATTTTTCATGTTTATTTGCAGTAAGTGAAGCATTTTTTCCTGTAAACTAAAAGGCATCTGATAAGTTTAAGATAAATCCATACATATTTGTGTGCACATATGTGTGTGCAGAGGTGGGAGCTGATGTGAGTCTGAGTGAGGGAAAATCAAAGAAGTACAATGTCAGAGAGTCTCTAGCAGTGTATATGGTCTGTGGCATCTAGCCTACTGCAAAGGAGAACAAAAATCAGATTGTTTCTCCTTCTGTGAGAAAAATACAGAACTTCCTTATTTTGCATCTCTGAAATGTGTTTTAAATATCCTTATCTAATCTACAGTAGTATTACTCAAAATGTAGGAAATAAGCATAAGACACGTAAGAATGCTACATTACGTGTATAGGTTTATATCTTTCTGGGCTCACTATGAACCTTTGGAGACGACCTGACTCATCTGTTACACATCTGTACTTTAGAGATAAGAGCTATTTTCACCAAACCTTCAAACCATTGCAATTCTAATTATTAGTAACTTTTGTCCAAAAGAAATATGTATTTTTTCTATAAGACAGGCAAAATTTTTGTCTATCAAATATTGTAACTAATTTTTGGTTTACTTCTTCATGGTCTCCTTTTTCCAGGGTATAGACTTTGAATAACTTATTCATATTTCATTTTTTTGAAAAATTGATTAAAAAAAAATCATATGCAGTTACTTAGAATGTGTGCATGTGGAAATAGTCCTTGATAACTAAAGCAAAATCATTTTAGTGCAATGGCATTTATATGCTGTGCACTGGTAAGTTTAAAACAGAATATGCTGCAAAATCTCCATGGAAGGATATATGTTTTTTAAAAAATTAAATTGATATTCATCCTTCAATACTAATCACATATTCATCTTAAAGAAATCATGCACTCAAAATCATGAACTTCTGTATTATATGTGCCTACACTAAGCAACCATCAAAGTCATAATTCTTAATGTTCTGCCGCTGCAACCTGTTCCATTCTGAGGGGGTTTTGAGCATCACGTGTGCAAACAAGCAACATTCTGAGCTGGTTTTGAGGTTAAAGCATCACTTATGCAAACAAGCAGCCGGGGGATCCAGCCTCCTCAAGACAGCCGGTTTCTCTGCAGCAGGACCCCCCTTCTCCTGCCCCAGCCGGGGCCAGAGGTGGGGCTGGGGCCAGGGGCAGGTGGGGATCCTTGGAGGCCTCCAGAGTGCCATCCTCTCCACCAAAAACAGACGCTTCAGCTTCAGGTGGGCTATATCCCTGCCCAATCACTTAAGAAAATAGTTTCTTGATTACTTACCTTAAATATTAAATATTAAATATTTACCATCAAGGGGGCATTCAGAATATGAAAACAGAAAACTCTGTAGGCAACTGGTTATTCTGAGTGTAACTTATTATTCTAGGTAGCATGACTCTTGCAAAATTACAGTGTCTGTTTACCTAGGAGGCAAGAAAGCCATTTATTATTTATGTGGGTCCAGGATTCCATTTGCATCATAAATTACAAATACATGTTAAAAACTGTTTACCATTCTCTGCTGTCAATTTTCATCCATATAGCTAAAATATATTGTAGAATAATTACATCTTAAGTATATACACAAAAGTTTTGTATTTTGGGGTTTATTTTCTTCATATACAGTGTCTGCTGATCTGCTGATCTGGAAACATTGCACTTAGATAGGGAGGTTGGAAGAACACAGAAGTCTCACAGAGGAGTGTTACTTACTGGAGCAGGGCTTTTTAAATGATGAAAGGGTATTTTTATTGCAAGGTATGGCAGACTATTGGGTACAAGGACATGGCTTCCTATGCACAACAAGAATATAATGGAACTTTTTGTTTAATGCATGGACTTAATTTACACAGTAGTGAGAACTATGGTCTGGACCATGGTTTTGTGTGGTGCAAACCCTGTCTTTCTGAAGTGGTTTCTCAAGTTGCCCTTACAAATGTATGTGCAGGCACAGCTGTGCTCAGCACAGCTGTATTGACTCCAAATTTACTGGGTCTGCTCCAGGGGGACTGGGGACATAGGTACCTTTGAAAATGTGTGCCTCGAGTACCAGGAGTGAAAAAGAGATGCAAGTTGTGGAGGCTCCTGTTTAAGTGTGCCGTCTCACAGTGTAGCATTTATTAAAAAGGTGTGTTAAAGACTGTGGAATATGCACTATACATGGTACTACACTGTCATCTACATACTTCTCTATCTACACGAGCAAACTGACCTACATTCATTTTTATTTTAGTCCTGTTTAAGTGGAGTCCTGCGAGACCTAGCTGCAGTCTACAGATTATTCACAAGGGGAGGAGGGGCAGACGCTGATCTCTCTGGCAGCCAATGACAGAACCTGAGGTAATGGCAGGAAGATGTGCCAGGGGAGGTTTAGGTTGGACATGAGGAAAAAGTTCTTCTCCCAGAGGGTGGTGGAGCACTGGAGCAGGCTCCCCAGGGAAGTGTCACGGCCCCAAGCCTGGCAGTGTTCAAGAAGAGACTGGACAATGCCCTCAGACACATGGTGTGAATTTTGGGGTTGTCCTATGCGGGGACTGGAGTTGGACTCAGTGGGGAATAAGCGGTCTTCCCCAAGATCAAATGGACAGACCCTTCCCTTCCTCCCTTCGATGTAACCACAACACAACTAGGAAAAAAAAAAAACCAATCCCCGGTGAAATGACGTGGGTTTTTGCCAATGGAATACGATTGGGGTCTTCGGTTTCACGCAATGCGGGGCAGAGCGCGGCCGCTGCTCCCCGCGGAGCCAGAGAGTTCCCACCGCCGGGTGTCAGCAGCGGCTGCGGACGGGCCGGGCGGCAGCGGGAAGCGGGGCCAAGGGAGGGAAAAGAAAAGGTTAATGCCTTCCCAGCAGCTTCTTTCCCCTAGTGTCACAGAGGCATCGTGTCGGTAGAAAGATAAATATTTGTGTTTTGTGGGTCGGCTGCACCTGTGGTGGATAAAAGGCTCAATAAATCCGCTTGTCCGTCCAATAAAGAAAACAGTGTTTCATGCTCGTGTGACACCACAAATATTTGCCAGGTCCACCTGGAGGTCATCAGCATGCAGTTCTGCCCTTCAGCCTCTCCCTTCCAGATAGCATTTAGCTAGTGCTTTTGCTCTGCCCTATCGATGCTGATTTTCCATTGTGCACATGACGAATATTAACTGGAAGCTGGAAATCTGCTTCTTGTTCACCTAAACAGCTTCCCTGTGTCCTGTGTTAACACCACTGATGTGCTATAGGATTAATAAATACAAACAAAAAAGAAAGAGGCAACATATTTAAACAAACAGTTGCTATCTTGGAAAGGCTGGGATGAATGCCTTTTCTTGCAGGGCACAGGTTCGGGCAAAATATTAAGCTGTTTTCTCTGCACAATAGATTATACCAACATATATTTAGTAAATACAGGTCACCCACTGTTATTTGACATTTGCTTAGAAATGTGATGAATCTCCTTATCTATGTAGTAGTGATCTCAGTTCAGAAGAGACTTTGAGTTTAAAGGGCAATATGTCTGTAGTAAATAATATTTCTTATTCCAGGAATTGTTTAGTCTTAGTGACAGGAATACTTCTGAATTATTATCCTGATGTGATGCTCTGTGTCATCTGGTCCTTTTTCTTTCATCTCACCATTTTTGACCCTGTTGAGTTGTCCAAGAGTAATATGTCTTTACCAGTAATAAGAAATACAAATCTATATTACCAATATATAGAAGCCTATATTCTATAGGAATTCTCTGTAGCTCTCATCATCTGTAGAACAACAATGTGTTCAATTTGACTGTTTATGACTCATTGCTTCTTGCTTTTCTACTACAGGAATTAGTAAACAGAAGCAATGGGTTTGTTATATAGTACAACCATCCCTCTCTAAACCAGGCACCCAGATAACTAGTAACTTCAGGTGTCTCTGTACCTCTAAACATTTTTACTACAAGATCTTGATTCCTTCTATTTCTGTGTTTAAAAAAGAAAGAAAAAAGAGAGACATCTCCCTGTCACACATTAATTAAAACTTTCAAATATAATTGTTTTAATCTTATTTTCACCTCTCTGTATGAGCTTCCCATTGTTGTCAGCTGCTTCAACAGACCTCATTATCCTGGAGGTTTCTTAAAGCTCCAGTCAGGGGACTAATTTGATTTTGTAAGAAGCCTAGCTTTTACAAAATCAAAAGCAATAGTGAGAATAAGTTAAAAGGAATAAGAAAAGGGAATTTGTGGTCGCTGTGACTGAGTACAAAACCTCATACACTAAATGAACAAATAGAATGAAATGAAGAAAAAATGTAAGAAATCCTTCTATTGCTTTTCTACCTGCATGATTATAACAAAAAATAGTATTTAATTTTATATATTTTTGATCTTGATGCATGCATTTTGAATATTCCAGATTGCCAAAATTACACCCTGACTTCCTTGAATGTTTATCTAATCACTTCTAAAAGCTGAGAGCACATTTTAAAGGCCACACATGATTTCAGCTGGCTAAGAAAAAGGCAGGGGTGGATCCAGGATCCAGTACTATGTGGAGGTGTCTCTGGGATATATTAACACTGGGCAAAAGCAGTTTTGAAACTGCCATTGAACTCTGACTCCCAAGAGCACATCTGAATGATGCTTCAAACGCATCTTCATTTACTTTCTTGGGGAATGTGTCTTTTATAAGTCTAACAGGCACATTCTGGTTCTACAAGCTGGTTCACAGAGTTTAATATATAACAAAATCAATGAGCATTGGAACAGGTAGCTTGTGAAAACTTGGCATATAGTTGATAACTAGAGTAATTTAAAAATGGGCTAAATTTATTAACTCTTCAGAAGAATGAAGTTCAGCTCCTTATTTGTTAAGGATCTGCTCAGCTCACAGTGAGAAAGGCTAAGAAGTTCCAGAACACCTGTATTCCTATAGCTTTATTTTGAAAAAAAAATGTTGTGATTGGCAGTGGTCAGTATTCAATGTATTCTGGAGGCCTGACATGTGCAGCACAAACTGGGAGGGACTGTCTGTCCAAGCAGGGCTCAGTTATCTAATAGGCTCTGTATCTTCTGGCTATTTTGCGTAGGTGCACGTATGGCACCGACAGTCACCTCATTAACTTTGCTACCATTTATCCACACTTTGGCATCAGTTCAAAGGACACTAAGATCTCATACATTTTAAAAGCTAAGCAAAACAGAGTGCCAACAGAACAGAAACTAAACATGTACAGAGGCACTTCCGTATGAGTGACCTGCTTTAGAGCACCTGCAGCTCTCGCTGGATTCAGCATGACTAATCTTAGGAATTTAGGTTACAAACTCTTAGGAAAACACGAAACTCCATTCTTCTAGGTTTCTATAACACAGTCCATGTCTAACAAATGCCTTGCAGATTTCACTCAGGAGTCAAAAGCTTTAGGTACAAAACACATAAGTGATGAGGTGATGTCCTTACTGCTTCACAGTCATCCTTATTAGCTGTTCATCACTGCCTTAAACTGCTGTTTCCCTAAAGCAGATTGGGTTCTCATCCCAATTACTTGTTTATTTATTGATTTTTATTTTTATTTTATTTTTTTTTAATTCTCCATAGTTTGGTCACAGTTTTCTTCGTGATTTCACCGTTTACATACAGTCTTCCTTCCAGAGTTGATTTCCCTCCATACTGAGAGTAGCAGCATCCTTCCTTAAAGTCACTGTCTTGAATTACTGGGAAAGTACATTTAACATTGTTATTCAGAAGGACTGATTAAACGATCCGCTTACATGCCTGCTTTAGGCCACCACATTTCATTGATTAAAAATATTGTTTTGTTGAATGCAAAGGGAGACCTACTTTTCCCTTTCCTTTTCTCTGTAAATGTAGCACTTGCAGCAAGAATGTGATGACTTTTTAAGGGGATATGTTGTTGTTGTCATTGTTTAGATAATTAATGCCACACTGAAGTGAAAGAAAAGGCCCAGGGTTTGGTAGCTTTCAGATTTTTTTTTTTTTTTTACAATTGACAAACACAGCAAAATATTGTACATTCACAACATGAGAAAAGGTAAATAATAAATACAATTGGTGCAACTGATTAACGGTCTTCACTGAGAGTTAACAATGACTTCTCCCCAGTACAAGACCTAGAAAGAAACACTTTGTAACAGACACAAATGTGCATTCAGTGCATGAAGGGAATGAAAACACCTAGAATGTCATATGGCACTGAGACTCAGAACTCCTTAAGCCAGAGCTGCCAAAGCTACAGCACTTGGATCGAGTGCTCTTCAGAGACACACAATTCCTGTCAGCATCAGCATTTTCCACTGCCAAAGGCTGAAGGTTCACAACGAAACTTAAAAAAAAGGTCATTTTTCTCCCAGACACTTGAGGCTGTCACACTGCTCAGCTATGACATGCCCATCGAGACAAAAAGAGTAGTGGCAAACAGTGTCTGATGATATTTTACAAGTGACTCTATGCAGGACTTCCAAAAAGCCACTGGGTTTAAAATGCTGCTGAGTGTTACTGTGACCCTTGCAAAACAGGCCTGAAATTTACAGTGGATCAAAGATGGCATTTTTGGAAAAATGAGTTCTTTCAAGCTGAAAGTAATTGCTAGAGATGCAATAGCCATGAATATCGTTTTACTGTTTCAGGCATCAGAGAACAATTTAAACAGTCTCAAACCCACTAGGCTATGTAACACTCCTTTCCTGTCCCAAAACCTCTCCAACATGTCTCTTCCCCTTTTCCCATCTTACAAATCTGATATAGGCATGTCTGTTACTGGAGTAAAACACTACTCTGCAGTGTTTACTTGAACTGGAGTGGCAAGATACATGATACGTTATAATAAAATGCTCTAAAAGGGTTGAAAGGTGCAGCACTACGTGTAATGTCATTTTAGGATCATCAGAGGTTTCAGGGGCTGTTGCAAGAGCAGACCAGGAACTAGCTTCCAAAGAACTGTTTCAGTTTGTATTTTTTAATCCATTGCAGAAAAAATAACCTTTACAATATTTTTCACAATGCCCTTACACAGTCCTGTGAATAGGGGGAGTACGGTGGACCAGTCTCACACCAGCATGAGCAGTGTCCTTCCAAAGTGCTTACAGGATTCAGCTCTATGATCCACGCAATCCATGGCCTAGAGAAAGTCTGTGTCCACAGAGAATTTCAGCTGATCTAGAAGCTGTTTATCAAGTTTATTAATCCTCTTAGATTTACATATACATAGGAATAAAGGATGGCTCAAATAAGAACTGCAAAATAGTTATAATTTTATTGGACTGAATTATTCCTAAAATGAATAAATATTTAAATGTGAACAATCACAGTGCAGCCACACACATTTGATGTTTATTGTCCAGTGCTGACCTTGTATTCACACTATTTTTCTTCTTCTATTTTCCTTTGTAAATTATTTGATGATGTTATTTTCAGTTCACTTCATATGGCTCTTTTTCGCTGTTCACAAATTGTGAGAGACTAATGGGACAATTCTTCAGCAATTACACTAAAATGAGCACAACAAAGCCCTGGTTATGTTTCATATTTCAATACATGAGAGCACTGCATGTCATATTTTCTCTTGAATTTTCAATATATTAAACTTTAATAAAGATATTATTCAACATTAGGTAAGACTACAGACACCAATGAATTACTTTTTAATTTTTCAGTGTAAAGTCCAGATGAGGCATCAGTTTATCATCCAGTCAGGCCAGATGAGATGTAAATCACAGAGGGGGTAGGATGCTGGCAGCCACTCTGTTCAAGCCATTCCTCCTGTTTTCTAATTCTGTGACTGTCTAGCGACAAAGCTTCTGAGTAAGAGCAATAACCCAGGACTTGCACTCCTCACTGAGTGCCATGAATGCCCTGAACACAGGTCTCACTGGAATCTTTCTGCAGGTATAGCTTACAGTGCACAGCACCCATCACTGTTTTTTCAGAGGTGACAGAAGCAATTTTTGCAGCTGTACTTAATTTAAAAATCTGACGTTTTTTTATTCCTGTACCTAAAGAACAAAGCCTTCTCTGCTTGTATGTTTTAGTACTTGCAAGACCCTAGGCAAATTGTCTGGCACTAGAAACCAAGAACACAAAACAAGTGTTTCTTACATGTATGTAAGAGAACTGAGGTGCAGACATTCCTTTAGAAACGAGAGGGGGTTGTACATCCAACTTTCCTTTATATTTGGTAAGCTTGCACAAAACATATGTTTTCTACCCAGATAAACTCTCTCACTATATATCCTATGGAAAGAACTATCTACATGAGACAGTATCTTCTATTTAGAGACTAAATGAAAAAGTCAGTCACATTGAAAATAGTTCTGATTTCTTTTTCTTAAAATATTTGGCTCTGTGTCTTGCCTTCGACTATCACAAAGCTAGAAGTGGAGGTGGGAATCAAACAGGCAGAGGAGATAACTGAGGAAGAATGAAGTTGCTTCTGAATCCCAGGTCAACAGTGTGTAAAATCTATTGATTTATACAGCCAGCTGCTTTAGATGAGAACAGAATTCCCCCTTGTACAATCTGTCTTGTAAAATGTTGAATGAATTGTTCAGAGGCACCTATAAATAAAGGTGTAATCACCTAGTGTACCCACACCAGTCTGACCTGAGTATTCCTATTTATGGGCAGTTATTTACATGGGTAAGCTAACTTAGTGGGAATTTAGAGAATAGAGAAAGGAGTTGTCTGCTCAAGGAGACAAAACATCTGGATACCGGAGCTAATGCTTGCTCTCATCTCCTGGTTTCACCCTTCTTGCAGCTGGATCTGTTGAGGAATACTTTGACTTGAGTATGCGTAGATGCTATTATTAGATGCAAAGGTCAAAATGTGTAAGAGGCTCCCACGTTTAGATGCAGGCTTCAAAATTAGTTACGTATTTATTCTGTAGAATTTATTTAGTCTTCAGGCTAAATTATTTAAAATGTCTTTTAGTCTGCACAATGGTACTTTGATGTCTTAGTCACTTAAATGATTTAAACCCCACTATCTGTTATTTCCTCTTATTTTCTTCTCTTTCATTCTTCCACTGCCTTATTTTATTATTATTTTTATTTTTATTTTTAATTTCCATTTTCAAGCATGTTTTATGAGCTACTTTGTATATTTATGTGTTCTGCTGAAGTGTCCAGAAAGTTGTGTAGATCCTGTGTATTTAGATGTTTAGATATCAAATAACAAACTTAAGAGGAAACAGACAAAAGTCCTGAGTCTGTCTGTATGTTAGTTGGAATCTGAACTGTCTACTTCAAAAACTTGGGCGTACAAGTCATTAGAAAGTTTTTGAGTTTAAATCATTTAAATGTGAAGCTTTAAGTTTTCAGTCTGTTATTTACTGAGACATATTATTTAATTACAATGCATAGTGCATACGAGAATGTGTCATAATGTGAGAGACCTCGTTGTTGGTCTACTCTATAGGGCACTCAATGTGGATCAAGAAAACTGGGTTCTATATGTCTCTTTGTGCCTCAGCCCTTCAGTTTTTGGGGACTCTGGCATGGGGCATGGGTAAAATTCATAGATTCATAGAATCGCTTGGGTTGGAAGGGACCTTCAAAGCTCATCTAGTCCAACCCCCTGCAATGAGCAGGGACATCTTCAACTAGATCAGGTTGCTGAAAGCCCCATCCAGCCTGGTCTAGAATGTTTCCAGGGATGTGGCATCTACCTCTCTGGGCAACCTGTTCCCGTGTTTCACCACGCTCATTGTAAAAAATTTCTTCCTCATGTCTAGCCTAAATTTCCCCTCCTTTAGTTAAAAATTTGTGCCTTTCTCTTGAAGCTGAATGAGACTACTATAGCGCAAATTCTTAGCTAGATAGACTGTAACTTATCACACAAGGTAGTGACTGCAATGCAGCGCTCAACACAGAGGGGCTATTTAAATTTTGTATAAACAGGGCGAAAAAGCACAGTACTAAACTAGTCTTATAAAACACGAGATACCACTGTAGATGCAAGTAATTCCTTAAGGTTTTCTTCCTCCCTTGATTTTTTTTTCACTATTCTTTTTTCCACTTAATCAGGTTTGCAGTTAACAAAAAAATCAGATTCAAATATGGAAAATATTCATGTTCTCCAGTGGGTTGTAAATGCTGTCATTAACCACAGCTGCTCTTCTACAGCCAGATATGCAATGCTTTTGCATTAGCTTCAGATCAATTACTCATGTAATAATGTCTTCCTGTTAGAAGACTATCTCTGCTAAATAACATTTTCACACATTACTGTTGTTTCAAAGAAACAAAGTCATGGGTTGGATTTATTTTGCAGGGTAAACTTTTAAACCTCCTCTATATCTTCTGACTTACTGAAGGAGAAAACACCTCTTCAGCTGGGATAGATTTACACTGATTAGGTTTGTCATGTTGTTTTCAGTTCAAGTTTTACTGGTTAGGAGTTAGATAAAAAGCAGGGAAAATCTCAGACAAATTCGTACACTGTTCTCTTGAATACAGGTGTTAAAAAAGTCCCCATGGATATTTTTAGCTTTGCTTCTAGCACAGTAGTCACGTTGCCATTCTCTGTGTGTGCTTAGTGAGAGTAAGTCAAGGCATACAACAGCTGTAAAGGAGCCTGAGATTTAAGAAGGTCCCTGGGTTATTTCCTGCTATGAAGTATTCATTTTTTGAATCAGATTTGTCAGTACCTGTGGTACAGATGATCAGCATATGCATCAGCGTTCCTGCAGAGCCATATTTCCTTTAGACCACAGTACTTTTTGGAGTGATCCATCCCTGACAGATACATTTAGCAGGGTCAAACCATTCTGTCTGAGATGGTGGAAACAGTGGGGACATAAGGTAACAAGGCAATACTGAATGTCCCCGAAAATGAACTACTTCATGAGTTTCATCTTAGGAAGTCTGTGTCCATGGAGATTGTGGATAGAACAATAGTAGATGGACCTTTGATAACATTGGTGTTTCTCTGAGGGAATTATAGACTTGGAGGTTGTGTTTTCTTCTAGAAAGACCTGGCTTGTTATGTCTTTACCCTAGGTCACAGAAGGGAGGGAAAAGTTAAGGCAAAAAGAGGGTCTGTATAGTTTTGACTCTGAAAGATTCAGTTCTTAGTCAGTTTGCTGCTTGATTATAGTGCATAAACATTATATGAGACATTAAATTGAGACTTTGTGAAGGTGAGCTGATTCAGAAGCAAGCCAGGTGTCTTCAAATTTAGAGCTGGAAGGTTCAGCATTCACAGAAAAGCTTGTTGCCCTTCTGTCTCTCCTTCCTTCCTCTCTCATGATGCAGAAATTGTGGATGCCTCAGCAACTCATTTGGGACATTTAGGCATTAATGTAATACTGATTAAACTAAGAGTAATTTCTGCCTCTTCCCACTCCTGTGATTCCCCCATATATTTCACCCATTAACATTTATTCTGTGATTCTGTGATCTTTTGTCAGTCTAAGAGCTGCATCTTTTCTTGATGTGAATGGTGAAGAATCCAAGATTAATAACTTTCTTTGATGAGACCCAGGTTAAGGTTGATTCAGCTTCCGTTTACTCTGCTATAAATCAGGAGTAAATCAATGCACATTAGCAAAACCAGACACACCGGATCTGAACTGGTGAAGCATGAAGAGAGTCAGGCTCTAAGCGTTCCACTTCTGCTGGACATTCACCTTGCCATTTCTAGCCCCTTCATTACTCAGGTGAGACAATGTCTCAAGCTTGTGAACATGATGGTCCAATGAAATTGGCATTTAGAATTATCTCTACTAGATTAGACAAAAAAAAAGATGCTTTGTAATTTCTAGGCTTTCTTTTTCTCTTTGTTTTTTTGTTATTGAGTAGCTTTCACAAATTCAGCTCTCTTCAAATAAAAGGAATTAGACTGTCAGCTAGTCTTTGCTTTAATTGGTTGAGTTAGTGCCTTGTATCTGCAGCTTTTGTCTTTAGGAAATTAATCTTTCTGAAATGCCCTGTGATTTTTGTGAGAGCAGTTTACAGCAAAAGTAGCTGGACATGGAGAACTATTTGGGACAGTATGGTAGTTTGTCTGCAGAAAAACATGTCCTACCTGGATAAAGAAGTTGTAGTAACAGTGAAATATTTGCTCCAGGATGAATGACCTTAGGGTGCCCTCCTAGCAGTTTAAGCTAAGCTCTGAAGCAGTGATCTTGACACGATGCACTTGTAAACACCGGATGGTTTTGAAAACATGACCCTAGAGTCCCTGGTTTTGCCACCGTTAATCATTAAAAGACAAATGAGGGGGGGAAAGCAAGTAGATATTTTGCAGAACAAAATATTATGAAGTCTGGCCTCACAATGGTATTAGTGTGTCTTCCACATGATAGATATTAAATGCAGTAAGAACTGAGAAGGATTAGCAACCAAATGCATGTAAAATATCTTTGTGTATATATTATACTAATAGAAAGGGCAAGCACAGGCAATGATGAGATGCTGAAACAGCTAAAGTTGTGAGCCTGCTGTAACTTGAAACTAACTTAGTTTAGCCAAACTTCTAAGATCTGGCCTAACCTAAGCTTTTAGACACATAATTGAGTGAGTATGTGAGGATTTTCCCCCTTCTGAAGAGACACTGACAAATCCCTTCTGATCAGTCGAAAAGTTCCCTGGCACTAACATTCCTTTTTTCTCCACTTCATTTGAAAATTCAGGACTGTAGTGGATTCACATTCTGGATCCTGTCAAACACTTCATTCTCTCTGTCATCCACAGAAGACTTCAGAGCCATGCTATCTGTTCATAATAACATTTTTTTTTCCTTTTGGTTTCTGAGTGTGTTCCAGAAAGTTACTAAAGTGTCCAATTTCTGATATGTCTTGACCTACAGATACAACATCATCAGTAATGATGGCCATAAGACAAGGACAAAGAGGGGTGGAGGGAATTGCTTTCTTCCAGTGCTGAACAAGGAATGTTACCAGAATTTGGTAAAAGTAATAAAGAATGTAATGGAGCTGTGAAATTAGGTATTAAAAGCAGCCAGAAAATCAATGTGTTAAGGTTGCCTGCGGACGTTTAAAAATATGAAAGTAGCTGATGTATAACAGAGTTTTTGCTTATCCTGCCAGCCACATTTTCTGGTCTCTTTTATGAGCCCTATGGTGCCAATACTGGTGACAACAGACTGCAAGGATTATTTCTGTATGTTGTTCTAACATAAGATTTTTTTTTTTTTTTTTTTTTTTTTTGTAATGATAGCCGTAACACATGGACAAGACATTCATACAAACTTTTTACTTTGTGAGGGTTATGTCATCATAAAAATGAGGGACATTCAACATTACTGACACCTGAATGCCCCAGCAGCAGTGGAAAAAAAGATTTTTCAGTGACATTTTGTGCTACGCCTGCCTCTGAAAACTGCTCCTTCTTTCCAAGGCTGTTTTTAGAGTGGCATTATTGAATGCTATGTTGTTGTGAACTGTCAATTGAACTGTCATTCTATGGCTATAAACTACCTAGGCTAGCAGACTTTCTGTTATCTTAGAAATGCAAAATGCTTCAATCCTGTTTGGAACATTATAACTTAAGCACCATTCTGTAAACAGTGGTGACATTTCCCTTTGCCCAGCGGTAGGATGCTCAGACAGACAGGAGACACTCTCAGCTAGTCACCCTCTCTACCTGGAGGTATTTCAAGATTACAGCTGCACCTCCTAACAGGGAAGTCTGTTTCACTGGTGCAGTCTGGAGGCTGAAATACAGGCACACAAAACATGTATTGAGTTTTTGATCATCTGCATGTTGCGAAAACTATCCCAAGATGGTTTTTGGGAACAAGTGTGCATGGCTACATTTCTTGTTTTCAGTGTGAATCCCTCTCCTTTCGCGTTCCACTCCCAACAGATTTTTTTGTTACAGTATCAAGAAGTTAAGAAGAAAAGAAGATGGAGAATGACACAGGTCATGCTTGTTCCCTGATGCACTGCTATCTACTTTGTTTTCAACAATAAATGTCAGGTATCTGTCATTCTGAGAAAACTATGGGAAAAATAAGAATTTTTCATTTCAGCAGGGGAAATAGATCTTCTAGGAGTGCAGTTCTTTAGGTTTTCAAAAATGAGAAGCTTGACCTTTAATAATGGCATCTTTTATTTAAGTGAATCTCCCGGCTTATCTTGTGCTCATTCTGGTAAGACTGAACTCACCATTGAGATATCTTGTGTAAAATGAATATGGCAAACTCGCACTTGAGCAGAAATATTGTAGAGCAAATATAATTAAGGACCATTGGTTATGGAAAAGTGCTTGTGGTAAGCACTCTGTAGCAGCTAAGCTTATTTTCCCCTTTTTCATGCTTTCATCTGAATTATTTCTAATGAGCTCTCTGGCTGAAGCTGAAACACTCGTATGACACAGAAAATCCCACTTAAATTATGCCTCATAACTATCGCAACCTAGTCTATCCCAAATCTCCACTAAAATGGCTCCCAAGAATTTCAAAAGTTAATATGATTGGAAGAGTACTGCTACATCTTTGCTGCCCTTTAAGGAAGACAATGTAAAGGAGATGTTAAAAATATTCCTTCTGAATTATTCCCCATAAATACTCCAAGGATGTTTCCTCCAGGCTGAAACCTGTAAAAGTATTTTTCCCTGTTGAATAACTGAGCTCACATGAGAATTAAATTATACAGTTTGTCTGCTTAAACTTCTTATTGTCTCTGACTGTTCTCCGTCTTTGTATTTAGTTATCTCAAAACGTGTTCATTAAAAAATTTCTGCATGGAATTTGATCTTTATGTTAGTGTCAGCTCCATTTTTATGGAACTGTTGGTCCAATGTGCATAAGAGGGACCAAGTAAGCAAGATATTGCCTGGGTGTCTCTGTTTGACATTCATAGACAACCTATTTTCCATTTAAATTTCAAGTTCATCAATGAGATAAAGGGTAATTGTGCACTATATGTGTTTGTTCAGTAATAGATGGTGTAATAGTATTAATTATGGAAAATGAATAAATAGAATTACCATTGTGATTTTGACCAATAAGCTGAAAATACATTTCCCTGTTTGGTATACATAACCTTGTAGTGGGAATCATATCTTTGTCTTTTGAAACTGAGATAGTATAGAGATGGTTCGATGAGCTGTAAAAGAGTGAATATCTGTGTATAACAACTAGAGGCTCTGAAAACGCAAATGGCTGCTAATACTGAGGTTTCTGTACCTGAATCAAGTCAATTGTAGGACAAAAATCTGAAAGTAAAGGGGGTGTGAGAAACACAAACTGAAATAAAACACCTGATTTTCACAAGTGTAGAGTCACTGACAAGAGTAGTAGTTCCTGAGAAATAAAAAGCCTTTCTGAAAAAAATTGATTTGCTTATTTAGAAAAATAAATGTGCACTTAGGAGCTGAAACTTAGGCAGCTGTTTTTGAAAAGTGTGTCCCATGGTCCACGCAGCTCTGTCTGAGCGACGATGACTTTCAACATGCAGCTAAAAACCAGTGCGCATGAGATTCAGGTTCAATCTGCTGGAGAATTTTCCTCTCTATGTTGCTCAAGGGTGTCTTGCATTTTTGAAAGGCAGTGGTGCCTGACTTGAGCTGAACACCCAGATTTGCTACCAGGCATCTTACCCCAAATCACTGCAGAGATTAAAAAGTGTTGGTATGCTGTCTGCCTTACATGTTTTCACTTCAAGTTCTATGTATTTCTCAAGCTGGCAAAGAGGTGGAACAAGATTTTTGGGTGAGTTGCATCTCTTTTACTATATTGTTTCTTTGAATTTTTCTCCCATTATTGGCGACAGCTAAGAGCTCAAACTCCTCAGTGAAGAAGCAGACTAAAATGTCTTGCAATTCTGTTTTGATATTTACTACAAAGGTAATTTCACTCTTCTGAAATTCACAAAAAATGTGTAATAAAATTTGATGTATACAACTTATTCATGTAGGAAGAGCTCTGAGTAAGTATGAAAATGCAACGTGGATAGGACTGAAGTATTGTGGGTATCTTGGAAATTATTCACAAAAACTCTTTCATGGTGCCTTTGGAACTATTCAGAGGTGTTCTGTCAGAGTGCATATTGGCTTAATGGACCTGGAGATCACTGACACATCTCTGTCAGGTGTTAACATGCTTCAGTGGAGAGAACTGAAGATAAAAGAACTAACGGCTCTGCTGAAATATGTGGATTTTGTTCCAATAATTCTTCTAAAGGGCTCTGTAAGAAGAAGGTGATGCTTTTAAAAAAAGAATACACAAAAGAATGAAAAGTAGTTTTCAGCAGCTTCTGCAGATTAATGCAATGTTTGAGTGCCACCCTTAATTCTTGTTTAATATTAAACCAGCAATACGATGGAGAACAAGGATAGTCTACACACTTTCCTAGCAATAACCTGAACATTTAATTTTTATAAGGTTACCAATAACAACTAATACACTTACAGACTGGTTAAAAAACAAACAAAAACCAAACAAAAATCACCATTACCTTCTTTCAAAGCAAATCTATTTATCTGTGGTTTCTCCTCTCAAAACATAAGGCTGGAGTTTCCTCACTGTAAGCTAAAACTCAGGCCTAGTCAGACTGTTGTGGTCTGACTAAAGAGCTACTTAATGAGAACTGAATCCTGCCACCTGTTTTATTGTGGGACAGAGCCCTCTCCCACAGCATATGAATCTTTAACACCTTCCTGCAGGATGCAGGTGGTTGGTCTGGGTGAAACTTCTGTGTAACTGTAGTGGGACAGGCTGTGAGCAGCCTTTTCACCAGAGTTTAGAAAGAAGGAGGCTGCAACCAAGTATTTTTCTATTTTATTTGACCAGTTAGTCCTTATATCCCCTCACACTACCATTTCAAAGGCCCAACATGAAAATGGTGAGCTTTTTGGTTCCTTCAGAAGGAATGAAGAAAGCCCAGGAGACCAGGGTACAGGCTGCAACAGCCTGTGAATTAAGCTACATAAAAAGCTTGAAGGTTACCAAGCCATGGTGAGTGATGTTATTTTTCAATTTAATAGGTATAATTTGCTTACATTAACAGCCTTAATCAATGTTTCAGACCACTATTTGGCTGCTTCCTTCATGACACCTGTAGCTAAGCTGCCTTGTCCCACAGAACAGCTGCTGAGATCAGAGGTAGGCAGATACAATCCTGTAGTAGAAAATTAGCTGGGATAGGCTTATAGGGTACTGCTCTATTTTGCAAAGTGACACCTATATCCATTCCCTTCCTTATGGTGCTGAGGCAATGAAAACCCTCCAGCACCATCAGGTCCATTAACCAGCCTAAATCAGTAGCAACATTTTGAGTCTGGAAGAAGGTTAAAGGCCTTAGACCGAATCCTCCCCTCCCCTTCTGTAACAGAACTTGTATCAATGGTAATGGGTTCAGGAACTGCCTAGTAGCTTTTTATCCCCTAAGCCACCTGGAAAGTGTTTAGGGGACCACTTGGGGAAAAGCACCTGTAAAGCAAAGAGGGGAGCGCTTGTCTTGTGGGAAGAGAGTTTGAAAAGGTCACAGAAAAGCTACAATCTCCACCCCCACCTCACTTGCCCCACTTGTTTTAAACATATTTGACCCTTCTGTGCATGGGATCCCAAATCTGTAAACAAGAATGCTCTTAGACTCTTACTTTTCCTGACAGTAACCTTTGGGACTGAGGTGGATTGAACTGGCAGAGAGATTTATTCAGAATAGCTCAGTATGAGAGTCAGTGCTCAAAATAATGATTTGATTTCACTGGGGGGCATGGAAAATTCTTTAAAATGTGTATTTGACTCCACAGGTATCAGTAGGTCAAGGTACATTCAGGGCAGTTTCTAAACAACCCCTCCATTGTCTAAATGAAGCCATTATGCTGTGAACTGGAAGTACTGTTACGATCCCTCATCTTATGGTAAGGAGCCTTCAGATCTGCTCCCTAGTGACAAAATTAAGTTAAGAAAAACCCAAGAAACCTGAAAGACCATCAGAGTGGGAGCACCGGGTGGAGGCAGTGTCAAAGAGAAAGAAAAGTAAGAAAGAGCATTGTGCTTTGATTAAACTTTTCTTCCCCTGCAGTGTGGAGGGTATCTTTAGAGAAGAACACTCTGTAGGTGGGATTTTTTTTTGTTCCCCAAGCTCTCACAGTCTGTGTTTAAAAATACCAGCTTTTACTTTAGGAAAAAGGAGCAGCATTTGTGTTATTAAAGAAGATGAGTAAAGATTGTTGCTAGCAGAACAGATTTGAGCTGCATGGCAGCAATGCAGCATGTGGGTTAAGTGTAGCTGTTAATCTGCTGACTGTGTTAGTGGAGCTGCCTTCTGTAGTGAGATGCTTGAGCACTTGCTTTAATTCTCAGAGATCCCAGGGTGGTTTGAGCAGCACATCTTCCATAATTAATTGCATGTGTAATGCAGTCCATTTGAGAGGTCTGTGATTACTTGCCTGTATGTTACCCAAAGACATTACAATATCAATAGCACCACTAATTTTAATTAAAACTTTGAAATGCCTGCCTGTTGAAATATTCATTATTATCACTTGATTATGCTGTTTTGTAATCTTCTGCACTCTCTCTTCATTACTGATTATCAAGACTATGCAAAAGTATGACACTTCAAAACACATACCTCCTCCATGAGGGCAAGTATTCAGAGCTGTGTTATAATTTTGTTTTTGTTAAGAGACAAAATAATCTCCCCCTTCTCAAAGTAGTAACAGTCTCTGTAGTACTCAGAAAAAAGCCCACTCTCTGGCAGGCCCTCAAACTTAAAGTGGAACTGAGCTCCAAAATGCTGACTAAAATGGAAGGCTTATGCAGTGGTTTATTCATTTATCTTTTGACCTCTGGATTTTTTTCATGCAGATCCACATGACAGAGGTGAGGTTGAAATGCTCATATAGCCTAAATAGACTCAGTCTATGTCACAGTTTGCAGCTGTAGCTCAAGAAAGATGTGGAAGTGTTAGTGCAAAGGAATTACACCTTAGGAAACACCGTATGTGTGGGCTTCAACTTGCACTGTTTCTAAGAATCCCATCATAAGCTAAAATACCCAAATACTTGTATTGCCAACACTGGTGATCAAATGTAGAACAATAGAAAATTACTTGATCAGGGATTTCTCAAATCAAGGTATTCCTTTGCAAAAAGACAAAGAGGGAATACATTCAGGATGCACCATGTGCACATGAGAATCAGTCTCTCAACGCTGTTTCTGCTAATAAATGGAAAAATAGCTGTCTCCAGCTTTGTGGATAAAAGGGTTAAAAACCTTTTAGTGGACCTCGCATTGCTCTACCAGTTAAGTCATTTTAATTGGCCCGACTCTGTTATTTCAAGTAACAAGGTGATTCACCTAGGCTGCAGTGACAGAATAATAGACATTTCAGTTTCAAGTAGTTTCTCTTTTAAAATCCTCTATCTAGTACGGCACATAAGTGGTAAACTCTCAAGCTGTCACTGAGAGTCTATAAAAATGGATTTTTGTAATCTCAAATTTTGCCTTCTAAGTCTCAAGCAAAGTATGTTTGACTTCAACCAGGTACTTGTGAACAAATTTTTTCATATCAGTGGCCCAAAGTCTCATTTTCCAAGAAGTCTCCAACCCTTTCCCTTGGATTTCTTTTTGCCTCAAAAATCCTTCTCTCAAGCTACGTCTATTGGAATGGACAGAGGAGTTACAGTGACTTCTGCCCAAGCAATAGAAACTATTCTAGAAAACTAAACACTCATTCAACTAGAGTCATGAGAAATTTTTAAAGAAGCTTGTAGCCTGTGATTACCCAGAATATAGCACTCCACAGGCTTTATATAACAGATCCTACGCATCTAGAAAGCTACACAAAAATAAAACTTCAACATTAATGGAGCAAGAAAAAGGTTGTGAATAACTGCTGCCAATAAACAGTAGCTTCTTTGAAAGTAAGAATGACCTCAAGAATAGAAATAAAATGTGCTGATGCTCACAGATAGCAAAAGGTGAGAATTAGTTTGCCAGCGTTGCAGAAAATTCTGCGGCAGTGATATTTTTATATACTGTATAAAAATAAATACTACTGTTTCTTTGTCCCATCAGTAATTTTATTGCTTTAATTGTAATCAGCTCCATAGTAGTTATTTCCTTAGTGACCTATGCAACAAAATATTAGGAAGATAGTTTTGCAGTCTATTAAAGAGATAATTTAAAAATAATTGTCCAATGTAATAGCTATGATATATAATATTAATAGCCTCAGCAACTATCAGGCCTTAAGAGATGATCTGTAATCATCTGCCACACATCATGCTTCCCCAGGACTTCTCTGAACTGAGGCATCTCCCTTGCACCTAGTGCAGATGTGCTCAGTCTGGTGGTATGTCCAGCTCACCACCATTATTTGTGGGCAATTTGGGATCGGCTGTAAGCTATCTGGACTATTCCAGAAAGCTAGGAACTTTTCTGACTTGCTTCAGTGCTCAGGAAGAGACTTCGTAAGTAGCAGCTCACTGAAAGTCCAGGATGGCTGGGGCACTGATGTCCCTTGGGCAGGCAGCACACGTGCATGGCAGGTCCCTTTCTGAAATGGGGTCAAAAGCAGGGCTGCAAGCCCAAAGACAACGTCATGTAAGAATACATTCCACCTAGATTTGAAGTTGTCAATGTGTTTACTGCAACAGTAGACTGAAAACACTGACTGGTTACCTATATATTTTTGAGTACAGCTCAGAAACTTTGTCATAACATATTGACAGTTTAAATTTCCAGATATTGCATCTTGTATCATTGCCATCTAGGCAGAAGAACCAGCTATTTTCAAGTTTCTCTCAGGCACTTATATCTTTCAAATTGTCAAATAATTATGATTTTGTTAAGCTAAAGAGATGGTTGTGTGACGTAGGTACTGCAACAGAAGTACCATTTTAGATGCTCTGATATATCTTGTCTGGCCTCCAAATGCTTGTTTAGAAAAGCACTGGTCCCCTGTAAGTTCTGGGTTATACTTGCCACCTCCTCCCATATGTTTTGCATTATAAACTGCTAACATTTTCTGTTTAGAACAGGCCTAACTATATGACTGGGATACTCCTCCCCATCCTCTCTGGGACAGTCAGGCCTCTTCTGTTTTCAGCAAGTCAAAATAAGGTAGTCACCATATTTTCTCAGTTTTGAACACCAGATGAGGACTGAGAGGAATTACAATTTATAGAATGATGATGGTTTCTGAAAATGGAAGAAGGCTGTTAAAAGGGGATTAAAATCTACAGGCAAAAGGATAAAATACTTGCAGTTGGTATGGTGACTGCTAAAAGACACTGTCAGGGATACCAACTGTATTCTGTTTATCAACAAGGCTTTGAAAAGACCAAACAAGAGCAAACACAGTTAAACAGCAGAGTAATAGTGGTTAGAAAAGAGCATGGATTAGGCCAAATTAAAAGGGGAACAAGGATGAAGATTTTGAATAACCTACCAAGGGTAAAAAAAAAAAGGTGTGGGTTGTTTTTTTCCCCTTCAAATTGATCAAAATGAAGAAGCTTACCAAAGAGCTGGTAGGACAGATAGATTCTCAGGATGTAAAAGAAATGGTCAGAGGTGGTTGGCCTATAACAGAAAAGCCAAAGAAGTTATTTGTCTCAATGTTTTCTTGAAGAGGGCATGGGCAAGTCTTTACAAAGAAAGAGCATGATGAACCATCTCAAACTGAAGTGTCAAGTTAAATTTCTCAAACTCAAAAGGTTTTACACAAACAGATAAAATGAATATTAATAAATAAAAGAACCAGGTGGTATTCTTTCAAGCATTGGAACAGAACTTTAACATGAAATTGTGAATCAATCACAATAGTAGGCAATTGTAGTTAGTTGCCTAAATAATTTCCAACATTAGGGACTATAAAGAGCCAAGTAACAAAGGAGATATAGAAGACTACAGACTAGACTTTGATTTTCCTACTAGGTATATAAAAACATAATAAACAACAGACTTAAGTAAACAGAATTTCAGAATGCAGTCTGTCTTGTGCAGATACAAAAATATGACACATGGCAAAGAATTAGCAGGGCTTTCATATAGGGAAGCGATGTCTCACAAATAACCTAGTGTTCTTTGAAGGAGTCAGTAATTTATGAACATAATTACCAAGGTGATCTACTTGGATTTCCAAACAGCTTTTGATATGATCCCTCATCAAAAAGGTTTAAGTAATCTAAGCTCTCTTGAGATAAAAGATAAATTCCTCTTGTGACTTAATAAAAGCAAATATGACAGGAAATGCAAAGACAGGGAAATGTGATTATGTGAAAAGAAACAAAAGGTACAGATAAGGAGAGGAATTACAATGGATGCTGCTGTTGAGGAAGTCTAGCTATTGAATATATTCATAAATGACCTAGAAAAGAAAGTAGATACAGGGAAACAGAATTTGCTGCTGCTGATATGTTATTCAAGGTATTCAACTGTCAAATTGACTGCAAAGAGTTAGAGGAGGATTTCATGACACAGAATGACTGGGCAGTAAAATGGCAGATGAAATTCAAGGTCAATATATGCAAAGAGATGCACATGGAGAAACACATGCTTAATTGTACATGTAGAAATTGGGTCCTAAATTAGCTATTGCCTCTCAGGAGAGAGAACTTGAAGTCATTGTAGCTGATGCTATTAAAATATCAGTTAAATGCTCAACAGTGGTCACAGGAACAAAACGTTTGATAGGAATGGTTAGGAAATGAAATGAGAACAAAATATAAAATTATAAACCTGTGGTATACCACATCTTGAACAGTGTGTATAGTTATTGTTTGTGTTTCTTGAAAAGGAGAAAGTGAAACAAAAAAGGTCCAGGGAAGGTAACCGCAGAGGTGGAACAGCTTCTTTCCAGGAAAAACTTAAACAGGTTGGAAAAGAGATGACTCAGGATGATATTTTTTATATATATATATATATATGTGTGTGTGTATATATATGTATATATATAAAATAAATAACATAGGGAAGGTGTATGGAGAAAGTTTATTCCTTCGTCTTCATAGTGCACGAAGTAAAAATAACAGCTAGAGATGGAAAACAAAAAAAAATAAAGTACATTTTTATATCGTGTGTAATTGAATTTCAGCACTCCTTACAGGGGGTTGTTGTGGTGATCACATTTAGAGCTGGGTGTAAAATCTGCTGAGAGTGTGAGCTAGTAAACACCACGATGCATCTCATGAGTTCCATCAGCTACACGTTGTTGGAGGGAGATAGAGGTGGTGATACCACATGGTCCTTGCCTCGCCTTTTAATATTTCCTTAACCATCTGGTAGTTCCAGCTGTCCTTGAGGGGATATTGAGAAAGGTGTACCGTCTTTCTTACCTGCTACAGCTATGTTTTCTTCCCTAAGTCTTGTTATTTATCTTCTGATAATACCAAGACAATCCCTTCTTACTAGGCACTATGCATGCAGAGGATGAGTGCATCTCCTTGCCGTGAAGCGCTCACTTGAAGACCGTGTTAAAACAACAGTTTACTGGTTTACAGATAAGAAAGTTTGCCTCAGCAAGATTATATACCTTGTCCAAGGTCACACAGAGAACCTGTTGCAATGTATTGTTGGTAAGATCACCCTTGCACTCCAAATGTGGTTAGAAAATATGTCACAGATTTTAGTCATGAGTGTTTTTAATAGTCTGGGCCTTGTTTGGGTTCATTATTCTAAGTAATTTAGGACCATGGTCCTATTAATTCTATAGCAACTTTCTGTATCCAATTATTCAATTATAGAATATTACCTCATTAATGACAACAAAACTGATCAAAATTAAGGATTATTTAATACACATAATTGGATTCTTCAGCTTTTAATCAAATAAAGCATTGATTATTAAGTGAAATGGAAAGCACTGTCACCTTAGCAGAGGAAAAAGCAGAGAGGAATGATGACAACTAGTCTAACTTATATTATTTTCCCCTTCCTTTACTGTCTTTTTCCCTTCTCTGCAGCACACCCACTGTGAGGTTCTTTCTCATCCCAGCTGTCTCCCACCATTTTTACCTTTGTCCTGGTGCTATGGGAGCAGAGTGTTCAGACCCTCCATGCTGTCAGTGTCTTTTTTCTTTCCTCTCATCTTTATTGCTTTTGAGCAATGCAGAAACTGCTGCAGAGTACCTTTATCCCATGAACCTCAGAGACCCAAAACAGGTCAGAACAACTTGGTTGAAAGTAGCAGATGGCAATCTCATTAAATAATCAATGTCTATGTTATGACCACACATACAGTTCCAGTGCAATTAATGTTGCAGATCAGCAGTATGTTGAAAAACTCCCGAGGCAGGTATTAAAGTCAAATGGTTCCCTTCCCCAAAAAATCATGAAGTAAGAGCTGCATTGTAAACACAATTATAGTCATTTGAATCCCAAATCATATTTTCCTTTCTTTGGTTACTGAAATATCTCCCTTTAAATCTAAGCCATTGTAAGCAGCAAAAATACAGAATATATGAAAATGATGCTCCTATCTCAAACCTTATGACTTGTATGTATTAGGGTAGAAAAGCAAAAGTAATAGTAGCATGTATGATACATATTACTTTGCATAAGGTCAACAAATTTGCATGATGCGGCATGCAGGATACAATAAATTAAGCAGGTAAAGGAAGACCAACACAGCCTTTGAAAAGTGGAGGAGTACTGAAATTTGGTACTAAATCATATTAACTCCTACAAACCTTCTGAGACTTAGGTCAACTTGGACTGTTCTTAGAAAAGCTTGTGAGACTTTCCTCTTTATAAAGCCATGTTACTGTAGGAAAATTGACATCCAAACTTGCTTCTCTCTGAATGTAGATCCCAAACCAAATCTTCCAAAGTATCTTATAAGCTGAAGAAAGAAAACCATAGTGTTGCATGCAAACAGGGCTTCCAAGGAGTACAGGGGAAAAGAACCAGTGATTTTATGAGACACAGTAGTGCTCACATTGTCCTTGATCCGTTCTCAACAGAAGCTTCTCTAATAGAAGGAAGCAGAAAAATTAAGTAAATTGAATAGCTTCGAGTTTGAAGGAAAACGATTCAGAAATTCTTGTCTGAGTGTGGTTGCTTCTGTCTAAGGGTAGTCTAGCTCTCTGATGCTGTTGTTGGAAACTGTTTTGTAATTAATCCCCAATCTGGTTCTTAGACTGGTGCCTGTAAACTGCCCAGTGAGAGTTAATTTTCACAGCTCTAAGCACGTATATTAAAGTTTCAGGTGATCAGATGTTTGTCTTTTAATATTATAAAATGAAATGGCAGAAAGGAGTCAGAGACTCTCTTCACTGCAAGTCAATCAAACTGTAAATAAGGATGCTCTACTTTTCACCAACCCCAAATCAGCAAAACAACTCTTTGCTTACTTAAGGATGCACCGAAGGGCACAACTGCAAAGGAAAGGGGGAGTTCTTGTTCAGTCAGTGCCTTTTGCAGCTGAGCAGTGGCTTATGACACTGAATGGATATGATGGGTGAAATGCTGCTCTACTTCCAGGTAATGAGAGTTTTTCCATTGACTTCAGTGCAGCCATGATTTATTTTAAGCATCAAACTTTAAGCATATGAACTTACTTTCACCTGGCATAATTGTTAATAATAATTAAAACGATGTGAAATCAACATTTTATATAGGAGTTCTGAACTACATAAATCGGAAATATGCATCTAAATGAAATATTTTGTATTTCTTTGATTACTTTAATACAATGTTATCTCATTAATTATGTTATTAAACTGTGAGGATTTTAATAACAGTTACTTTTAACACACATACATGTAAACATGATGTCATTTTCCTGGCATAAATATTTTTTTTTCATGCAATTTGTTTCATTCTTGTCTCTTATTTGTATGGATTCTTAAAACTTTAATGTGATTATTTCTTAAGTCTTAAGAGGCCAGCTAGCGTAGCTACACAGTGAACCAAATTAGAAATAAATTAAAAACTCCACTGCCTGCCCTTCTCACCACTTTCTGCTATATTGCAGTGGCAGCATGAAAGTTGTTTATCACTGTAAGAAAATCTGAGCAGTTATTCAGAAAAAAGGAGACACCCTCCTTACCTTTGTGCAAACACAATTGATACACAGTGGAGAATTGAGCTTTCTGCTCTGCAGAGAAATGACTTAAATAGTAAACCTTTGAAGGTCTCTACGGAAAAACAGCTGAGGCACAAAGAATATGCACAGTTTCCTTAGTTAATTTTGTATGTCTTGTGGTAAAATATTTTCTCTTTATGAATACTAGTGATGTTATAGTGATGTCAATATGAGGTTTCATCTATTCTGAGTCAACTATATAAATCAGGCAAAAATACCAGGGAATAAACGATATGTATACACAAGGCTGAACTAAGAATTAATCTTTTGAAAGACTTCATCAAAACTGATGTGATGATATTCAACCCATTGCAACACACTGCAGTGTAACGGGGTTGCAATTTGTTTCATTGCATCCTTGGTCCTTTTTAGGAGATTTTGCAATGTTCTTAATTTGTTTGTTTCAAAAATTATATTTAGACTACCTATACTAAATGCAAAACTAAACAAGATGATCACAACCTACCAAGTTTTATGAACTGAAATACAGAAGAACAGTCCTGAGGAATAGCTGGGAAAAATATTATACTTTGTTCAAGGCCAGATGCAAAAATAGTCAAGAGAATGAGCAAAACAAAAGTGGGCTTTTCAAAACATGACATTGTCTTGCCTGCAGATCCCAGGTTGTGCAAAACTACTTCAAATGTACGCTTAACCTGCTGAATGGAAAACTGAAAAATTGATCAAAGCACCATTAGAACTTTGTTCTCAGAGCCAGCCATCTGAAAGAGAGGGTACCCCTAAGCCTGGATGCTGACCAGTGTCGGTGCTCAGGAGCACACAACAGTTCAGACAAGGGCAATTTTCTTGAAGTATCTTGTAGGAAATGCTGAGGTGCTCTTCTAATTGGGAGGTTCAGAGCTTGTTGGAAAGCTGCACTAACTCAAAAAGTAGTGGAGACTCAAAGAAACTTTTAGACAAGGTGGTGTTTGCTAGACCCTGCTAGAGACAGCAAACGCCAAAACTTGGTGCTGCCAATGGGGCTCCCACGTGGTTTCTACATGTCAGCCTTTTGGATGTTTTTAATGTTGTTTTTGATTTTACTTTTGCATTTGCTAAATGCAAATTTCTGCTGTTAATGCTCAAAAGAGATATTTATCAAGTACAATAAACTAATTTTAGAAAGAGAGTTTGAAAGCTAAACAAAAATATTAATCACTCTGGTCTGTTTTCACTCCCTGATTCTTTGGTTCTCATGTTATTACTCTTCAGTGAAATCGAAGCAGCAACATTTTTTTATAGCTGGATGACTTTGACAGCTTGTTATTTTTTGGGTGAAAATGAAACTCCCAGAAAATGTGACAGGTCAGACACTTCACCTGTTCTTCTTAGTGGGCTGAGGAAGAAATTGTTGGAGGTACCAAGGGTGTCAGTCTGTTGTTGGGCACTGGGAGGGAGCAGTGCCTCTCAGAGGTCCATTGTTGCAGTCTTCCTTTTTTGTGAAATGCCAATCATGGGGTTTCATTTTTAGGTCCATATCCTGGTGGAGGAATTGATTATATCCTTTTTTCCTGATCTCCTTTTTTTTTGTGTCTCACCTGTGGCAGTAGGGCTGACTAGGGGGCTGCTGGGTGCCTGGGTGGGAGGTGGCGATGCCACCTCACTGTGCCCATCTCAGCTGGTTCCAGCCAATTCCAGCCATCTCCAAGACCCATGGTTGTGGCCAGCACCTGCTGAAGAGCATATGTGGTTGGGCAGGCATGGCTGTAGGTGCGTGGCAGACATGGGCAGAGGAGGCATGGGGCAGATGGGTGGAGGGAATGGTGCTGGGCACAGGGCAGGAGGCCCACTGCTGGAAGGAGGAGGCTCCCCTGAGCCTGAGTGTTACTCATGCTGGGTAACACTGAGGGACAGGGGCTGTGGGTTACCTACAGCAGGGTAGAGATATCCCTGAGGGGTCTCCCAGTGGGGATCCATGCTGGAGCAAAATAGCAGTGAGAATCATAGAATCACAGAATAGTTTGGGTTGGAAGGGACCTTCAAAGGTCATCTAGTTCAATCCCCCTGCAGTGAGCAGGGACATCTTCAACTAGATCAGGTTGCTCAGAGCCCCGTCCAGCCTGGCCTGGAATGTCTTCAGGGATGGGGCATCTACCACCTCTCTGGGCAACCTGTGCCAGTGTTTTACCACCCTCATTGTAAAAAATTTCTTCCTTATGTGTGGCCTGGATCTCCCCTCCTTTAGTTTAAAACCATTACCCCTTGTTCTAACACAGCAGGCCCTGCTAAAAAGTCTGTCCCCATCTTTCTTATAGGCCCCTTTTAAGTACTTAAAGACCACACTAAGGTCTCCATGGAGCCCTCTCTTCACGAGGCTGAACAACCCCAGAAGCCAGGGCAGAGGAGGACAGAAAGAAAGGAGGAAAGAGGAGCAACAGGAAACCACTGTGCAGGGACAGCACCCTCCTGGGGTGCCTGTCGTGCCTCCAAAACCAGACAGGGACCTGGCACCATATGCTGTGAGAGCAAGGGAAGGCAGGAGGAGAGGCACTGGGCTGAAACTGAGCATGGGGAAGGGGGATGAGAGGTGTTTCCCTCAGTGTTTGTTTAATTGTTTGCCTTCCTGTTTTTCTTAATACTTGAGTCAGTAATTAAAAATTTATGCTAATTTGCAATACATTACATTAAGTGCAATTCCCCAAGCTGAAACTGTGACAGGCCCATGACAGGTCCTTTTCCTGAAACATTTGCTTCTGATGATGTTACTGAGGAAGATTTTCAGTGATGAAGGAAGCAGGGCTAGAAATGACCATGAAATGATGGAGCCTTCTCGGATGACAATCTCACTGACCTCAGGATACGGACAACTGTGTTCCTCCTTCTCCTTTCTGCTTCCCTCTGCCCTTCTTCCTCCCTGTTCCCCATTCCATTTCCCTCCTTGTTAGGGAAGCTGTGCTTCCCACTATAAGAAAGCAACTTTGGTGACAGGGCACAGAGCAGGCATGCAACAAGGTGAAAACTTCAGAAATGACACAGTGGAAATTTTCAAGGTGTTGTAGCAGCATGTGCTTGAAACTATTACAGTACATGGGGTAACCTTTGAGGATGGCAGCATGCTGCCAGTGTTGTACAGTTTTACAACTTTATTTAGACTCCTTTATTAAAATGAATGTAAAGTAAGCTACTATAATGCCTTGTCCTTTTCTGCACTGAGTACACTTGACAGGGGAAATAAGGATGTACTTATTATCTGTCTGATGAATAATGCAAAAATAAATCCTTATTATGAAGCTTGCTTATATAGGTCTGTTTCAGATGTTAAACCATTATATCTTGCCTCTAAGCTACATTATTCCCCAATGCAAACAGAAATTTTCACAAGATGGCAGTTCGTACTACACATTTGAATTTATATAAAGTAAGGCATGCCGTCTTCAATGTATCTCAGTAAAAGCCTTTGATTTATATTTCCTAGAACTAGGTCACATAAAGCATTCATTTTAGGATGAGGATATGTATGTGGCTGCTTATACTGGCATCTTTGGCTCTGAATGAGAATATATAGCTGTGTTAAAGAGATATTTGTCAAGCAAAATAATGGCATATTGTTTTCCTCTGAGTTAAACGTGATAATTACTCATGGTTTATATGAAACCATCAGTATTACATAGCTTCTCTGTTATTGCTATTCACCCTCTAGGTACCCTGTAAGTTTACCCGTAGTGTTTGTTACTGTCTTGGTGTTGGTTGATCATACTGAGAAAAATGGAATTATGGTGGGAAACAGCCTCCTGTATCACAGAGTTCAGGACTCTGCTACTGCAGATAGCCACATTATATAACATATGTTTTTAATCTCATCATTCCCTATGCTAAAACTCTCTAGTTTTGCTGGAATGCATTATTCTGCAAAAAAAGTATTCTGCACTCTCACTCTGCTGAAGAATAGAGCCTTCCCTTCATGGAGCTGTTGGACAAATGTTAATGCTCAGTTTATACCATTAGTTCATGAACCTACAGAGACCTTAAATTAAAGATTTCTACTTCTTCTTGTAGTTTATCACAAATCATGTTGTACATACAAAGCACAAGGCAAATCTACTCCCAAACTTTATAAACTTGCCTAAACCTCATATTTTTAAAAAATTCTCATCTAATAAAATAGGCTTTAGAGTCCCCCAAATAACTTTGCAGCCCTTATATTGGTTCTTTGTAGCCTGTGTTTATCTTCTTTGAACACCAACGTTCAAAGCATTGCAAAGGAGCCAATGTAATATCTTGTACAGAGCCCTAATGCTTCCCTGTTACTGAAATATTTCACTTGAACCTTCTCAGAGGAACACATTTATTTTTTTTCTTGGCTGTGTCACAAAAGTAATCATTTTATGACTGATTAAATCGGCAAATGGAAATGCTGGTAAAATGGCAACATCAAGGAAATAATTGATTTTTAAGTGGTTTGTTTTAATAATTAGTTAATTTCGCCATTCTGATACTTTTTCTTTTTGGTGCTGGATACAGATGGTGCAAGGTGCAGAAAACCCTTGGTATCAAAGCTTGCGCTGATTATAACTGACTGGCTGATCTCTGTGAGGAAGTAAAAAACACGTAACTTTGCCCCTTGGGCTGACTGAATTTTGCCTTGTTGTTAGGCACAGAGAAAATAATGAGGAGTGGACAGTAGACAGAGAAGGTGTGAGATAAGGTATTTGTGGTTTAATGTATGCTGCATGCTAAAGAAGAGACACTTTCTCTGAGAAATGCAAAGTCAACCACTTTCCTTAATTGACCTTTTACACTTGAAATTATTTTTTCCACTTTTTTACTAGCTGTGTTTCGGCTTCCACCCTCACATGGAGGGGTGGAGCTGGGTGAATGCTCTTCCTGAGCCAGCTGTTTTTTGAGCTTTGCACAGGGGAATAATAGAATCATAGACTCATAGAATGGTTTGGGTTGGAAGGGACCTTAAGAATCATCTGGTTCCAACCCCCCACCAACTCGGACAGGGACACCTTCCACTAGACTGGGTTGTGCAAAGCCCCATCCAGCCTGGCCTTGAACACTCCCAGGGATGTGGCATCCACAGCTTCCCTGGGCAGCCTGTGCCAGTGTCACACCACCCTCATGGTGAAGAATGAGATATGGTAGGTGCGAATAGATAATGCAGTGAGGCAGGACTCCCTTTAAATTAGGACTGAACTGAATAAGTGAAAGAGAATGCTGTTTAAATTTGCCTTGTGACCTATTTTTCACTTACATTTCACCAAACAAGGGGACAATCTAGGAATATTCTTCAAGCTTTAATGACCCCCTACTTTCTCCTAGTTGAACTCTGAGAGGAAGGAAGCATCCCGTTGAATAAATGTCAGGAATGAAGCTTAACTATACTATATGAATGATAATTTTTTTTTTTAGCAGGATTGATTTTAAAACTCTGTTTGACTGAAAGTTTATTCACACTGTCACAGAGAAGTCCAAGTGACTTCACTTTATCCTAGAAAAGGCTGCAGTACCTTACAGGTGTTACTCTCATACAGATGGGTTTGGGGTCTGCCCTGTAGATAGGGCCGGGTATGTGCAGATACAGATAGCCTGAAGGACATCTGTAAAGGAGAGGTGGAGCATGGATGTCCCATGGGCAGAGACAGCTAAAGCTTACCTTTCATATTTGAAGACACACAGGATGGACTTCTTGTCATCAAATGCCTCATAGTGCAGACTGTTTCAAAGGCAGCAAGTAATGAACACAATAAACAGGTCTTTTTAAAGACATTTACCACCTTTTGGGCAAGTGAATTCTGGAGGGGCACTGTGAAAGGCAGTGATCTGGAGGTGTTCTGGAAACCATGTGTAATGAATGAGTCCCCTGTAGCTGCCATGCCATGGCCTGGAGCAGAGACTCCAGAACACGAGGCATAGGCTCTTCCTTGTGCCCACGAAAGGTCTGACTCTTGGCTTTCTTATTCCCTTTAGGGAAGGGCAAAAGTGAGACTGAACACATACCAGCTGGTGAACAACAGAATCTGGAAGGAAACTGACCTGAAGCTCTTTTCCAGTGCTAAGCAGTTCATAATCAGCATCATTGCTTGATCTCAGACATACAACCGCAGAAGAATGCAGAGGTGATAAAGACTTCCCAGTTGGAAGTCTCAGTTCCCAGCTAGCTAAACGTGATTTTTCTTAACCTTTCAAAGTTTATATTTTTTCTTGTTTATTTTTTGTGATAAGAGCTCCTGCTGACATCACAGCTGAGCAAACACTCTCCTGTTGATACGTATATGCTTTCATTTTTCCCTTGCAGCAATGGAGACTGTGGCAAGGTCTGAGATGGGAAGAGATGATCCATCTAGCTCAGGGACCTGAAGTGAACTAAGGCAGCAAACAGTTTGCTGAGCTGCTCTGTGTATATCTTCGCTGCAACAAAGAGCTTTTCCATTGCAAATGGGCAAGAAATTTTTTACCAGGGAAGGTATTATCGTGGTTTTGGAGGATGGATTTGATCAAGAGTACATATTTAGCTTAGTGAGGGAACAACAAGCTACAAATAAAAGGTGGGTTAATTACATGTGGGCAGATTAGTACTGTCTAGTTTTAACAGTGGAAATCCACATTTTACTTGGCTCAGGTAAGAAATATAAAACTTTTTTTTTTATTATTGTTGTTATTTTTGCATTTTCTTTATGTCTTAATTACCCTTCCTGTCAGAAATAAGATATGTAAGCTGATAACAGAAAAGTTTGGAGTATCTTTTTCCAAAGTCCTAGAAAGATTTAAGTGTAGTTCTTCTGAGAAAATGGTGCTGTCATGGACTGAGATATTAGTCACAGTCAGTCCTGTGACAGCATTACAAATTTGTGTTTGTATTTTTCCTGAGTTACAACATACAACTTAAACTACCTCTTGAGGCCCGTCAGAAGGATGTTTGTTATTAAGCTGCCCTAAGGTAGTACATCCTTTTAAAAAGTCCTTAAGCTTGGAGCTTTTTCTGCAGTCATGCTATTAAGACATCAACTGGGTGAATAACCCAAATGGCAGTATGCAAATCGTTGTTTCTGTGTCTCTTCCTGTGATGCCCAACCTTTTGCCTTCACTGCTTGAAATGAGGATGTTTCTCTTTTCCTTCCCTTCGAGAAGACAATTCCTTTGCCAGCAAAGGTGTTTCTCAGCTGTGGACAAATGAAAATCTGAATTAGCCCTCTGAATACATTTAAAAGTTGCACATAAAAACCATCCCCTCACCCCACTCCCCCCTCAAAAAAAAAAAAAAAAAAGAAAAAAAGAAAAAAAAGAAGAAAAAACTCCACAACAGTTTGGAAAGTCTTTTGATAGCAGAGCAATCACAGATGAAATTCAAACATTGTAGAGGACTTGTGAAAGAAGTCAAGTTTTAACAGAAATAATCTCTCTATTCCTTTTCTGTCACATTGATTGTGCTCCTTGAATCTCATCCTAAGCACTATATATCCTCACATTGTTATCTTCTTCACTGGAATTTCAAAGCTTACATTTCCCTCTCCACCTAGTGCCCATCCTCTCTTCTCTGTTATTTTTGCTGTAATTGTTATGGTGTCAGCTGTGCTGATCACTTCAGAGGGCTGAGGTCTAATAAGTGTCAGTACACACATTCAATATTTATATAGCTTTTTATCAAGTTATTGTCTTTTTTCATTCACTTGCTGTATCAGTCTAGAAATGAAAGGAACATTATTGCAACAGCCTTGACTTTCCTCTTGTATTGAGATTTTTCAAATGACAGACAGAGTTACCTTTTAAAACATAACTGTGATAAGAAATGAATTCCAGATCTGTGTCACTTGGATTATTTAGCCTGACACTTAACAGATAGAGCAGTTTAAGTTCTCCATGGAAGAAGTTTAGTTAAGAAAGAAGATGCAAATCAGACCAGTTGCATATTTAAAGTGTGACTGCACCAGCACATGAACCCTGCCACACTATTATGTCAACTTTTGATAGCCATTAAAAGAAGGTGATATATTTTCTTTCAGCTTTGGTCATTTAGAAGGTGTGTGTAAAAGATTTCTTTCCCCCTACAAGCCCACATTATGCAGTCTTGTTTTTGTAAATCCAATCTGTCTATGTCAGAAACCCAGCAGTAAGTCTGCTTCTCTGTATGAGGGAAATTGTTTTCTACTAACTGATGACCTCAGCATAGCAGTTTCTTTTCCAGCACATCAAAGCTCACAGTCAGACTTGCTGCAGCAAGTGCACTTTTGAGTGGCTTTATGACATATAAAGACCCTCTTTGGCATTCATACTGTGCTTCTCTATTGTTTACAAGCTAGCAGTGAATTATTTATGGAGGTTACTGGAGATATGATTCTCTTTTTGACCAGAAGCTGTATTTTATCTTGTGGTGAGATTTTACGTGAAAGCTATTTTGGGGGTTTATGTCCTTTTTACATTTATTTGACAGTTTTTATGGTTCCAATCCCTTGTTTCCATTTTTATTACTGTTAAAAGCCATCTCTAAAAAATATTATTAAATGCAGCATGGCTTTAACTCAGCTGATGATATTTTTCTTTGCATTTCTGTTTTTGAGTGATTCCAGATAAAATGGTACTGAACAAACTAACAGAATATTTTTAGCATAGTAGCAGCCATCTTCTTTCTTCAAATAAAGCTTTAGATCATTGGTTTGTATATGTAAAGTACATACCTTAAATCAGGCTCCAACTATGCTTCACTCTACCGACATTCATAAGTTATGACATCAATCAATAGTTGCATTGGCATAAAGCCAAATTGTTAGTAGTGACTGTTCTATTTTATAGATATTGAAGCATAAAAGACAGGCAGTTTTATAAGAGTTTGACCAAACTGATCTTAGAAATGGCATGTGATTTCAGCTCTGTAGGTGTGAACTGCAATTTGGTATTTTCTTTTTCCAGCTTAACAAGAAGATGACAACTGCATTCATTGCCACATTACTTTTAAGTTATTTGGACTCCTATCCATGAATGCCAGTCTCAGAATCAGTTCAGTTCAGAGAATGGAATGACCTCAGGGAGTGGTAGTCAAAACTTCCTGAGAACTTTTCTTACTCGGGTTCTTCACCTTAAATGCATTTATTCTTTGGATGATGGTATGACCTAAAACTCATAATTAGGTCCTCTGTTTAAGGCAGTTTTTGGAACTTCTCCACCTCTAAGGTTCACATTTGGACACATATCTGTGATTTGACATCAGGTAAAAATCGAAATTTTGGCCCTGTGTCTCAGTCTTTCTGTCTGAATTCAGGATATGGAATGCTTACGTATATGTGTTTGGAGTCTAAATGCCTAAGCAAGTGGGTATCCTCTGGATTTGTTGCAATTGTCACTGACTATGCTGTTGTTACTTTGCATATCTCTTTAAGTTTTTTGTAGAGAAATTAATGGAATAAAAGTTAAGGTACTTTGGAAAATGGAAATGCCAGACTATAGGCATTTCTACAATTGTTTTTGCAACATGGAACCTCGCAGTTGGTTTAGTGGTGGTGTCACTTGTACCTCAGATGCTGCATTCGTTGCACTTAGCCCGTGGTTGAGTTGTGTAGAACTGAGATAATAATTTTGAATTCTTTTATAGTCTATGGTGAAAAATAGGCAGAACTGGACATGGAAATTAATCTGTCTCCAAGATATCTGATGTTCTGAGCAACACTGGAGCTTTCATAGTGAAAAAGTGGTATGATCATATGATTACTGTTCATGGCTGATTGCATCAAACTTATGTAGGGTTGGTACGACTTTTCAGTTTACAGATGTAAAGCTTCCTGCAGGAGATGTTTTGAATATATGACATAGGATTTACAGAAGTAGGTAGAACCATTAAATATCTGTTTCATTTCATTATAAGAGTTAGATCAGCACTGAATGCTTTAAGATATACTATTTTTAGTGCCAGCTGTTCCTCTTGGGAGTTAAGTATTTATTTAGGCTGCTTCTTGTTTCTCTTCTTTGAGGAAACATGTGATCTTCTGAAACACATTATGGTTGCCAAATTTTAATCCAAAGAGTCCAGCAGAGTTGCCTAAACATTGGCATTTATTTTAATTCAGGATGCCTCAGGGCATCCCTGATATCTAAATGGGGCTGACAGATATTTCACAAGAAGGAAGCGAGATAGATGTACTGCTGGTGTAGCAGCTAAAGGCCAGCCAGGATACCCTAGAACATCTCATATGACACTAGCAGTCTACTCTTAGAATGTGAATCATGCCTTGATTTCCTTTTGTGGTTTTCTTCAATTGTCCGGTTATGATTCTGGGGCAAAAGAAATTAGAATCAGCTTATCTGATTACTCTTGCTGTAATAGAGTCTTAGTGGATACAGGGCACTTTTCCATTTCTTACCACAATAGTTGCAATTTCCTGTTTGACCTACTAGTATCTTGTCTTGTATTTATGTGTAGCTTTAATTATCTCTATATTCATAAACCTGCTTTTATGGATAGATTGTTGGCATAGGTCTTGGCAACAACACAGATATTCCCGTGTCAAAACAAGCTCAACCATACAGGACTACACATGCATTTGTATCTAGAAGTGGAGACCTCTGTCCTGCATGTTTATTCCTTTTCTATTCACATGGCATAGCAAATAGGACTTGGTTCTTGATCTCAGTAGCTGGAACATGACATTTTATAAAGACTCAGTGCCTATTTGACTGACATTTTAAAATTCACTTCTAAATCAAGGCCTCCTCACTCAGTCAACCACCCACAGAATGACATTTCAGAAATAAAAGCATAGCGTCTCTGCAGATCTGTCCCTTGTTACTGAAGCATCTGTCTGTCTACAAGAGAATTAAACCCTTACCTGTGATCTAAGGTCCTACATATCAAGTAGGACCTTGTCTCTCAAAATCTGAAAGATTTTGAAACCTGCAAAAAGCAGATAAAATTCAGTCAGTGACTTCAATACCTTTTTTTTTTTCTGCCTAGGAGTCAGTGCAGACATGACAGAGTTGAAATCATCAAGGAATAAGACTTACTGGCCCTCAAGGGAAGATTTTGTGTTGTCTATACCAGTGTTCTGCATACAGAGCTTCCATCAAATTAAGCTGGAGCTGTATGTGAGAGGCAAGTATTGAACAGAAATTAATGCAGCCAAATATTGCAATTAATACTCAAAAATGACCAACCGATAAAAAACTCAAAGTGAAGAGTAACATGTTAGGTAGCTAATTGTTTCAAAGGAATTCAGAAGACCTGGGAAAGTGATTTATTTTTTCCCTAGTAGGCTAAACAACTCTTTAATTTCGGCTGTTTTTTGTCATATCACTACTACCACTACTATTACTACCACCACTACTACTGCTACTACATCTACAGAACTAACTGGAGATATACCTGTTTTAACTCACCTGATTTTGAGTACCTGTATTTTTGCTTCCTAAACACACAAGTGCACAGTGCTCCAGCCTATTGTCTTAGAAAATCCCCCTAATGACTAGCATTACAAAGTAGTCTCGTGTCTTTCATCGGAAAGCTGTTGTTTTTGTTCAGACCACAGTCTATTGCTTTCCTTTTCCAGACTTCCACTGAAGAGATGTCACGGTTTATGCTCCATTCTTTAAATTCAGCAGACAAGCTTCTCACATCTGGTCAATTACCTGTGTCCTACTTGCCCTTTCTATCTAATCCCTCTCTTATATACATGTCCTTTATGATCTGACAGTTGAACATTAAAAACAATGTGATGTTAGATCAGAGGCAAGCTGAATATAACCCCTGTCTGAATGACAGATGCCTGTGTTGTACTTATATTTTGCTTCTCCAGCACAAATGCCCATGAAACTAATCTTTCATATATAATTTTACAGAAATTTAAGTTAGAAAAAAATTTCTTAGTAGCCCTTTTCAAAACTAAAAACATTGACAAAATGAGTTTTGCATTAAAAGTATATTTGTTGAGAATGCTTATTTAAAGGTATTAGATCCTGTGGAATTCCTATTAGAAATGACAGAATAAATCCTGGATTTGATGCTTGGGCAGTGGAGTAAAAATAAAGCAACGAAAATGCCTCATGCTGTTGTGTTGACAGATGACACCTTCGTGTTCCATTTATGAGTGAATTCAGTGCTATAATTTTGGGACATTTCAACATGTAATTGAATCCCATCTAGACTCAAGAAGTTAACATTTTTTTTTTCCCCCTTTAGACCTTGTTCTTCTCTTCCACTTCAACCTTTCAAACTTCTATTAAAAATAACATAGACTATTCTAACATTTTAATTATGACCAATATGTGGTTGGATTGTGAGCAACAGAAGAAGTGACCAAGAAAAGGTGTCCACGGAACAAACAATCACGATTCATAGGTCTTCTGGGGGGCCTGGGATAGTTTAAGCTAGAGACCTTTTGCCCTTCCACTGTTCAAAAAGGAACATTTTTAGAAGTTGTTTTGCCTCATATTTTGCCCCACATTTATATGTATTTAAGTTGACACTCAGGAGCTGTACTCTGTGCCTAACTCACAGTTCTCCAGAGATTTATCTTTTTTTCTTCCCTTCACTTTTTAGGTGATCATAATTGGTTTTAATAAGATTTTTCCAAAGTGTGGTAGTCTGAGGAAGAGTACTGCGCTGCAAAGCTATGGAAATTGTTTCCTGGGATTATTGAACTGTGTTTTAAATAATGTTAGAATCTGAAGCATAAAGAGTGCATGACTGTCTACAAAAAATGAAGAGAACAAACAATGGCCCACTCCTCATTCCCAGATTAGAGAGCGATGCACTCAGTTATTAGGGCAGACAGTGTGAATGAAGACTGCAGGTAGTGATTCCCAGTTCCAACTAATTTTCATTCCAGACATTCCAGTTTTCTTGGCTTAATCCTCATCCTTTCAAAAGCAGCAGTTTTTCAGGCATACTGCACAATACTCTAGACAAATCTAACACAGCATTAACTGAAAATGTTAAAAATATATTTTAATGTTTTTGCCCACACTAAGTATAAACCTTATGACAAATGAAGAAGACGTATTTATAGCTATGTTTTCAGAGCTCTCAGAGAACACAGAAAATCCACACATTCACTCCACGGCCCCCAACCCACTGCCATTTCCATGGCCTTAACATGATATTTATTCATTGCAAATTAAATCATTATCATTTCTGCATTCAATCCCTCTGTAATAGCAGAAGCAGTAATCTAAATGGGCTCCTAGTTTCCAATGACATATTCATTAGGACTGAATTATGAGTTCAGCACATCCTGAAAATAGGGACTGCTTAGTATATTTGTACAGCTGTCGTTTTGCTGCAGGCACAAACCATGAAAAGAATGACTGCAAAACCAACTGCTCTAGTTCTATATATACCAGATATTTTGGTAACCATACCCTTCTTTCCTCCTCCAACTAGTATTTCTCTGACAGGATTTGCCTGACAGAGCAAAGGAATAAGTTGATTTTTGGAAATAAATGAAAGAGAAGGTAGGGGGTTCAAAAGTGTTGTGTGAAATACACTTTAAAACTAATGTACAACAGAGAATAAAACCCACTTGCTGCAATACAATTTCTGCTTTAAAACTGTAAAAAAGCACATAAGTTCACATTGCACCATATGGTGTTGAGTCAAATCTGCTTTGTAGTTTTGAGTCAAGAACATATGCACCCAATGAAGTGGCAGTTGTTATAGAAAATATGACTGGCTTGTTAGTAAATAACATAAAAAAGCTACCAACAGCCCCTTAAGTGATTTTTTTTTTTTTTCTTCAGTAGATGAGTATGCAGAACAGCCACTACCATGAATGAGCTTTTAAGGCTATGTGACTCCTAATCACTTTAGAGGCCAAAGGAGCTGAGTAGGTGTGCATGAAAGTCTGCACAAACCTGCTTGTCTAAGAAGAGGAGATCACATAAATACATTTGTCATACTGCAGGTGACACTTTAATGTTTCAATTCCATCATTTTGATTGAGAAGTTCTCAGGCTGTCACTCAGAGAAGAGGAAGAGAAACAGCCCCTCTTTTACCAGACACATTTTCTTATTTGATCATATATGTCTTACATGTGTAAATCAAGACACGGATCTTGCAAAGTGAAAGCTAAGTTGGCCTATGCAGGAGTTTGCATTCACCCATTGCACAGACCACAGAGGCAAAACTGCAGTGATTTCAGCACAATGCTCTGAACTCCGTAGAGAGGTGTTGGTGCTTGGTACTGGGTGCTGGTCAAGCAGCGTGCTCTGGTCTCCTGGCAAACTGGTGACATTGTACACTGCACCAACACTGGATGACAGCTCTACAGGTGGGTGGGAAGGACATAAAGCCATACAGGAAAGGACAGAAATAGACTGAAGAAGATATAGAAAGCATCTGAAGAAGTCTCTGCCTTCTCCCTAGTGCATTGGCTTTTACTGTGATTGGTCTCATTCTGAGTTTGGGATCAGTAAGAAGATATTTTGCATCTCTACCATGCCTCAGTTGAGGAACTGGCCACACTCAAATACTCAGACATCATTGACTTCAGTACTAATGTTGTCTAAAACAGCAACTGCCGTTTCTGAAGAGTAGTGTATCTGCATGTTGTTAGGGATGTGATAAAAACTTAGAGAGACAATGGAGGGAGAGAGCCCAAATAGTACCCTGCTCAGGTACTGCCAGGCCCATCCCAGGAGCCATCAGCCTATCTAAGTCCATCTGCACAAGCCCAGAGGAGGACAAGGGCACAATGGCAGGTAGGAGTGAGCCTGAACTGAGGACTCCTGTGGAAGTCCACTTTGTCTGGACCTCTCCCAGAGCTGCTCTATGAGAACCTGAGCCCCAGTGTCCAGGTGAGAAACCTGTCACTGATACAGGGAATTGACAATTAACACTTAACACTTTAAAAATGAAAGAGCTAACACTTAGAGAGCTAACCTTTAACCCACAACACAATAGCCTTGCTTAACTTTGTGTAACTTATTGTATGAGAGACAGGAGTTTGCTGATGCCCTGCAAAGACAAAAAACCTTGGGTGCATCCTTAGTGCATCCTTGGGTGAACTAGATTACAGAAACTTGGGCACAGGACAGGATATATGCCAGTTTTAACCAACTTAGCAGTCTGAGTCCTAACCAACTCATCACTAGACCAAAGGTGACCATGTACGGAGAAAGAGATCCAGGTTCATGATCACTGCACAGCTGCAACCAGGAGGAGCCGGAGGTGGAGACTATGGAAATAGTCTCCCAGAACTCACTGTAATAAGAACCGCCTTCTCGGGGACAGGTTATGAATATGTATAGGCATTCCTAAAACTTTCATGAATATATAACACTTTACTGCATTTAACCAAGCTCACAGCTACTGGAAATTCACACATGTCTTAGGTGGAAAGGATTCCCTCGTGTGTCCAACGCTGTAAATAAACATACCTCTTCACAATCTCACAGGTTGTAAAGTCATTTCTGCACGTCATCACCATGAGTCATTGGGAGCAGCTTTCTGTAGCACCTTTTGGACTAAGAGAACTGTTTCTTAGGGATGTGACACACTATGGGATGCAGGGGAAAAGAAGTTTGGCACCTCACAGGAAAGAGAAGGTGTTCAGGCGATTTGTGGAGGAACAAGAGGGGGAAAATAGAGGGATAAGCAGGTCAAAAGGGCTGGTTTTGTGTAAATAGTGGGCTGGTCAGTGTGCACGTCTGGCCATGCCCTGTGCCTGATCAGCACAGTCTGTCCTGTCTTCTTATTAAATTTCTTCCTAGCTTTTTCTTGGGCCAGTGACTCTTTATTTTGTGTGTATGTGTATGCATGGAGGTCTGAGTGTAGTAACTGGAGCCAGGCGGTGGGTCAGAGTGCCTGTGTGTCTGTGGTGCCAGTGACTGAAGCGAGTGTGGGTGCATGATTGCTAGCGAAGACCAAGCTGGTATACAGGTGAAGTGGTCTGGGAGCAAGGGTGTAAGTGTGCCTCTGAGGGCCAGCTCTGGGTGTGAGAGTGCCTGTATATCCCTAAGGGCTGGGTCTTAGCACACAGGGCACTGGTTACTGAGACGTATCAGCCATCTGTGTGTGTGTATGTATGCATGTGAATGACTGCCTGTTCCAGCAACTCAAGGAAGAGGGCTGCAGCCGTGCGGTTTTGTATGTCTAGGTTCCAGCAGCAGGGTAAAATGGGGTCAAGGGTGAGCTACTCAACAGACAGTGGAAGACAAACTACTCATGGGATCTACACTGCACATTCACACAACAGTGGATTTCTACCTGCTTAGCCAGGGAGGGCAGCAGGATGAGGTCTTTGGTGTTGTCTGTGTTCATACAGTGCTCTGAGTGTCTGTCTGTGATCCATGTGGCCAGTCATCTATATATGCAGGTATGTATATACTTGTGTATATATGTATATGTGTGTGCTCTGCGTGCATGTCCCTGCTGGGAATACATCTGCAGCCTCCATACCAGTTGGACCAAGGGTCATGGAGTGGTAGCAGCTTTGATTCTGTCAGGTTGCTGGATACAATGTGATATATTTTTCTCTAATATATTCGTTAAGAATTATGTTTATTTGACCTCTTATTTCCTCACTCACCATTCACATTAAGACCCCAATGCTAAGAACAGCTTTCAAGTGCAGCGAATGTCTGATAACTGCAGGTCTTGATAGTGCTGGACCTGTATTTCAAGAACCTATAGCCCTTTCTGAACCCATGCCATTAGAAGTAGCTGTTTAAAGACCATCCTACTGTATGCTGAAGTGATCTCCTGGAGCCCACGGATACTGGGACAGACTCATGTGGGTACCAAGAAAACTAAATTTTTCTTATCTTGCAAGCCACTGACCAGGAACAGAGAGCATATAAATAGACTTGTGACAGTTGTGAGTCTCCACAACTCGTGCTCAGCACCCCATGGGGAGGAATGACTGCCTTTTTTCAATTAATCCTGACAACAGAAAGATCGGACATGTGACAGCTGCCTCGACAAATATCTCGATCATAGTGCTTAATCTTTCTTTGGCTGTCCTCACAACCAATGAAATATGACTCCTATCTTCAGGCTGGACAGGATATTGGAGAGCTCAATCTGATTGGAAATCTTGAAGTCTAAAACGTTTATGTAAGAGTCTACATAGTGTAATGGCATATATTTAATTAGAAAATTCTTTAACTCCTCTAGGACACTGTAAGTGCTACTCTGATCTCTGCTGAGGGCAGTTGCTTTATTGCTGCCTTTGCTGACTATCCTTTTTCTTATTTTCACAGTCCTTACTCAGGTCTTTGGTTTTACAATTCCCCTCCTGTAATCTAGTATGACTGTGTTTGAATCTACAAGACAATATTTGGTGAGCAGCTGATCTCTAACTAACTGAAGTGTTCTAGTCAGCATTTTAGCTTTTATATGAATTAAGCATGAGTTTGCTTTCAAGGTTCTGTGAAATCGTGACTGTAATATTTAAAAACCTTCTCTTTGGCTTCTTTCACATCCTTGCCCTCTTTTGTCCAAAAGAGGGCAGTCTATACCTGACTTTCTTCTAATTCTTTTTGCCTTTTTTTTCCCCGTACATTCGATCATTAATTGCACAGAAGATGATGCCACCTTTCATTTACAGTTCAAAATATGCAGATCTCCTTGGTCCATCTCTAATGAGAATCATTCACAAAGTTGGGAAAAAGAAAATCATTCACTACAATTCAGTAAATAATGAAGCACTTTTCATTTTCAGTTATTCCCTGCAACAAAAAAACAGGAGAAGGCTTATGGTTTGTCTTATAGTATTAATCTGCAAACAGTTTCACTGGGTAAGTAACATTCGGCCTTCCCCATGGTGGAAGGATAAAATCATTCAGCCTTCTGCTTTTGTGAGGTACCATACTTGGCCTCTCTTTTGATCTCAGTGCTCCCTGGGACAAGTATAGTCATTAAGTAACTTGTCTTGTGACTGTGCAGCAGCACCAGCACATCAGATGTCTGTCTGAATACCCAAGAATTCAGCAATGCAGCATGCTGTGGAGAGCAGCTGTTGCTTAACTCTGCATTTCGTCCTTCTGTCTTCTTTACTGTTGTGGTCTGTGCACTTGATGCCCACATATTTTGTCTATAGCTGGAAAGGAAGAATGCAGTCATGTGCCAGGCACCCCCGTGCCCATCCCAGGGCCCTTGCTTTGGCGGTTTAGTTTGTCTTTGGTCTGCAGTAGGACAGGGAGAACCATGTCCATTCTCCTGCCTTTTACAGAGAAGCAACATGTGAAAGTGGAGCTGTGAAGGACTGAGCACAGCGGCTAGTGCAAGAAGATGAGAAAGCTTGTCAGTGATAATTTAAAATACAGAAGCCTGCTTGTGGATTTTATTTTTTGTTAATATTAGATCTTAGTTTAGTCCCCTTTTTCTGAATGTGAACTGAACTGAAGAGACACGCGAAAGGAGTTTGTGGATACTCACTTGGGATGGTCCATATGTTTGACAACCTGTGAATAAGCTCTCTTACACCAACACAGTTATACATCACAGCATCATGTATTTTCTATATACAGACATGCATATACATACATATATACACATATAGAAACCACCATGCATAAGTGTGCACACCATAAAAACAACTAGTGAGGTGCTGTGGTGACTTAGATACACGTAAAACTGCCTAACAGGCACTTGCTGTATTAAAAAGAGGCCTATTGATTGATACTAAAAACCTAGACCTGTTCTTTCTCATTGATTAGTATAGCTATTCATTAACACAGAGTAAATTAATCCCACCAAATCAATCACAAAACAGGAAGTTATCCATGGAAGTCTCTGCTTTAAAGAACATTTCTTCTACCATTACATACCTTGAGGTCTCCATGGCTATGTACAGAGTGGTGAGTTTTGAGTGAGTGGAAGAGATTAAGACTATACATACATGTATACATACATACATACATACATACATACATACATACATACAACTTACTTTTTTAATAGTCCATAAAACATGTGTGCCTGATTCTCTCTCATCTTAATTATCTCACCCTCAAATCTCCTTGTTTTACCTCCTTTGACTTTTTCCGCTCTGCAGATCTCCTCATGAATCACAGTAGGTCTTGGATGAGGTCACAGATTGCTGTTCCTTTCAAATATTGTCTATTTCTTAAAAATTTTATCAAGTAGAATTAGAAATTGCTGTTCTACCACCAGATTTCTGAACTGCTGAGGATTTATGACCAGATTGTTCTTATGAAATAATGGAGGAGCAAAAATGATAGTCTTGATGGCTAAAAGGCAGTTCTTGTGAATGAAAAATTGAATGGATGGAGGGATCAGTTTCAGGAAGCACTGAAAAGCCAGGGGAGAAATAAGACAGTTATTACTCAGTAACAGAAATCATCCAGCTGTCTCTGCCTGCTATCATGAGCCTGAACTGTAAGTGTGTATCCCTCTGCAAATCGCCTGTGGAACCAGCATGAACCTAAAATTAATTCAACTGTCTTATTGTCTGTCTCTTGATTGCCCAGCTAATAGAAATAGTGGGCATGGGAATTCAGGTAGTCCTTGTGGATCTCTTTCTCAGAATGATTTTAAGGATGATTTAAAAGAAGTGAGCTAAATTCTCTGCAGAATTTCACCTTATCTAATGATAGGTGCACATTAATCACTGGAAATAAAATAGTTGACTCCCTCCTGTGATTGCAGCTGGGGGCTAAATTCTGTCATAGTCTGGACTCTGCTGTACTACATAGTTTAGGGGAAAAATAATTCAGTGAATGTAAAGCCCATGTATGAGGTAAGAAGCTTCATTTGCTTTCTTTTCAGAACATAAATTAAATTAGAGTATTAATTCAGGATCTATCAAAAAGAGGTGTTATCCCACTTAGAAACCTGTCAGTTATTGGCACTGTGGAAGTGACTCAACAACTTGACTTGAGACCTAGTTACTTAATTATTTCTTACGATTTTCTTTCATTTTCTTTCATCAGAGAAAAGAGAATATCTACGGTTTAGTTTACATCTGCCCATCAATAACTGTCCATTGACTTGATTTAACTAAAAAAAGTCAACCATGTAAAATATTCAGTTTTTATTTTTTTTTTTTTTTTTTCCCCCAGATTACCCTTCGTTGTCTTTTTTATTAGGGTTTTTCTATGCCTAAATCTATATGTATACCCATCTATATCTACATCTAAAAATTTATATTTCTGTCATCATCTATATCTGTATCTTCATAAATATCTCTATTCATATATTTTTTTCTTTGATTCAGTTTGAATACTTGCAGATCCAATTCTTAGAAAGTCAGCTAAAAGAAAACAGAGGGCAGCTATTTTTGTGCACAAAAAAGGGAAAGTTTTTAGCACTTACTGTTTAAAAAAGTTAGACCAAAAGTTTAATTCTACATGTTTTATCTGCTGACTTTGCTTCTTTTGAGTACTAGTGTTGTTTTACTAGCTACTTTCTCTCAGTTCTCAGGGTCAGGTTTTACCCACCTCTACATCTCTTCAAACCTACTTGATTTCCATTTCACTGTATGTATTTTAAATCAGCTCTGAATGGGTCTTTGACTGTTTCCACATTTTGAAGACTGGTAGTAAAATATCTCCTTTCACAAGTGTAGGTGAAGCAAACCTAGTTCTTGAAAAAGCTGAGTTTGTGTCTTTATGAACTAAATTTCCAAGAAAAACTTTTGACTTCAGAAATGGTATTTGTCAGTAAGAGACACGCACCTATTTATGAAGGTGTATACACTTTTTAATGTATATATTCAGGACCTGCAAAAAAGATTTTCAAAACTGCAGACTTATACCTTTGGCTGCTCAGCTGCCTTTAAAACTTGACTCCAGATAGTTGATTTTAAGCATATTTACATTATTTCAAATTGAAGCACCTGAGTCTTCGTGATCGTTTCAGAAAGCCTGTGCCTAAGCCAAAAGGATGTTAGTTCATTTGCCCAACAGGATTTCAGCTAAATGGGACAATGTACAAATTCATCACAGAACATTACCACTCGTCATATGTGCAGAGAGTCTGCCTTTGTCTTTGGCCATAGGCTTCTCCATATTCCCTCACAGGGTGTCAACATTGTGAAGGGATTTCATTTTTAAATCAAAACTTTCTATCTCAAACATACACATTATCATACATCTCAATAGTCCTGGAAAAAGGTACTTTACATTAGGAAAAGTTTAGAAAATAATTGAATTGAAGTAATTTATGTGGAGGTAATTTATATACACGTATATATGTGTATACATATACACACATGCACTCTTCTAATGCCATCATGCAGCCCATACAGAACAACCAGGCCACCAGGCCCAGTCAGCGTGGGTTTATGAAAGGTAGGTCCTGCTTGACCAGCCTGATCTCCTTCTGTGACAAGGTGATCCACTTGGTGGATGAAGTAAAGGCTGTGGCTGTTGTCTACCTAGACTTTTGTAAAGCCTTTGATGCTGTTTCCCACAGTGTTCTCCTGGACAAACTGGCTTCTCATGGCTTGGATGGATGTACTCTTCACTGAGTAAAAAAAATGGCTGGGTAGCTTGGCCCAAAGAGTTGTGGTGACTGGAGTCAAATCCAGTTGGCAGCTGGACAAGCAGTGTTCCCCAGGGCTCAGTATTGGGGCCAGTTGTCTTTGATATATTTATCAATGATCTGGATGAGGGCATTGAGTGCACCCTCAGTAAGGTTTCAAATGACACCAAGTTGGGTGGGAGTGCTGCTGAGGGTAGGGAGGCTCTACAGAGGGATCTGGACAGGCTGGATCGATGGACTGAGGTCACTTGTATGAGGTTCAACAAGGCCAAGTGCTGGTTCCTTCTCTTGGATCACAACAACCCCATGGAATGCTACAGGCTTGGGGAAGAGTGTCTAGAAAGCTGCCTGATGGAAAAGGATTTGGAGGTGTTGGTCAATGCTGAATATGAGTGAGCAGTGTGCCCAGGTGGCCAAAAAGGCGGAAAGCTTTCTGGCTTGTGTCAGAAATAGTGTGGCCAGCAGGACCAGGGAAGTGATCGGCTCCCTGTACTCAGTGCTGGGGAGGCTGCACCTCAAATCCTGTGTTCAGTTTTGGGCCCCTCACTACAAGAAAGGCATTGAGGTGCTGGAAGGAGTTCAGAGAAGGGCAACAAAGCTGGTGGAGGGTCTGGAGCACAAGTCTGATGAGGAGCAGTTGAGGGAATTGAGGTTGTTTAGCCTGGAGAAAAGGATGCTGAGGGGAGACCTTATTGCTGTTTATAACTACCTGAAAGGAGGTTGTAGCATGGAGGGTGTTTGTCTCTCTCCCAAGTAACAAGCAATAGAACAAGAGGAATTGGCTTCAAGTTGTGCCAGGGGAGGTTTAGATTGAATATTAAGAAACATTTCTTCGCAGAAGGGGTTGTCAGGCATTGGAACAGGCTGCCCAGTGAAATGTTTGAGTTGCCATCCCTGGAAGTGTTTAAAAGACACATGGATGATGTTCTTCTGGACATGGTTCAGTGGTGGACTTGGCAGTGTCAGGTTAACAGTTGGATTTGATGATCTTGAAGGTCTTTTTCAACAAAAATTATTCTATGATTCTATGATTCTAGAAGTGTGTATATATACACACACACAAATACATATCAATGTATATAGGCATATACATATACCTCTCCCTATAAGAAAAAGAATTCCAGAAACTGTGCAAGGATTTAGTGGATTTTTTTTTTTTTTTCCCAGCAAGAACATTTTCTATGAGGTGTAAGGGCTGATTAGATAAGCAAGGAAATGTTTAAAATGGAAGAAATATACAAAATCTCTTTTAATGTCTATTTTGTGCAGCATAGAACATCAAAATATTTTGTAATGAACAAAGCCTGTATAAGTATGGAGAAAATGAGTTAGTGATGAAACAAGGTTGTTTTCTCCATTTAAAAAAATTTGAGAAAGGGTGAATCTGTTACATTCAAGCTTAGGATACTTTAAACTTAAATGGAAACATTTTCTTAACTTTTTCAAGTGAAGATAAGGAAAGAGACCTCAGTGAAAGTGACATCAACTCAAGTCAACACTGTCATTTACATCTAAAACCACATTGGCTTATATCCATTTATAAATGGTCCGTCGTGTTGATCTAGGAAGAGAGACAGAATGGATCAGGTAATGAATCAACTTGTGGCAGCTCTACGTGATATTGAAGAGGTCTGGAGTTCCAATACTTTAAAAAAAAAAATCAGTTAAAACCTGCTCTGGAGAAGTTTTTTTCAGAAGTTACAAAAGGGGTTGTATATGGCCTTTTGTGATAAAGAATATTACATTTGTTCATCCAGGAGAATGATTTAAACCTTAGAAATGAGGCCTTTATAGGGCACATTTTGCTTAAAATTAATCACATGCATATATGGTTTTCTGAAATGGAACCCAGTAGGAAACTTTGCTAGAATTGCTACCTGTTAGTAATATTAACCCTGTGGGATATATTATTGGGACAAGTGGTTTTAATAAATAATATGTGTTTCTTCAGGGGACACTCACTGAAGATAAAGGTTATGAAGCAGGGAGCTGAGCAATTGAAAATCTTGTAAATTTGGATGCTGTTCAAATAATGAAAAAAAATGTTCAAGAACATTTGATCTATGTTCTTAACACTGCTAAAGGTTTAATATCGTCTTAACACTGCTTACAGTTTCATACCATCTTACTACCACTGCCATTAGAAAAAGTTACCTACTGTAGATACGCCATTGCATGCAGTGTTCAAACATACTCCTCTCAGAAGCTTTCAGTTGAAATATAATCAACAAAAATGGATGTGCCTCTATTTTGTTCGAGCTAATTATATATTGTAACTTAATGTATAAGAAACAAGAAATCAGGAATACTGTGTATTACTTTCACTGTCGGTGATCAAAATATTATTTAGTGCTTCTATAATTATGATATATTAGGAAAATTCATGTTCAGACTTGCAACATCCACCTGAATAGTGAGACTAGTAGAGTACACTGAGTTATAATAGAAATAATAAAGGAGAACAGCTTAAAACATGCTAGCAGTCTTTTCATTGATAACGTATTCAACTAAGTTTGTTGTTAAAAATCCACAGGTGTAAAGTACATTAAAATGTAACTGCAGCGACAGTTCAATGCAATCATTACATATTACATATTAGGGCATATTTTTACTATTTACTTTTAAGATATTTATGCACCTGAGCAACCACATCTAAAAGGTCATAAAAGCTAAAAAGGCACCATAAATCCAAATGACAAAGAGAACAAGAGTTATGAGCGCAACTGGTGAGAATTGTAGGAAGTATATAAATGGACAAAGAACTGCTTAATGTTCTCACATACACATTTTCCACCATAGGAAGAAATCAAAATGTTCTTACTCACAGGCTTCTGAACACGGCTGAGCTTTGACTAGTCTCCTAGAACATTAATCAGTTGCAAACTCTCAATTGTTAAAGTGAATAGAAATTAAACAGTCTCTTTCTCAGAACTCAATTTCTTAACTTTTCTCAGAAAAGTTATTCTTCAGACCGCAATTGTTTGTCTAAATCTTAAGAAATCTTCGCTCAACCTTAATGACCTCTCAATGTCCAGTCCCTTCTCCAACATGAGTCAACTGAATTAGAAATTACAAAAAAAACCCTGAATTATAAAGTTAACAAGCTAATAAAATACAATTACAAGGGAAAAAATAACATGCTTGTGCCCTCAAAAAGGGGAGAAATAGAGACTTTGGAAAACCGATTAGTCACTGGGCTGTGGTTATTGATTTTACATGGAAAGCAATCAAATTCAGCAGTAAATTCCTTTCAGAGATAATTCTGTTTGAAGAGTGGACAAGTGTAATTGTTACAACACACTTTTCTTGTCTACTGTTGGCAGGTAGCACAACTGCATCAGTTGCTTAATTAATGAAAGATGGCTTCAAGCTAAGTCCAAGGAATTCAAAGACTTAAGCTTTGGTGTGAGTCAAAAACAGCACACTTAGGTTCACAGAAAAAAGCACAAGCAATAATAATGATCACTGTCACACTTGCTGAAAGACTTCAGCCTGCTAGATTGGGATTTGCATATGTTAAACATGCAGAAGTTCCTAGAGAAATCTGGCCTGTCTACAGGCACAGAAAGATTCTCTTTGTGAAAACTGTGTGGCTGGCGATCATGGATCGCCAATGCATACTGAGAGGTGTTCATGCTGTGAGAAGAACATACCTGATATGTGGACATCTTTTGCAACTGAAGCTCAGCAGACAGAAATATTGTAAGTGCACATTTCTGCCTTCTATGGACAAGTGACCTAGAATAGAGTGTTGCCAAAATACATGCAAATACCTCAAAGACACAGCTGAAGAGCAGTCAGAGTAAATCCACCTCTACATCTGGCAGCTGGAAATGAGGTTTCTTTGCATGTGCTGAAATTGAGAGAAGAAAAATTAAAGCAGACTGCCTGTTACCTCAGGGAGGAAGGATACCTGATCTGATCCCATAGAATAGGCTGCTCCTGTGTATTTTCCACAGCTGGTATTAGGTGGAAAGCCTACTCACTCCAGGCAGCAAGAGTGAAAGTCTCAGTTCTGCTCACTACTTGAAAAAAATGAGAATGACTCTTGCGTACCTCTGGCCAGGACTTACCTCCAGCCATGACTTTACTCCTTGGTAATGCTGGGTCTTCTTTAGAGGTATTAGAGTGTAACCTCTTCCTCCTACCTTTGTAGCTGAGGAGTACTAAAACCCATGGCCCTTACTTACCACATAAGTGTTCTAAACCACCAAATGATGAAATAAATGCAGACAGGATATTGCTGCTTCTGTTGCACTTTTTATTTCTATCAAAACAAAACAAAACAAAACAAAACCCAAAAGACCTAGCCCTGTTCCTCTAGGTGGCTGTTCTCAGAAAACAATGAAGCAGTTGAATTCCCAGAAGCTGAAGCTGGTGCCCAGTGTTGTCTGCTGGTTCCCCTCACAGACACACAGCTGCCTGGGGAGCCTCTTGGTAGACTTGGTTCCAGATCTTTTTCCAGAGGTCTTCAGAGGTGTCTGTCTCCATCACTGACTTCATAGGAAGTGTAGGTGTTCCCTTTAAGGAGCAAGGTGTCTGAAATGTATGAGGCTACCAACTTCAGCCATATTCACTTGTCTGGTGTCTGCTGTATCACAACATGTTGAAGGGAGAATGGGGATATTGACTGGTAACTTCGGACATTTAACTTAGGTACTTAGTTAGGTAAAGTGGAGCCCAAGAGAAGCCAGTGGGGAGCGACAGAATTCTCCTGGGGTGACATGGAGCACCTAAATAAGATTCCTGCTCTGAATTACCTTCTGCTTCCTATTGCTAAGCTACTTTGATTTGTAGTGGCAAATGTCTTAAAGCTTGTTGTTTGGATACTAGTTTCTGAAGCCTGTCACTTTCTCACAGTAATTTATGCCATCCTGAAGATTCAAGGTGACACTGGACTCACTGCACATAAAATTTAAGTCTAACCATTTCTTGCTAGTCCTACTCTTCAATGATGTCAGTTAGTTATCTAATCACTAGCCTTTGGTACAACCATGCACCAAGTGCTTTATTGTATGAAGTACTGTCAGCAACACAGACCTGACCAATAGTAGGAGGAAATAAAGTATTCTTTCTGGAGCATGGCATTTTATAAAAGCTATTCTTGGCCTGCTGACTGCCAATTGCTCACTGCCTTCAGAAGTGCTGCAACAAGCTCATGTGTCATATCGGGGAAGCTTTCTTCCTCTCTTAAAAAATATCCTCCTGATTTTACTCTAGCTTTTATAGTGAATCAGAATCACATTGATCTGTTCATGACTTGCATCAGTTTACTCATTGGTTCATTACACAACTTGCTTTGGAGATGCAACTTCATCTTTCTCAGAGTAAAATGGGACTTGTCTGAACTGATCCAAATGGTACTAAAAAGCAAACCAGGAAAATAAGATTTCTTCTGTTTTATTAGAAAAGTGTAATGTCCCCTTACCAATAATAAAAATTTAATGAAAAGCAATTAACAGGAGAAATAATTTTCAATAAAGGCAGTAATGTTTTATTAAGTCATACTTGATAGCTCAACAGAACTGTGTTTTATATTCAGTATTAAACTCCATGACAAAAAAATTACAGAATTTCTGTCAGACATAGTATGATTTATTCACCAGAAACTTGCAGCAGCGGCTGGTAGTATCTTTTCTGTGGCAGGACTAAAATTAAACTCAAGGCTTTCTGCAGATACAAATACCAAAACACCGTCAGCCATGAAGATGTCTGTTGGATCTTAACTCTGATGGTGATTAACATCCTGTGACGGAAGATAGTTGTACTTTATTTCGAGGTTTCATTTGTAAGTGCTGTACAAATGAATAATAAATAGACCTTTCAATTAAAGGTTTATCAGTTGCTAGTGCCTACTGGGTCTATAATCATAGTTTATGTGCATCTACTGAGGTGCAGTCACTATCCATGAAATATTATATTCCTGTCTGAAATAAGGGAATAATACCTATTAATCACATATTACCCATTGAGAACACATCCAGTATAAAGGCATTAAGGGTGATGAGGTAGCTCTTCCTACATGGTGCTGTCCTCCAGCAAAATGCCTTTGCCAAAGGTGGCGGGAATACTTCTCTAAATCTCCTGTTGCAGGCATCCCCAATGTAGAGGATAATCCCTTCTTATTTCAAACAATTCATATTCTCAAAGATCATCAGGTCAAAATGAAGGGATGAAACAACAAATTAGTGTCTGTCTGATCTAAGGGGCTTATGTGTGTAATTATAATATTAACTGTCTTAATAACCAAAAACCACCCCCAAAACTCCACATGCTTTATTATTCCTCCTAGCAATAAAGACTGAGAGGAGTACTAGGATAATAAATGTGTCTAATTTGGCTCACCCACCACCAAGAGTGTTGCTAATTTAGTTCTAGGAATGAGCTAGAAAATAAAGGAATGTTGTGCTCTCTGTTGTTAACTTCCACAGTTTGAGTGGTTCAGGTTTAGAGGAGATATTTTACTTATAGACAGCTGATTTCATATAGGCTGCATTAAGAGGATGTTAAGATATAGAACTTTACAGTGACACTTTCTTAGAATAACTGAAGATACACTAAATGACCCTTACAAAGTGAAATATGAATTAAGGACATGGTGTATGCTTAGAGGAACAGGGAAAAAGACAAAGGCTTGTCCTCTGAAGATTTTATCCCTGAAGGCATAAAATAAGAAATAACCAACTATCCTTCTGTCCTTCCAGAATGATTCTAAGCTGTGGAGCAGTAAACCACTTTTATTTTCTCAGAAATTCTGAGCATAGTCCTATCCTCCTTTCAATGTTGTAGTTCCTCTCCTGTTTGGGAAATATTTCAAATTATGTTAGGACTTCCTAATTCTATGTTTAATGTCTCAGAGAAAGAAAGAAGAAGGGCAAATGTTAGCTCTCATGAAAGATAACAGTTGTTTCTTGTGTTACTTTATGGAGATAGGTTGGGGAGTCACTGGTTGGAAAGGTCATGGAGAGTTGGGGAAGAAGTACTCAGGCTGGCAGAGGAGCAGTGACATTGCTGGGAGGGCAGGAGCATATATCACTGAGCTGTGTGGCATTTTGGCAGTGGAAAGAATGCTAGGGATGAAAATGTTCCCTAGAACTGGGATGAGGAGGAAACTGTGATGTTAACCGATTCAACCTGTCAGTCAACGTGCCCTCCTCCTCAGCCAGGGGGAGCCAATGATCAACGTATGGGTGACTCTCCACGCAGCTGCAGATAAGACAAATTTTTCCATTCCTTCTAATGTAGTATAACAGGTATCTGTTCCTGATATCTGAAAATTGTTAATTGCTACCCTACATCTACAACCATAAGCCGTAAGACAGGCTCTGGAAAGAAAGTGGCACTCTCGACTCTGAGCTTGGTGAATGCCAGGGAGCGCTGGGGGGGCCTTGACTGCCCTAAGGATTCTTATTTTCTGCCAGCGGCAGGTGCTTCTGCCACTTGGCTCTTCTACTGGTTAGAAAAACTGAAGCCAATATTCCCAGGACAACCAGACACATTTTGGACCACATTCACATTCTTAGGTCTTGTTGTATATATTGCCTCATTTTAAAATATCCTGGTGGGTGAGGGAACATTTTCTGTATCTAATAGAGTGGGACTGTCAGTAAATAAAAGTCAGAATTAAATGAGGATCTATGACAGGAAAGGTGAAATAAGAGTTCTCTAATTGTAATGTGATTTCATTTTGCCTTACTAATTATTGAAATATGAGCTTTGTGTAATTATACATGACTGGAAACAGCTCCAGCTAACACTCACTACGTTTGCCCAATTAAATTTCACAGCATTGTGTTTGAATACAGCTAGTTACTCTCATTAATAAAACTGTAGGTGACAATAAACATGCTGGGTTTCTGAAAGGAAGGTTAGCATTTGCTCTTTCTCCTTCTTAGACCCTCTTGTTTATTCTCTGGATAGCAAGTTGCCTCCATACTTGCTTACTGGCCACAGGGCCCCTGGGAAAGTGCAGCCACCCTGTGCAACATGGTGATGTGTCCTGCACACCTCTGGCAAAAGGCGCTCCTCAGCTGGAGGACTGTGTACAACATCGTCCTCTGCAAGACTTGCACCCTCATGTATGCACAGCCCTCATGCATGTAGTGCACTGGGAAGACCTTGCTCCTGGCTAGCTTTGCCTGAGCTTTGAGCAGAAAGAGAGTCTTTCTGCAAAAAAATCCCACAAGACCAACAAAACAAAATCGTAAGCAGAGTCACCTGAGAAAATCTCGTCAGACTGGATGATTCCCAAATCCTCTTCTCTCCTCCCTCTGCTCCTTCATCACTTTACCACTGACTTGAGTAGCCTGGAATAACTCCCTCCTTCTACTGAAACTTTGTCAAATTAATTTGATGCTAACCTTTTTTGACATTATCCTATTTTTCTTCAATATTTATCCATCCTCCCACACGTCATTTATGTCTGTATCTGGCATCTGTCCCAGTCCTCTTGAGTAGGTACAGTATGATAGTTTTAATGTGATTCTTTTCGCAGTGTCTATCTTTCTGCCTCCTCTGTCACTGAACTCATCCCATGGTCTCAAAAGCAGCAGTGCCTTCCTTTCAAGTCTCTTGGTAGGTATGCACACATGTGTGTGCATACACAAACAGGCTAAAAAAAAAAAAAAGGAAAAAAACCTGTTACTCTTTTAACCTTGTTCATTCCTCCATTGTTCAGAGTTACGAGACCTCCTTTTTCCCCTTCTTTATCTTTTAGTATAGTTCTTTTTGGCATTTGCCAAGAAAGTCACTTTCTTCCCCTTTGCTGCTGACAGCATAGCACACAACCCTCAAAAATACAGTGTTAAATATTAAAGTGGTTAAAATTATTGAACAGAGAGAAAGCCCATACATCACATTTCTTCAGCACTCATACCAAAGACTCCGTGTATACCTGAAATTCACTTCATCAGCTACAAACTCAGTGAAGGAAACTAATAATTAGATTTTGATTGCCTTAATTCTTTGACTGGATATTTTTTCTTATTTCCTACAATACAAAATCATCTTGTGAGGGACCAGTTCTCACAGGATTCAATCACCAGCATGTATTTACAGAATTTGCCATCGGTTTGACATTACTTGAGAAACCTGTAAGTATAGGACATTTTGTCTTGGAAAAGTAGCTGGAGGTGGCTGAGTCAAGTTAATAGAGGGTCTAATAAAAGCAATTTGTTCCATATCATCTTATCCTTTCAGCTAGGACCAGGCTTACTGCCCTTGCACCTCTTGAACCATGTAGCATTTTAGGTGGTGATTAGAGGCTAATGCTATGTCAGAGCCTGTAATCATGAGCCTCCAGTGTTACAACAAGGAGTTTAGAGTTAGAAGAGACAACTTGAGAGGGAGAGAGTGAAAGAAGCCTCCAGCTGCTAGCACCAACGAATAAACTGGTTTCAACTGGATATTCCAGAAGTGGTTATATTTTAGTTCCGGCCTCCTAAAAAGCTCATATTGACTGCAGTCTCTGTGCTGGAGACATAGGACATGGCGTAAGTCACTTGTGTTCTGCACTTATAACCATGCACACCTTAGTATCCACATGGGTAGTATGTGTTCTCTAACTCCAGTGATCAGTTGGATGGTACACAGAGGATGCCCATACTGGCAAGAACTGAAGGAATTCAGCTACGACTGGGAGAACTAGGGAGGTGCAAGAGTCACCCACCCCAGGTGATAGGACACAGGGCAGCTCTGCTCCAAAATGGCCTTGCTGTGTTCACAGGGAGGTGAGTTGAAGGAAGGAGCTTTGCTTCAAGCAAAATGCCGTGCAAATGGCCTCAGGCTGCCTTTTGCCTTGACAGGAAAGAGCAGGCAGTCCTGCACTGCACGGCCTGATCCCCGACCTGCGTCCCTGTGCTGGGCTGTGAAATGCAGGCAGCCTGCAAGGAGACCAGCTGGAGATGTGAAAGCAAGTATCTCTCATGAATGCCATCAGCCCCAGAAAATCACTAGAAATCAAGACAATTATCCCAGAAGACAACAGTGAGAGAGAAATAAAGCGAATAACATATGAAGCATGGTAGAAATAGGATTTTTTTTTTTTCTTTAAAGTAGCAGAAAGGAATTTAGCCCACTCCAGGAGTGGTTTTAGTTGAAATCAGAAGACCCGATGGGTTTAAGGGAAGCAACGGAGTGTTGCTGGAAATGGATAGTCTGAAAGATGCTTATATCAATTTCTCTAAGATTTGTGCTGAATTTTCAGCTTGAAATTTTTTTCAATGTATTTTTTTAAACAAAAATAAATGCACTTCACCCTAGCTCTTAACTACATTTTAATGACTCAGCCCTCACAAAATTCATACATTTACAATAACTAATTAACAATATACATTGTGACACTAAAATCTGTTACGTTTTCATACCTGACATGACAACAAGGAAGCAGGATTTAATTTCTAGTTATGTTTCTGAACGATAAAATAAAGACATCCAGGCTGTAAATGGATAAGAGTTAAAAGATAACAAACTTTTGACTGTCACTGCGCTTACATGCAGAGAACATTCCTGACACCATTTAAAGCTGATCCAGAATATAAACTCAGCCCCATTGATTTAATGTATGTACACTCATCTCTGCTTGCAGAGTACGGAGTATATGTAAAAATAAATACATATTACATAATTACGTATTATCAGACTTGGGTTTTTTAATACTCAGTAGATATTTTATCTATAAATTGGAAAAAAATACTTAAACAAAAAAGGGCAGCACTTAAAAAAGTCTAAATTATTTTTATGGTGACTGAAGTTGCAAGATGGGCTTGCTCAGGACTGCCCTTTAACTGCTCACTTATGCAATGTCTGTGACAGAAAATGGAACAAGGAGGACCATGGTCTTCTAACATGCCTGGGTAAGGTAATATTTTGCTGGGTTTATTTTGTGCCATGTATGGTTGACAAAACGCCAGAGATTAAGCATTTAACAAAACTAAGTATAACTGATACTTTGTGTAACATTTGATAGTAACACATTCAGAGCCTAAAAGATAGCTTACACCAAAGAGAGCTTTCCAGCAATTTTATGTTGTGTCCAAAACTTAAGCAGGGAGGGGAAGCAGTACTACACAGGTTGTGGTCCTAGAAGGGCAGAAACAAGGGGCCAACAAAATTGTCTACAAGGACCTTATCTCCACGGCTTTCATATGGAGGTGAAAGGAAGGAGTGCTAAGTACCAAAAGAGCTGGGAAAGAGCTTCATGGTTAAGCAAAGACCAGGACTGTGTTTAGCAGTTGCTACTTCTGCTTTTTCCCCTCTGATTGCCAGATATTTGCACATCAGGTTTCACAAACAAACCACTTTTGGGACCAGGGATCAGTTTTCCCAAAGAAAACAGACGATGAGAAGCTGAGCCATGTATCAAGTACTTTAAAAATAGGCCTAGTGGGTCAGTTTTTTAAAAAAGATGATCCTTATATATCAGATTTTGAGCGTGGTGGCTGGACAATTTGAGGAACATATTCATACTGGTTTGATGGAAACAAAATGAGAGCAAAAAAAAAGAAAATTCTGACTGTGCTGTTTCACAGAAGATCATGTAGTCTGACCCACCTGCTAAAGCAGGTTCACCAGAGCAGATTGAACAGGAAGGTATCCGGGAGCGTTTTGAATGCTTCCAGAGAAGGAGACTCCACAACCTCTCTGGGCAGCCTGTTCCAGTGCTCTGGCATCCTCAAAGTAAAGAAATTTCTTCTCATATTCAGATGGAACCTCCTGTGCCTCAGTCTGTGCCTGTTGCCCCTCATCCTATTGTTCGGCACCACTGAAAGGGGTCTGGTCCCACCCCCTTGACACCCACATGTGAGATATTTGTGAGCCTTGATAAGATCCCCTCTCAGCCTTCTCAAGGTTGAACAGACCCAGCTCTCTCAGTCTGCTCTCTCAGTGCCACTTTTTACTTAAAAATTCCTTAAAATGAAAAGAGTTAGCTAAATACATTTGACCATGGAGGAAGCAGGCAATCCTTTTACTTTGTTTCCTGGTACACCCTTATTTGGACATACCTGATCATGGTTCTGGAGAGCATTTCACAGGCCCCAGCTGACTCATCCTCAATTTGGCTTAAACTGTTCAGCCTTTTCTGTCATTGTTTTCTGTTTCCTTTTGTACTAGCTCCTGCTCAAAATACATGCCCCATTACACTTGATTACTGTGAACATCTTATAGTCTCCTTTCAGAAGAAAGCAATGAAGATATTACCTTACAAGGCAGGAACAGGAAATAAAAGGTTGTTAAAAAATAGAGAAAGAGACAGGAAAAACAACTCAGTAACATAAATACTGCATAAAATAGCAAGAAGACTGCAATGTCATTTGAAGTTGCTCTTTAGACAAATATGAATCATTTGCATTTTCAACCTCAAACATGTAATTTCTTAATCACAGTTTTTATGTTGGTTACAGCTGCAAAGCCCATAGAGGCTCAGTTGCTTTTTTTTAATTTTAATTTTAATTTTAATTTTTATTTTTATTTTTTTATTTTTTATTTTTTTCAGCTAGATACAGATAGAGTTGGGGGTAATTTTAAAGATAAGAATTTGAGTTTCGCATTGATTACTGAAATTTTTGTTTTGGTGCTTTTCAGGACTGTGTTAGATAAAAATGCAAAGCTTCCTGCTGAAATGTATTTTCAGTAAGACTTTTTTGCTTGGAAGAAATGAATCCTCAATTTTCAGTCAGTTTTATCAGAAGAAGGAGAGAAGTTTATGATTTCTCTTTCAGCAATGGCATCTGTCTATGCCAGTGTTGTACATTTTCATTTTCTCTGCATGTTCCTAACTTTGTGCTTTCCATTACTAGTTTCTGTGCATCACATCCCTCCTGATAAAATACTAGATTGCTACCGATATTCTTTTGTCCCTGAGTTGAATTCAGCAATTAAATAAGCTTTTCCCTACTTTCAGTTTGCAGTGTGCTGAGTGGAAGGCAGTTCTATGAGATAAGCAGAGCACACCTGTAGTATCTACGACTGGCTGCTGAATAGAAATCAAGAAGGGTAGCAACTAAATTCTGCCCATCTTTCAAAAAGCAACCACCTCTGGACTGCAAAGATTGCATCTACATTTCTATTTTAATTTGGATCTTGACTGTGCTTTTGCAACAAATCTGATGAAGTCCATTTAGTGTGTTTTTGTCCATATTTTTGAGAGGAGGTTCAGATAAATGGGTTCCTTTCAGATAAAACAGACTAGGACTACACGTCATGAGCTCCTGTCGCTATTGCATGTTCAGCATGTGAGAACTAATTACAGCTAGTCTGATGTAGAAGGCCCAAAATAAGTGTAGTGTGGATGTTGATTCCTCAGCATCGTGTCTCCCACTCTGGTTGTTTTTAATGTCTTATTACTGCAGATACAACCAAAGTCAGTACTCAGTTTTTGTTCAGCAACTTGGTGAACATTGAAAAGGGGGAAATTCTCAATTATATATATATATATATATATAAATGCTTTTTATGCTGAAAATAGATATATATTTTAAACATTTAGTATAGCTAATGTGCATGATTTTGCCACAGGGGTGGAGCCAGGTGGTTGAGAGGGAGTCAAAGAAGTTCTGCATGAAAGACTGGTGCCCTAGAAACTGAGAATTATTATCCTGAAAAAGGATAATTTGAGTTCTTATAAGATTCACTTACAGACTGTGACTGTGAAAGCTTTCCAAAGTTTATACAAAGTCAACACATTATACAAGTCCCATCTCAGCCTTCCTGGGAAAATTTTGTTCTATATGGACATTTTCCAACCCTCTACAGTTGAATTTTCTAGCAGTAGGACCTCTACTATTACACTGGCAGAAATCTTGCTACCCAAGTTAATTCTAGCTCCACAATGGTTTTCAGCTTTACATCTTGTGTTTATACTGAGTTATGATTCAAATAGATATTTAAGCAAATCCTTTCAGTAGCTCTTCATCTTCTGAAATGGATTATTTGCTGTAGGAGAACAGGCATAGCCTTGCCCTACATTTCTGGGAGAGTGTTGGGCTATTTCTATGCAGAGTAAATTTTGGACAGCTTCTCATGGCTTATTCATAAAAGTGTCCCAGGTATTTTCTGGGTTATGCATGCCACAACCAAAGAAAGAAGCCCCATAGTGGGGTTGCTGGTGAGTTGGACTGCAAAAAACAGGAAGGTGTATTCTTAACATGTCAGCATCATTCAAGACGATGCAAAGGTACTAAAAGCTTGCACTAATAAACAGAAAGCATATGTTATGACTAAAGCTGGATACAACTTTCATGAATGTGTGCAAAGAGTCTCTGAGGTTTTTGAACAGATTTTAGTATGAGCTGAGACAATGAGGTAATAAAGACTTTGGCAATGCTGAGATGGAGGAAACGAGAAGGGATTCCATAATCTTCAGGACTATCACCCTTCAAGTGTTTTAAAAGAGGAGAAATCCGAATTGGCTATAACCTGGTCTCGTGTGTTAACATAGGTGCAATTGGAAGCAATATCATTAGCATACAAATTGATATTGTCCAAATGCCTTCCTTTGGTTGGAGATAATGGCCAGAATGTTTCGTGAAGGAAGAAGTTATGTCCTAACATAGGAAAGGAAGAAAATAAACAAACTGTGCCACAAAAAACATGCTGTTGCAGAGCTCTAACTGACAAAACTGTAATCTTTCTATTGATTTGGGAAATTCTGGAATACAATTGCATTCTTCATCAGTCCTGCATTGTTTTCAGTACAGTTACTTGTTTCTGCTGAAGGATTAGATTTTGGCATACTGTCAGAAAGGAGAGTATCAGAGAAGTGGATCTGGATCTAAATGCTGTCATTAAAACGTTTTTGATTTTTGATGACAAAACATTAGGATCCATATCCACAGCATAAGGAACACCTGCAGGTCCTCATTTAACCCATGTGCAGCCAGAGCAGCACCCCCACCCAATAACAACCTCACAGAATCACACAGAATCACAGAATGTTAGGGGTTGGAAGGGACCTCAAAAGATCATCTAGTCCAATCCCCCTGCCAGAGCAGGAACACCTAGATGAGGTTACACAGGAATGTGTCCAGGCAGGTTTTGAATGTCTCCAGAGAAGGAGACTCCACAACCCTCCTGGGCAGCCTCCTGTTCCAGTGTTCTGTTACTCTCACTGAGAAGAAGTTTCTTCTCAAATTTAAGTGGACCCTCTTGAGTTACAGTTTGAACCCATTTCCCCTTTTCCTACCATTGGTTGTCACTGAGAAGAGCCTGGCTTCATCCTCGTGACACTCACCCTTTATGTACTTATAAACATTAATGAGGTCACCCCTCAGTCTCCTCTTCTCCAAGCCAAAGAGACCCAGCTCCCTCAGCCTTTCCTCGTAAGGGAGATGCTCCACTCCCTCCATCATCCTTTTTGCCCTGTGCTGGACTCTCTCCAGCAGTTCCCTGTCCTTCTTGAACTGAGGAGCCCAGAACTGGACACAATATTCCAGGTGTGGTCTCACCAGGGCAGAGTAGAGGGGAAGGAGAACCTCTCTTGACCTACTAACCACCCCACTTCTAATACACCCCAGGATGCCATTTGCCTTCCTGGCCACAAGGGCACAGTGCTGGCTCATGGTCATCCTGCTGTCCACCAGGACCCCCAGGTCCCTTTCCCCTACACTGCTCTCTAATAGGTCATTCCCCAACTTACACTGGAACCTGGGGTTGTTCCTGCCCAGATGCAAGACTCTACACTTGCCCTTGTTATATTTCATTAAATTTTTCCCTGCCCACCTCTCCAGCCTGTCCAAGTCTCGCTGGACATGTCCTGTTATTCATCCGAAATGCAAAACCTTAAGAAAACAAAGTCCTGATTCAGCGCTTAAGAGCTCTGAGTCCATCTTTGAAAGACAGGATTAATATTCATTAACCAGCTAGGGGATACTCTGTGAGACTTTTCAAAGGCTTAAATATTAGGCATGAGTCTAAATATCTTGTTGAATGCAATCTAAATTGGTAGCTAGTCAGTGCTTCTTGTTCAAAGCCACCTTGGTGTGAGATAGATGCTTCCACAGTTAAGCAAATTCCAACAGCAGGGCACTGTGCCTCTGCAGGAACTGCACAGGGCAAAGTGAGTGCTGCTTCCGGGTGTTTACAATAAACAGTAATGTGAACTCTATTAGACATCCAGTTAAAGGCAAAAACATAAACTGTGTGTGAAGATTATCTGGATAATTAAATTATTAAGTAAGCATTATGTAAAGCAAGTGGATGGGGCTGTTATTAATGCTAATATTAAATTTTGACTGCAGAAGGCAGCCAGGTGCCTTTATTCCCCTCCAGGAGGTGATTATCTCTCAATAAATCAAATTCTCTTCAGTGGTCTTATTGCAATTTCAGGACAGGCATATTATTAACAACACTCTGTAGTTCTATATTGGAAAAGATAGAGTTCAGCAGGCTGAACAGAACCTACAAAAGAGCTGCATAAATCCTGTGGATCAGTGTTACCACTCAGAGTATTAACCAGGACTCTCTCTTTGCCTCTAGAATATGAATTTTCAAGGTTCACTTTTAGGGCATGTTCCAGTGGGTAAATCTTCCTGAATCTTTAGTTAAGGCTAGGAAAGTAGAATGGCTAGGGATCTAAAATGTTGCTGCCTTCTCACTTTCATCCACACCTGGTGGCCCACACTAGGATCTATTCAAATGCAGTGAGGTGGCCCACACTGGGGTTTATTCAAATGCAGTTATAAATTTAGCGCCTTAGGACAGCCAGGAGGTCCATAAAGCAAAGTATGTAGCTGCGCAAAGTACAGATTACAAGGGGAAAGAGAGTGACCATCTACCCTACATCTGAGGAGGCAGTGACAGGCTCTCCTAGTCTCACAATCACAGTCTCACAATCACACTGTCAAAACCCTCCACACTGGATGTTGGATGTCTGACCTTGTGTCCCCTTCATGTAGCTGGGGAGACCCTGTTGAATGGAGAACTATTGTAGAGGGAAGAGATAGGAGGAGGCTTCTTGCAGGACAGAGGATGGTTTAGAGGGAAGTGCCTGCTTTCCCCATAGTTATCATGTATCTTGACAGAGGCAGCACAGCCTCTTTGGTACAGCAGTAGCTCCATTCCCATCCTGGCTTCAGGGAGCTGCACTGGGAAGCCCACTTTCTGCCTGGTCACCTGGGCTGCCTAGTTATTTCAAATATGGATGCCAGGAGGTGTATCTCTCATTTTTGGGCAAAACTTATGGTGTGATATATAGTGCTCTGCTGGCTATTTAATCATGATATGAGAGGCACATATTTTGTTTGATTGTATTTGGAAGAATGTTGATGGCATCAGTATTTCTCTCTTCTCACCAAACAGCAAAAATCTAACACCAAACCAATTTAATGATATAGGTTGATCTGCTCTTATGTATTGACATGATGGATTTATACAATGGTATGGAACACTACCCTCCATGTTTAGTGAGTGTCAGTATTCAGATATGCGCATATACAGAATGTGACAAAATAATTGTGAAAAATATTGTTACTATTTTTGTTTTAATTTATACCCAAAGGCAAGAGGTATGGTTTCTCTGCACTAGTTACATTTCAGCTGTTTAAAGCCAGCTGAGAGCCAGCTGTGTGTCCACAGCCTCTCAAGGGTATGATTATTTAATGATAAAACTCATTATCTGCAGTGGCTGCTGATTACTATTGCAAAAATTATTTTAACATAAACTGAAGTGGTGAATTTTTGAGCTGGAAGAAGGCAGAGTTGGTTACTCAGAATACTGAACAACCTTTTCAGCAGAACTGTGGTCAGTCCCACAAAATAACACTACCTGTCAAAATGCTCGGCTGAAATCTCAAGTCCAGTTCATTTTACATTGTTAAATTGTGTGCCTAGCTGGAAAAGAAACTCTTCTATCATGGCAGTAGCATCATAACATTTAGTTGTGTATTCCTCAAAGAAAAAAGTAATTCCAGGTCAAACGGGCTTTATAAGGAATATATTTGACAAACTCTGAGGCCAAGACTCTGTATTGGGGAGGACTTTCCTTTCACTCACGTTCATACTTGGCCAGACACTGTCCTTTGAACATGAAGGCTGAGTGATATGATGGATTCTGAATAGAATCTTTTGAAATTGAAAGCAATTGAAAGTCTGATAGTTGATTAAAACCTGCAGAATTAAAATTTCTAGATTTCCAGTTGTACTGCACAGAAAAAAGCAGCCCTCTAAAAATTACAGCTAAGGGATAGAGTATGGAGTATGGATTAGTTATTGTGTAAATGATTCCCCTTGCTCACAAACATGCACACATATAGTTCTTCATCCAGATTTAAAACATAATTGCAGCCCTTGACAGATTGCCATTGATTTTTTTTTTTTCTGTAGTAAAATGAATTAAAATATTTAAAGCAGGAAAAGATAGAGAGGAACATTAAGTCCCATCAAACTAATCAAATGTGCTAAAATTAACCCCTCCACCTCAAAACTACCCTTTGCTGCCATCCACTGCATCAAGATGGGCTATGAATGAACAAATCCACTTGGCACTTTATGAAATAAGGTCATGATTAGTGCATGAAAAAACAAAATCAAAGCCCTTTACAGCTGGCAGGATTGCTTTGTAGCAATGAGTTTAAATCAGGGCAGCAAGATCAGAAAAGTGCTTCCAGATCCTTCCAAGAGCAAATTACAGTCTTCTCTTTCCTGGCTGCCTTTCACAGCTGTTGTGCAAGTTTGTTAAAAATATTTCACCACTTTCCACAGGATGGGATAGAGGCCGAGAATATGAGTTTACTGCTAAAAAAGAGATGTATAATTTGACAGAAGGACTAAGGGAAACTCTAGAAAAGGATGAACTATACCTTACTTTAGAGGCAGGAAATCCCTCCATGACTGATGGTCAAAACCTTTGGCAGCAGACATGTTACTTGCTTGTAGTCCTTCATTGTCTGGAGAGAGTGCAGCAGAAGAATGCAAAATGGAGTACCATCAGCTAGTCTGTCCCTTCCTCAGGGCACCCACACTTATGATGTCTGTAAGACTTGCTTCCCTCAACCCCTTTTCTTATGAGGTAATTTCTGTAGTTGTATGCAACTCACTCTGGGACAGCAGGATGCTGGCAAGGTCCTTCGTACTGAGGAAGATCCAGAGAGTGGGAATATACCTCACCCTCTTCAGGAAGGCCATTTTTATGTACTGTAGCAATTTAATTACCATGACATCTACTCAGTGCAATAGACCTCTTTGCTGGTGGTAGCTCTGTGTAAATGAGGAGTAGCACTTTTTCCTTTATAAATCGTCATTGCAATATTACTCTTCAGGAAGGGATGAATGAGATTGAGCAACCTTAAGCTCTCCATGCAGTGAGTTTTTGGGGAGATGAGCTCCCATTCAGGTCTGAGCTCTCCCCTGGTATAATACACATACTAAATCAAGAAGTTTGAATAGATTTGTAATTGACCTGTCTTTTTGGATTATTTGGAATTTGCAATTTGGAGAAGATTCTTCTGTACTCATCTAGGGACACTTTACATTTATAACAAAATAAACCATTGTTCACATTATATGCTCAATCTCATTTAATCACACAGACACTGGGTCCCTCAGGCTTCAGCATCTTACTTGTTAATATATTTTGTAGACAGTGGCTTCCTGTAATAATTTCCCTCCTGAGCTCTATTGTCTAAAGTTTTAACAGTTTCCATCTTTCTGAAAGATCCTCTGAGAACTCACCTCCATTTCCTTTTGCTTTCTGCCATACCCCAGTGGAAAGACTTATTTACTGCATGGACCTTTGTATCATACAGTGTATTGCTTACATCAGTGGTTTCTTATGGTTCAAATGTTGTGCAGTCAGACCTCTGTACTTGGTACAGTATAATACTCTGCCAACTTTAAAACTATTGGAAAATGCAGCTCAGATGTGATGACTAATTTCGCATAAAGAAAAGACATGATCTAATGCAAAAGCCTGAAATGATCTTGTGAAGAATAATTTCAGATGTCTGCATACATTGAAGTGTTAAGAAAAATGTACTTCAGTTATTTAATGTGCATACGAGTTTTAAAGACTGGCTTTTAAAATGTGACTACTCAACACATTATATCCTCTCAACTTGTAGTCTAAGTAATTCAGATACAATTCTGTTCAAGGTAATGATAAAAGAGAGACAAACAGCAGAGGTAAAGAGAGCAGAGAAAACACTGACCTTGTAGTGGTGCAGTTTTGGCCTAGTTTTTAGTATATTAAAAACTATTCTTGTATTTAGCATCAGCCAGGATAATTTTAATTATAGTAAAGATTGATTCTTTCTCATAGTTGGAGAAACTGACATTTTTAACACTGCTTTTCATTTAGGATGGTGAGATTAGAGTTAGTGGCCTTAACATAGACACCTATTGGTAGTCTAGATCTTCAAGGGGTATTTCTGCTTGCCTCTACAAGAAGGATGCAACTTCTCTTGTGTCCTGTGTTACACGTGTTAACCCCGATGGATGTCTCAGACACCTGGGGGCATCCAGAAAGACACTGTGTTTCTGTACTGAGGCAACTGAAACCCATCTTAGCTGCTTTCAACATTTTAATTTGAAATTACTTTTACACATTTACAAAAGCTATTGATTTTTCCTGAATTGTTCAATATGGACCTTAATTTTATTGCTTCATATCTAGAAACTGTTACTTGCAGTTTGTAACTGATCTCTTAAGTATTTTTAGTTTCTGTTTAATAACTTGAGATTATTAAATTCACTGCAAACCAGAAGTGACATGCAATTTTGGGGTGTGTTGGTGATGGTAAGAATTATCCAGCCAGGACTAAAATCTACAAAAAGTGTCATTGGAGTTTTATATAATCCCTGGTTTGTCAGCTATGTAAATGATTCTGTTTATTTGTTCCTAATAAGCTAATGTAAAAATATACCATTTTTAAAGAGCATAGACAATAAATATGAGTTAAACTAATATTTACATTCTACTGTATTGGCTCTTTGGGAAACATGGCGCTACAGCATGAATCATACAAATACCTAGCAATGTGCTGACTGCAAAACTCATAACCAATACGAAATTAAAAGTTGGCAGTTGACATATTTTTTGGATAGCTTAAGTTGAATACTGCCTTTTTGCGAGTTTTTGCATTAATTAATTTAGAGAGCCTCATCTTTGTGTGAAACAAACTTGGGAAGAATTTCAAACACAGTCAAATGAAAATTCTGTTTTGAGAACTTTGTGCTCAGGCAGTATGATGATTGGTAGCAGCATAAAATCTTAAGATAACTTTGAACAAATGTTCAAATATTCCCCCAGCTCACATTTATGATATTTGCAGCTAGTCATCCATTCCCTACCAAATGCTGTACTTTGGAAACCAAGCAAAAGACTATGATAGAGAAGCTAATTAATCATACACGAGTCTCATACTGAAGGATTTTTAGTGCCCTATAGGACCACAGTAACAACTTCACCCTACATACACAATAAGAATATGAAACGTCTATGATTTTTTTAACTGATAGTACTGTTTTATACTACAGGTAAGATACAATCTGACATTTTCAAAGGCCATTTCCAGATATAGTGACCAAAACTGTAAGCCCCTGAAGGGCTGTAATTTTGGTAGATAATACCATTTTTCATTTTATTTCTTGTAAACTGTACACCATGCACATAACCTATATTTTATTAAATTACTACAGAAACAAGAAAATAGTTATTGATGGGGATAATGGAGTAATTCTGGGATCTACATTTAATGGTCTTGTGCAGGAGTTTGCCAGGCTATCACGTGCAGATTGATCTACACAGAAACATAGTCTTGGTATTTACTGTATTACTAATCTGGATAGTGAAATTATTCATTTTTGGAAGACGTTATAAATGCATGTGTGTAAGCCTACTAAGAATTCTGTACTGTATTGCACAGCTTCTCTGCCCTTGAAGAGCTGGGGTGTATGAATATCTGAAGTATATGAACATTTTAAGTCTTTATTAAGGTACTCAAGTTATGAGACGAGAGCAAAATAGACATGCAGATCATCTCTGAAGCTGCGAGAGGAATTTATATGACAAGGAATAGACTGTAAAAGGAAGTCAGCTTGAAGTCTCTTCTCTTTTGAGAAGGTTTCAATGTGCTTCAAGAAATAAGTCAGTTTAGGCATATTTAGTGAGTAAGTGTTACACTACCTGAACCAAAATAGTTTAATGCTAGTCCATATTTTAATTGCTACAAAAGAAATAGTTTACACTGTATTAGGTGGTATTGTGTCCTTTCCAAGTCACATTTATTCCTTTTTCTCCTCTTTTGAGATTAAAGAAAAAGATGATCTTAACTATTAGGCTTGAGGAATGAGCCTGCAAAGGACGAAAACCAGAGGATGAGTCAGAGAAGTGTGAGCAAGAAAGGTGGTTGGGAACCTAGTTCAATGTTTTAGGTGCTCTTGGCTTACTCACTTCTCTGTTGTTTTGTTCTATATGTGTTTAAACTTTTTGATTTTAAATTTTCCAAACTCAATTTGAGAAGAAAAGTCTATGCCACCGTGTCAATGAGAGGGTGTTTCTGGGAAGGTCAAGTTAATTTACATGGAAAAATGCTTGCTCTCATAATGTGAATTAGAGATAACATAGCAGGAAAAAAAATGCTCCTGTTATATACTAATTACAAATGAGCTTTAGAGGAAAATTGATATGCTCATTTGAAAATTATCCCTGTTTTTTGCCTTGGAGTGCTGAATGGTAATTAGAATAAAAGGTGTCCCTACAGTGGGGCCAAATGTGCTACCAAGGCTGTATTGCACAAGCCCCATGGTTTCCACAGTGTGCAACCTCTAAGCATGAACTCGTATTTTCCAATTAGGAGTGACTAATGTTCCTGTATGTGTTGCAAAAATATAATCAGTCATTTATCTCTGCTGGAAGTGTATGAACTGAAGCCATGTCTAAAGCTATATATATATATTTTTATATATATGTATATATATATATGTGTATATTTCTTTTTAAATACTGTAGATCTTTGCTTTGACTGAATATATATAATGTTTTTTACTGAAAAAAAAAATAATAATGAACTTCTTAGGATGAAGTATAGTTTAGCATAAGGCTTAGCCTAGGCAAAACTGTTGACAGCTGAGGAACAAAGGAGAGATGAGAGGAAAGAATTGAGAAAATAATGCTTAACTATACCTAACTCATATTGCACAACTTGCAGCATATGACAAGTTTAAACCAAATGCCGGACCAGAGCTGGGTTCCAGCACTGAGTGAGTCATAGCTTAAGTCTGTCACACAGTATCTGAGCTGGGTATCTGAGTATGGCAGCAGTATTAACTCTCTCAAAGGACATTATCTGAGCTTCTAAAAGCTGAACAAATACCCATTATGGCATTTAACATTCTGTAAGATTATTTAAACAATAGAATTGCACATAATTCATCCCTAACTTACTTCTGTCTTTCCTTCCCTAAATGACTTTGATGTGGTTCCCTAGATGGTTTTTGGTCCCAAGTCCCATGATAGAAACTGTAATGTGTGACAGACTAGCTGTAAAAGAGTCAACCTTCTGGAGGGTAAAGTGTTATATGATCCCTGTAATCATAAAACCCATTCCTGAACATCGGGTCTTAAATATGATATAACTAATTGTGTCATTTTAATAAAATGTTTTTATGAGGCTCCATAGGTCATGGAAAGTAAATGCAAGCACAGAAGGAAGAAAACAGATTGAGGACTTCGTCCAGGTTGCACAGGAATTAGAGCTGAAGACCTCAGAAATGACAGACTCATAACCATTAAACACACAAAATAGCTGTTACATAATATGTCTGCATTATGTACTGTTTTGCGACAAATGTTATTCCTCACAGGTGTCATGTCTTGTTTATTATCTCTTTTAATGGAAAGTGTCAGAGAGGTTTGTTAATCTACTTTTTCCAGGATATTAAGCTTGTTTTCTCCTTTGTTGCAGTCTACTGGATTTCTTTTATACAATCCTGAGGATGTTTATTTTTCCCTCTCCGTGATTTGCTCCTGCTGGAGAATGTTAGTGCTTAGTCTCCTACGCCTCTTCATTAGTTTATATCACCTCAAAATTCTGCATATCTTGAACCTAAACAAGAGCATCCTAATTTCTAGATGTGATATAGGCGTTGTACACTTTCCCTGGCTGCCACTTCAAATATTCTTGAACACTCTTGCCTCTTTTTCCTCATTTGTAAAACACAGATAAAGATAACAGCCCTTGGCTCTATTTATTATATTTTTTTTTTTTTTTTTTACAATGAAAGACCTCAATATGAACTGGAAAAGAATTGTGTATGCATACATATGTGCTAAAAGCTCTTTATTACATCCACTGCCTGCATTTTGTGCATGTTAAAAACACTTCAAATATACTATTCCATATCTGTGACCTCCTTTTTCTAATTCCTGCATGCATCTGACCCACCATCTATGCTCCTTATGGACTGATCTACTTCACTTTTCCCATGAAGAATCTCTATCTATATTCTGAAAATCTGCTTAGCTGCATCAACCTATCTAATTCTTTGCTTCTACTATTTGCCAGTATTTCCTGGATTAGAATCCTCAGCAGAGCTAATTAATGTAGCCTATGATAGTTTATTTATATGTATAAGTGATCAGAAATATGTTAAATAAATGTTTAATATTATGCACTACAATGAGATTGCTAAAAGTTCATCAAGTTAAACATATGCAGGATCTTGGCATGACTGAGGCCATTGATGTAGACGGAACACATATTCAGGTTGTGGTAGCAAAACTCTCCTGAGCTGAATACTGTGTTGCCCCCAGATTATTTTTTTTTTTTCTGTTTTTGATTCAGGTGCTGGTTCTTGGCCCTCTGAAGAGTAAAGACTGGATCCTTCACAACTGAGTAGGAGCTTCCTTCTCACCTTACTTTCATGTGAAGAATAGTGTTTATAATCATGACAAGACTAGTAACTCAGACATCAGAGTTGGTAATAAAAGAGCTAAGGAATAACTCAAGTAAAGAAAAGGAGTAGTAGACAGTAAGAAGAGAGGATAGATGGACTAAAAGACTAAGATGTATCTAAGCAAAATGCCTTTTCTAGCCTGGGTGATCTTAAAATGTGGCTGTGTCAGCATTTAAGTCAACTGTCCTAGAAGAGGGAGCAGACTGTGGTGTCAGTGCAAGTCTGCTGCACGCACTCACCCAGCACAGCACATTATCTACTGATGGCTTGTTTCACCTGTGGTTTATAAATGAGCCCTCAAAGGTCTGATGTTTGGAAATCCAGTTTAAAATCAATGTTTCACCCAAAAACCCAAAGTACCAGAGGGTACTTGGCCACTAGTGCTGTTTGGAGCATTTCAGTGTGTCAGTAGCTGACCCATTTCTTTTGCTGAGTTCCCTCTTCTAATTCAGTAAGCTATAATCCTCTTTTTAATGTCTGGACAAATCATTCACCAAAGTCATGCAGGAAGGCTATCTTTAAGTGTGCATATCTAAGCTGCTCCAAGAATCCCTAAAATACCTGGCTGAAGCTAATGTCTGATGAGCATCAGAAGCTGCAGGAAATAGAAATATATTTGGTAGTCTCAATGACATGAACTGAATTAGTGCTCTGAAGCCAAACACCTTTGCTGGCTATAGTCTAAAACCCGCTGATAGCAGTAATTGCAGTTACTCTGCTTAAATAAGCGAAAATGATCATTGTCATTGACAATCTGCTCTGAGATAGCAGCTCTTGCAAACAAAGGGCCTGATGCCATGGTAGCATGTGCTAATGTCACAAGATGATATGCATGATTTCTCTGGGGGCTTCAGTCAGGTATCAGACACCTGGCACAGCTTCCCTGTTGAACATCTGAAGAAAACCTTTTCCTTGCTTTCCTTCTATGGTGGACTACTTCTTTATGGTTTGGTTCATACTCTGCATTATTTGGCTATATGGCAGTTTGGATACCAGTGTTTTGCCCTAAAACAGAGTTCTTTGCCAGACCTTTCACTTTAATTGTACACAATTTGCTTTAGTACAGAAAAACAGAAGGTTGAGCTGTTTTGAGTTGGCAATGTTGATAAAACACTGAAAGAGTGTTTTAGTTTGTTAAAAAGATCTTTGGAGACACACTATTCTTATTTTCTGTTTAACAGTTCAGGCTTTGGATGGGATGTGCACTTAAAAATACATTTATTTGGAATACCACAGAAACTGATGAGATTTTTGGAGGCTATGGATATGCTTTAGCTCTGTAATAATTTCAGTTAGTTCAGGGAACAAAGGCTAATATTAATTAAAGTAATACTTATATTTATCCAGCAGTGAGTCTCCTACTGCAGCATGCCAGGAGGAAAAGAAAAGCCCGCTCACAGTGCAGCAGATGTGCACCACTGCACATACAGAGCTGTGAATAAACCTTCAAGATAGGCTGCAGCACTGTATTTTTTTTTTTTTCATCCCTTACAATGCGCTTGAGAAGAGTGCCTTCAAGGCACTCTGCACAGAGGGACTGAAAGAGGGATGAATATGTATGTTATCCTCAGCCTCATGTGCTTGTGTGGTTCTGTTCACCCTCCTTGAGCTCCCTGGCTGTCCCCACGCTTGGTCCCAGAGGTGATGCTGCTGCCTAATCTGCAGGGTGCTCTGCCAGCTGTGTTCTCCCAAGGCCATTCCTTTCTCATGCTGTTAATAGGATTTCTAAAGAATATAATTTACTACTACATAGTGGTTTAATAGTAAAGAATCTACTACTAAATAATTCTCAAAGTTTTTAATGGTGTTTGTGTGGGGAGGGAGAGGAGCCTTTATAAACACTGCCACTATGAGGCTTCACTTGCATTGAGGTACCACAGCTGTATCACTTACAGCTGGCAGGAGCTGCCATGATGCTCTGTCGATAGGACTAGAATAAATACCTGTTGCCTTATCCTCTGATATATTGCTTACCAGCATGATTGTCTGTAACATTTTTTTTTTAAATCCCAGAGATTATAGGCTGTCTAGACCATTCTTTGTGTTAGCTTTTCATAAAACAGAGTGCACAGTGGGGAAATTATTCTGGAAGAAGATCTTAAATATTGATAGAAGGCAAGTGGCAAGTAGTACCTTTTTTACTGACTTTGCTTTTCATTGTTCTGGATAGAAATGCTGCTTTGTGTTGATGTAATTTAAAAGAAGAAAGAGAAGGTTTTTTTGCATGCCTGCTTTTTACTAGTGTTTAATATGGAATTGGAGTAATGTTCATATGGAAGTAACAACTCTACAATGTGTATTATTATTCACTATGTACTTGTCCTCCCTGATGTTCAAAAATATGGATATATAAAGCAGTCAAGATGGAGCCTACTCATTGCACACTTTCACATGTGCAAATCTTTGCAGTTCGATACAAGCAGCTGACACCTGCTAAAAGCAGATGTCCAATGTAAGAGTGTGTGTGTTCTCCTTCCTGCATAACCTCTGTGAAAATTCGTAATTCCACAAAGATATTTTTCAATGTGATAATGAAAAAGAAAATTAAAAGCTTGAGAATTTGCTCTTGCTGACAAAGACCAGAATTGCATATATTATAATGGTTAGAAAAATAGTCTTAATCCTCCAAGTTAAAAACTAAGGCTGAGTAATGTTCATAAAAATTTACCCAGCAGTGGTAAAGCTCGATATTTACAAATAAATTGGAGACATTTTTAATACTTTTGTGAAATGTTACCACTTCATGTAGAAAGAAGCAGCTATTTTGGGTCCCATCTTTATTCACTCTCTGTGCCTTGTTTCTGATTCAGGGAATGCGGAACTGACAACCTGTGATTTGTCTGCAATTCACATTGTTTCTTCACATAGTCCATACCCACCCACAATTTTTTTGCATTTTTGTTGGATAAAATTCAGTTGTGCTTTAGTTTTGACAGATGTGCTTGAAAGATCTGTTCAAATCTCAGCAGTAAAAAGACTCCTCAACCATGGTATAGCTAGTTATTAGTGACTGTTTATGTTGTTTCAGGGCTTGCTAGCAAAAGAAACTGCATACACAACACTATGCATTGAATAAACACAAGTGTTCTAGTACAAAATCCATGCTTAAACCAATGTAACTATTAATTGTCTGGAATAGTCTTACCCAGAATAAAGCCTTACAGTTAAGACTATAGTGTTGCTTATGAGTCAAAACACATCAAAGCAATGGTACAATAAAGTGGCCTAAGCCTTCAAAAGTCCATAAATATCTGGATAAGATAATTTACAGCAGAGGATTATCTTCTCTATTCAGGAAAAGTTTATAGATGGGACTAGAGGCAAGGCTAGGGGCAGGGACTGTACCAGGAAATGCTTAACCCACCTTGTCTGAGAGCTCTTCTACCAGTTCTGGTTTGTCTCTGGTAAAAGTCTGCACCTTTTGGATAACAGCTTTATCTCAGCGTCTGGGCAGAAGCATGGGTATGCTCTGTGTGGTGGCTTGCTTGTAATCTTATTCCTGTTATACCATTGTGCAACCACATTATGCCATGCTGACATCACTTTTGACGAAATGTAATTTGAAAATATGGTAGACATAGTTCTGGACATTAAAAATGAGATTTTTATGCATAGAGTGCATATGAAATGCATAAAAATGCATTTCTATCATTAAAAATGAGAATATGGTTTAGGAAACTCCTGTGTGACAGTCACAGAAAAAGTGTGTGTGCAGTGAATTTTATATTAATTTTCACAGGAAACATGATGAGATGTAAATGGAAAGCTGCATTTGCCAGCCAGCTTCCAGAGGCTTTGCATTTTGTTGCCCTTTGAGAAATATGTGTGAGGGAGGCATTTTCAAGCAGCTTAGAGCATAACACTCAGCACTTATATTAACAATAAAGTGGTTAAAGGCAGACAAGCGTTTAATGGGGTGATTGTTTCAACCAGCTCTGCTTCTGTATTTGAAGAATTCAGTGGTGTCAGGGACATCTTGGCTGCCTCATGCCCACTGAAGCTATTTCCTAGGTCCTCTGTGCTAGGAAGCTTAAACTAGCAAGGAGTGATAGTGCTCTGCCCTCCTGAGCTCCTTAAGGTTTCAAGGTTGTAGAGGCAAAGTGACTTACAGCCCTCCTACAGCCTTTAAATATTTTTATGCATATAAAATTTGAAGTGCTGAAGTGCTAAATTGGCTGAGCTCTAAGCCAGTTTAGCTCTCAAGCATAATAGTTTAAGCAGCTGAACACAGTCAGAGGTTCCTGTTGAGGACAAAATACCTGCAAAGAGTCTGTGGCTGGCAGATTTCCCATGCTTTGGTCTCACTTTGCTGGTCAGGTCCTGTAGCCTGACATAACTGCAAAGATGATGTGGCTTCACCAGCAGGAACAAGAATCTGCTTATTTGAAGACTATTGTACTTTTAATTCTCTAGATAGCTACTATCTGTATATGAATGGGGGCATCCAAATAGCTTTCTTTTGTGAGTCAGGGGTCAGGGCTAAAACCCCCACAATTTGCTTCTGAAAGGTATGGCAATGTTGAACTTATTGTGACTTAAAAAAGATGTGTTTTAAACAGCTGAAGCTATGGAATAAATTCTTTCTCTCAGTCATTTCAGATTTATTCACTCAGGAATTTTCAATTTTGGTAGCCAGCAGCGCAGGAGGAAGATGAGCTTTCTGAGTAGCAGACCCAATATTGAGCCAGCGATCCAAAAGCCATTGTTTCTAAGCTTATCACCATGAACTTCATGATCAACAAGAATAAATACTGTGCTTATGAAGCCTAGCTAACAATTATTTCCTTCCATATGCATGGAAAAGAGGCGAATTCAGGTCAATGAAGTAATGAAGTACGGCAATATCAAGTGAAGTACAACTGAGGGGTTTTTTTTTTTTTGACTTTGTTTTTAGGTTAGGTAATAAGCACAATAGATTCTCAGTGCACACAGCGTGAAGAACTGTTGAGCAACAAAATGCTAGGTTTGTACAGGTGTCACAGAGGGACCACAACAGGTACTTTTCTAACAATGTTCATAAAATTACTCAAATTTCTCCATATGAAAAGCCATTAAGAGTCCATGGAGAACTAAGAAATGATGAGAAGTGACAAACAGCTTTTTCCAAGCAAGCAGAGTTGTGTCAGGATCTGCTTCTTAAGGTGTTATCTGTTGAATTATGAACCAAGATGAAACTTGTACAACTTTTAGACATAAAATGGTGCATTATACAGTTGGCTTTATTCTTTGCCATTATCTCTCTCAGTTTTCACATTCAGAATCACATATAAACCAGTTTTGAGATCTCAGATCTATACCATGAAATTCCCTTTAGCCTCACAGACTTATAGCTTTGGATGTCTGGAACACTAAGAGAAAAGATGATTTTTGATTCCTTACATTGTTCTCCTTCCTCATCTGTGGTGGCATTTGTGTGACATTGATGTGTCATCTAAAACTGGGATATCTCAACAGGACCGGACTACGTATCTGCTAGCACTGCAGCAGTCTAAGTGAGCTGATACAGTGGAAGAGCATTTCTCCTGTGCCTATAAAGGTGAAAGTTTACATGTGATGTTTCTCCTTTCAAAAGCTGCAGGTGACGGACTTGAATTAGGAACTCATCCCTCTAGTGATGAGAGCTTCACTCTGTGGTAGATTGATTGGGGTGTGGTGATTTTTGCTGTCTTCTCTGCAACACCTACTCTTGCTGTGTAGTTAGGAGAAGTCACAGTTTCATAGGCAGCATTCAACAGCTGCTTCTTTATGGGCTCTGGTTCTCCGATATAATGGAATTGTGGTCAGTATAACCATGAGATGTGTCCTCTGCCCTCTTGACACCTACCTCTCAGAAAAAAAGCAACAACTATCTGTATTTGCCTTGAACATTTTGTTGATTTGTTCAGCAAAGAACCACTGCTTTACCTCAAGAGATCAACCTTGAAGAAGGGGATATCGACAGGTGAGAAACAACATTCACAGCAGCAATGTTACAGTCAAGTTAATAGGTTTGAAGAGTGGAAAAGAGTGAGTATGCGGGCAGCCTTCACTGATGCTTTGAATTATTAGAGGAAGACTTCCGCTTAAGAGAAGAATTATTGCTAATAGCATTTCTGAAGCGTTGATTTACTCATGTCTAGTTATAACATATTCTGGGAATAGTTATGTTCCTATCTTCTGAAAAAGCAAAAAAGGATGGTGCCAGAGTGCAAACAACAAATCATAAAATAGACATAATTATTTTGCCCAGAATAATTCAACTTGTCTATATGATATGAGCATAATGAAATTTCAGAGAGATTCAGAAACCAGGTCTAGTTCTGTGTGTTGCAATAGCTGGTTGAAATTTCTGCAAACCAACCCCGGAGACTATATACACTGTGCTTCAGGGAATTCTACACTTCTAAAAGTGTTTTATTTCAACATTTCTATTATCTGTAAAAGTATTCGCCTCCTTAAGGCAGGTAAATTTTAAAAGACAAGCAGAAGGTCTGTGATATTGCTATTGAGTTCTGTTTCCAGGTGTGCCACTACTTGATTTTGAGGTCTTATGTAAGACATACTGTAGTCCATCTCACTCATTCTCAAATACTTTGGCCACAGAGTTTCAGACAAATGGTAGTTCGTATTCATAGCAATACTTTTCTACCACCTCATCTCAAACACAGGTGCTATACTCAGCTTGTCAAAACACCAGTAAGAAGAGGGAAAGATTAAAAATGTTCAACTTCTAGAGTTAACTTAATATGTAATTAACATATTTTTCTGAGGAAAATTGTGCAAAGTAAGCAAATGACCTTCCAATGAAAAATCACACTTGACCTTCTAAGTACGTTAATTATTTCCAGCTAATACTGAGACATGTCTGATGTCTGTGTCATGAGTTTCTGGTTGATAAATGAAGAATCCTTGTCAATTTATCAGCAAAATAATGTTTACTATTGGAAAAAGGGAGAGGCAAATGCTAGCACCTCAGAAAAAAAAAAAGATTCATGAGAATTATAGCTCACTAAGGCTATATTTTTACTGAATGATTGTCCCTACTGACTTTAAAGAATTGCTTACATTTTTAATATACTAGTTACAGAAGATGATATCTTTTTACTTTTAATTGCTTATTTAGTTAGATGAAATGTTCAAACTTATAGCATTTGATTTCTGTCAAACATGGACATTTCTCAAATGTCAAGCAAATTAACACCTCCTGAACCAGTAATCTGAATTTATTACTCCTGAGTGTGACTGAAAAATAGAAACTGAAAACCAGGAACTTTAAGCATTTAAGAGTTTTAGACTATATTCCATATCACAAAATTTCTGAAGCTATAAATAAATGCTAGATCAATTTGTTCTTTACATTGCAACGTGATTTTTTTAATAGAAAATTGAAAATTTATCCGAAGGGAAGATTGTAACTCCTAAGTGTATGGCTAATAGAAAAACAAATCAAGAGTTGGTTTAACAAGGAGCATTACATTACTGCTAATTAAAACATCAGATACCAGTTTGACAGAGACATAAACTTTATTTCAAAAAGAAACATCTCTGTAAAATTTTTTGTGATTGAGAATAAATATTTGTATAACATGAATGTTTCTTAAATGAAGTATACCAAAGAGAAGAATAATGAGGAGTTGAAACATATGGTATCAGACTTTTAAATTCAGTCATAAAAGTAGCTTTTCTACCTTTCCTTCCAAAATTTCTTAGTAATAGAAATATGAAAATAAATTAACTACAGTAAGGCAACTCTTCAGCTTCTAATCTTTACATTCTTCAAGTGTTAATGAGAACAGTGATGATTTGAAGGTAATTTTAAAAGATAAAAGATACCTAATATTAAATGTACTTGACTCGAATGCCCTCTCAGACTTTGGTGTTTCTCTTGTCTCAGTTCCATGGATGCATTGGCTCCTTGTGCCCAGGTCCAGCAAACAACAAAGCTGTACATGTGTTCCCAATAGACACAGACACACGGAGACACAGACATATGCACATACAGAAGACCTCAGAGACGCGCAGAGACAGCACAGTGCCCTTATCAACCCCCAGACCTGCGTGGACAAGATTGATGGTCATGTACCCTTTCTCCCCTCCATCTGACTGTAACTGAAGCTTGCTAGTAGTATCTACACACACCCTCACTATCTGTATTTACAGGCACACACACATTCACGTACTCCTAGATCCCAGACCCCTCATACTGTCACCAGCTCAGACCTTGGGTCCTTATAAGGGTTGGTCTCCACCTGCTGTGTCTAGTCAACTTGAAAGTTTGTTAGCAGATACAACCATAAATGCATACACACACATGCACACACACAGAGAATAAAGGGCAAGGTCACATAGAAAATAGAAAGAGGATTTTCTAGGAAGACAGTAGAGATGGTAGTGATCAGGTGCAGGGCTGGCCAGACAAGAGTACTGTTCAGCATCTTGCTTATGTGTGACTGGCCATGTTTACTTCTCCTTCAGTTCATCTTGGGACATCTGTTCTTCCCCAAAGTACCTTGAGTCCTCTGTTTTCCTGACTTTGTCCCTTCTTATAAACACCCCATAATGAGTTTCACAGCTTCCCGTATGCCCTTAAAACATCCCGTAAGATATTTTACAGAGTCCCAAGTACTCCATGAGTTTACTTTCATAGTAATCTTGCTTCCTCACTCCTTATCAACTACAAATTTGTGCTAAATGTCCCCACAGCTGCCCTTGGTGTTGCTTTGCTACTGCCTTGAAAGGTGCTGTCCTTGAGACTGTCTTTGTTGTCTACTGAACATTGCAGTTTGCATGTCTGTGTGTTTAATTTTCCCATTTTCTGTTTTTTGCCTCTTACAGTGAACAGCTGTTGACCAGGTAGATACCTTCACAAATCAGATAGTTTTATACTCCACATCTCCTTGCACACAAATACCAACAGATCTTCAAAATGAAGCAAGAACCCAACTTCTCTTATTTCTATAATGTGAGAGACAGAACTGGGACTTTAGAATCACAGACAAGATGAATTTTCCAGAAGTCCTGCCAAAGTAATCTTCCACCCTGCCCCTTAAAGAATTTAATGAGATACTTAGATTCTGCTGTAATCCAAGCAACTAACAGCTCATCTTCTTCTATTCCAAACTGTTTTGACAGTGAAATCCTAGAAAGGCAACAAAATCTCACCTTCACCAGCAGAAAGAAATATAATGTGAATTAAAATTTGTTAATATCTCTGTGACAGTTTCAGTACTGCTTTTTAGGTGATTTACATGTAAACAAGGTGTAAAACTGTCTTCCTTTAAACAAAGCGTAGTTACGTTTATTTCTACTTGCCAGATGGGATTCACCAATATCTCTTGTCTGTGTATAGAAGATGTTAATAATATATGATGGAGTGTAACAGGGCTTGCTGCTATCTTGACAGGATGAACTTAATTTCTTTTCCTAGTTTATTTAGACTATGGTCTCAAACACAGTAGACCACCCTCAGAAGCATGGTTTGTGTTAGAAAATCCTTGCAGAAGGGCGTAGGGAAGAATCTACAGCTACAATGATATGATTTTTTCCTGCTAGGAAGAGAAAAATTATTATCAGGGTATTTTCCAGACAATCCAACTTTCCATCCTCATTTAGAGATGCTAAAAAGTGTTGTGAACTTAAAATTAATTTCAATAATGAAAAAAAGCAGGTGAAGTTTAAATAACATTGGTTCTAGTAAAGACAACAACGAGGTATTGTGTTTTATCAAGTTTAGAAACCACTTGCATATTCTGATTTCCAGACAAACATTAAGGACCGGTGTGCGAGGAAGAAATAAATACGAGTTGGGATGACATAAATGTAGGATAAACAAAATTAATGTGGACTTTGGACCAGAGCTGTGAACACTGGCATTAAGAAAACACAGTTCCTATGGATATGTGTCCTTTATCCTCTCTTTACATGCTGTTGTTCCCTTGTGCCTGCTCGCCTGCCCTTGAATGAGAATGCCCCTGTCTTCTTACAATTCATACAGGTCTCCTATTGGGTCTCTTACCTCCTTTGCAGCCTCCTCTGTTCTCTAGACAGCAGCTGAGCAAGACCCCAAGGACATGGGAGCTTCCAGGTTGCACTCATGCTGCTCAGTTGGTCAGTACATATATGCTGAGTTGCCATCAGGGCAAAGAAAATATATGATGTTGAATGTGGGTGGTGAAATTTGTTAGATGAGGCACTAATTTGTGCTTCTCTCCTCTATACAACTGTCTATGCTTATGCTGATTTTTCCTTTGAGGCTCTACTCCTCTGACAGAATATGTTGAAACTGGCTAACAACTTCAGCAGCTATGAGGAAGTATACTGTGAGGCTTACAGAGAAAAGGACAGACAGGTGTCATTTTGACTCCCTTGAGAAGCTTAGCTAAAAGTGTAAAAATATTTTAAAGAAAATCAGATATTCATCGTATGATTGACTCATTTTTCATATCTTGAGGGTGGCAATATTGCAAAGCCTTGAATGTCCAGGAAACAGGTTTTTCCTTTTCCCATCTGTGCCAGTAGAAAGGAAGGTTTAGAGCGTGGGTCACCACTGAGCAGGCAAAACACTGCATGCTATGATAAAGTCCCTGAGAGCAGGCAAATCATGCCTGTGATATAGTACACAGCAGCTGCACAGCAGCAGGCAGTCTGGCTGAGGATGCTGGAGAGAGAAGAGAGGGAGAGGAGGAAGCATTTATGCAGAACAAATTATAGATTGAAGTAATATAAGGTAACACTGTCATCTTACCGAATAATTTTCTAATAAAAACACAAAGTACAGTACAGTAATTTTGGCATGGTCACAGTGTCCCCTGTGGCTTTCCCCCCCATTTTCCTATTACTTTCAATTCCATAAACACTCCAATACTTGCCAGGGGCAATTTGCCTCCAAATCACCACATCCTTTGCTAACTTCCTGCCAGGCCATTGCTGTCTAAAGGAGGAATGCAACTGAGACTGAGCAGGATCCCTAAACTCCTGTGTAGTAAGGCTTAATGGTTTTTCTAGTCTCTCCCAACAGACTAGAGCATGTAGTACACATTGCTCATCCATCAGTGAGCTCTCCCATCATGGAGAAAAAACATAATGGCCCTGAACAATGATAAAAACTTGTTGGATGCCAACTAGCAATTTATGTAGCAGAATTACATTTACTGCAGCATCAAGTAGTTTCTCAAGTTACGAGTGGGAAGGTTGGTGAATACCTGTGTGTGTTTGCACGTGTATGAGTGCTAACAATTCCTGTTCGTTCTGCTTCAATATACAGTGTTTGGCTTGCACAAATGAATATTGGGCTCTTTTGTGAACATAAATGCTGACACTATTCTTTTTTGGAGTTGTGTATGAAGCTGGAAGGCCTTGATAGTTTCACCTATTGCACTGAATTGTGCCCTTTCATCTGCAATTATACAATACTTCTTTGGGACATTACCTTGCTGCACTTGAGCTGCAAGCAAGGTCCAGGTTCACAAGTCTGACTTAATCCAAGAATCATACAGTCTGACTTTCAAAGACTGGTCATGTCTACAGTTTTGTTTGAACAGTCCAGAAGCTGGAACTAAAAAATGTTATGTCCTGTTTTACTTTTGACACTGAACTTTTTTAGTGCCTGTTAAGATGTCATCTTTTCTCAAGACGTGCTCCATGGCCATATATGTGAGTGATTTCAGGGGCAGAAATGGTTCTTTAACCTTTCACTCAACAACCCAGAGTTGCTATTCAAAGCCCTTTACTTAAGCTACCTAGACACTAGTTGGCTGTTTTACACTATTCTTTTCCAAAACAGATATATAAATAGTGCATTCCTTTTGCTACTGACTAGCAAAGGAGACTGTCAGATAGTAGAGGCGTAACTTCAAAGTCTTGAAGAAGCCAGACGTACTTACAAAAATGAAAATAACAAGACATCCACAAGGCTAGTGGAATATTGATCGCCAGGCCTTAAATCCAGTGAATTTCATTTGATGTATAGGTATTTTGTCAAGGTTTTGATTGCAGGGTGATAATAAAACCGTTGCAGATGTATTATTAGCCCCCTCTTTCTCCCCCTCTAGCCTCTCCCTCTCCCCCCTTCCCACTAAGGACAGGTGATCAGGACAGAAAGAAGGACTGAGAGAAGAGAGTTGGAAAAATTAAAAATGTTTTACTAATGCTACTAATAAAAATAGAGAAAATAATACAAAATATACAAAACCGATCTTGAAAGTCCTGGCAACTGCTCCAGCATATGTAGGGCTGGCATCCGAAGTCCTGGGCGGGACTCTGCAGCCAACTGGAACTGGATTCAGTCTGCCACTAGGCCTCAGTTCACAGGGATGACTCGCAAGGTTCTCTCCTAATGTCAGCCATAAGGAAAAGGGACGAGATCCTTATGATCTCCCACTTTCATATGAAGTATCATGTGAATGGGACGGAATACTTAGTTGGTCAGTTTCAATTCACCACCTGCTTGCACATCTCGTGAGATGCATCATTATCAAATGGCCTTGCACACCATTGCTATGTCTACCAAAACATGTATCTAGCTTTTCAGAAAACTGCAGTTAGTAAAAAGACTTTAGCTGACAGGGAAATTCACTTAAAGAGAAACTTGTTTTTAACAAAACCAGGACTTATTTTCAGCCCATTTTAGCAGCTGTCTTCCCTGTGATATTCTGTTTCTCTCTGGTAACTGAGATTTCAACATAACAATTTTCATATTATACTAGGAGAGATGAAGCTATTGTAGTTTTCTGTACTGTTTTCCCATATACAAGCCTCTTTCCTTAAAAGAAGAAATAATCACCCAGAACACTTTGTTTATTTTAGACTGTATAAAAATTAAAAGATTCAAATCAGGAAGAAAAAGTTTAACAAAGCAAACTCTTTTTGTGAAGCACTGAGTAATTGAAACACCATTGAAAAACACTGCTATCAATATCTTTATGCTGCTTATGTACTTTTTCTAACTCTTAAATCCTTGGAACTTTCATTTCCAGCCATCTGATGTGCAATTAGACACTTGTCTATTGTAGGTATCTATGTATATACCTCTACATACGTTACATGAATTTTACTTGCTTATATGGAGTTTATATGTACATGAGTGAATTTTCTTCTACTGCGGAAACTGCCCGCAGGAATCGTACAGTTTTGAATATCTCTTGTTCAGGGCCATTCAGGCTATCATTCAGCATGTGGAAACCCATCAACCCAGTAAACTGATAAATATAACCCTGATTTTGTAGGGTATCTGATTCTGCTACAAGCCATGTCACATGTCGGGTAGCATCTTGATGATAGACTGAGGGTGATTTAATCTAAGAAATGTCTCATAAACAAAACACAATAATGTTTTACCTCAGTTCCTGTATCCTAGCTATTCCTAAGCTTTATTCTGTCTATTTTTTTCAATTAAATATAGATCTATAATTTAAGTTTTGATATAATTATAGGAGATTTTTAGTTAAAGAATAGAGAAAAAATATGCTTAATATATTTTTAGGAAGGCTGAAGCATCCATAATACCCTATGAAAACTATATCAATTTAATTCATTGGATTGTACCACATTGGAAAGCAAATAAAAAAATATGTAAACTGCAAAGCAGCTTTGAACAAGACAGAACAAATACAACAGACCTGAAACTTTAGTCTTAAACTTTTAAACAAAAGTAAATAGTCCTCAAGAGTTTGAAATATGAAACAAAATAAATATTATCTTGTCATCTGCTTGATAGGGTTGTGCAGGAGAGTGAGGGTATTTATGGCAGCTTTGTTTTGAAATAAGTGGTATGACAAAGCAGTGGAAAAAGGATCTCTATTGAGCCCAGGTAGACTCTGTCATTCATGTATTGTACTATAGTGCCATGTTGAAGATGCTCAATCTGACTCTGAAAACCTGGTAGGTGCACTCAGCACAACACACAGATGCTGCCTTGGGCCCCATCATCAGCATGACCAGATCATTGCAGCTTTCTACCTTGCTGAGAAGCAGAGGTTTTACCTCACCACAGAGACACCTATACAGCCTCTGGTTTGAGAGAAAATGTGGGTATTTGTGTGCATTGTGACAAACACTGTGGAAAACCTGAATTTATCTAGGAACAGGCTTGCTGTTGGCTTGATTTCCTGGTTGTCTGGCTCTCAGAGAGGACTTCTCATCTTGCTCAAGTCTCATACAGGAGACAACATGTTCTGAGTTATGTGGCTGGGAGAATGGTGAGACTACTCAGCAGAAGCTCAGATTGGGACATTTTGGCAGCCTGGTGTGATGCTTTGGCTCTGAAACCAGGTTGAGGTTGGGATGGGTGGGAGCCTTCTCAGGTCCGAAAATGTCTCCCTGGGAGGGAAATCCATGACGTAGCTAATGCATAAAATACAGGTACTGTGGCAGAGACGTGCCTCTGGATTGAAGTGTGACATTTGACAAACCAAGCCCAGTATGGAACACAATGGTACACCACCCTCTATCCTCTCCATGGGGAGTTCATTTTGCAGAGAGAAAGCAGCCTAAGGTTTCTTATTCCTAAATAAGTTCACACAAATAATAGGAGGAGTGTCCACCAGAGGTGGATGAAAATTTTCTTGCTCTGCTAAAAGGCTAGCAACAGAGTACTTTATCCAGGTGAAATCTGAGATGACGTGAGGCTGAGAAGAAATAACTTTCAAGTGAAATTCTGCCTCCATAAAAGAAATGCCAGAGTCTTGCTGGGCTTTGCTTTAACTACCAATGTCATATGAATGGCACTCATACCTGTAGGATGGATAGGGTGATAAAACTTCTAAGACAGTCAAAAAATAATCAATAATATGAAACCAGAAACTACTCCACTAGTCTTTATTCAGGGAGAGTATTTCTCTGATGAAAACTGAAAATTCAGTCTGTGGACAGCAACATAAGATATCAACAATTCTAGATTATTATCTTGACTTTACACTGACATGTCTTTGGTCTTTAGTTAAAAAGGCATAAGTTTCCTGCTTTTTTCAAAATCTGAAGTTCTTCCAATTACAATTATCTCTCAGTCTGTGGTTCAGATGTGCCTATGATAATTATGGAAGTAAGAATAGTCTCTGAAATAAACAATTTAAAGAAACGTTGGCATCAACAAAAAAAAAAAGAAATAAAAAATACTTAACAGAAGATCTCTCCTAATCTGCTCCTCATGATACGTTCACATTAGTGTATACTTCCTTGCATTTTGCCTTTTTAGGTGATGGCAAATTCTGTTGAATTTTTGGAGAGTGGGGGAAAAACCTACCTACCTCAGAAATAATCGTGCTGTAAGAAACAGCGAACATCACTTTGGAGTAGATTTTGTTGTGCCTCTTTGTCCTGCTTTCATCTGAAATAGAGTTAATTTTCTTTCTAGTAGCTGCAATAGTGCTGTGTTCTGGATTTAGAATGAGAATAATGTTGATAATACATGAATGTTTTAGTTGTTGCTAAGTAGACAAGGACTTTCAGTTTCTCATGCCTTGACAGGTGCACAAGAAGCTGGGAAGGGGCAGCTGACTCCAACAGACCAAAGGGATATTCCAGACCATATGAGGTCATGCTCAGCATGTAAAGCTAGGCAAAGACAAAGGAAGGTGAGACATTTGAAGTTATGGTGTTTGCCTTCTCACGTAACCATTACCTGTGATAGACCCCAGCTTTCCCAGAGATGGCTGAACACCTGCCTGCCAGTGGGAAATATTGAATCAATCCCTGGTTTTGCTTTGCTTGCATGTGTGGCTTTTGCTTTACTGCTTTAAACTTTCTTTATCTCAACTCATGAATTTTCTCACTTTCACTCTTCTGAGTCTCCCGCATCCCACTGGGTGGGAATGAGTGAGCAGCTGTGTGGTGCTTGGTTGCCAGCTGGAGTTAAAACATGACACCGTTATTAATGCAAGTATATGTAGTTGATTCAAATGTGAATTACCTTGTAGTTTTTTAGCAGTTTTTGAAGAACTTGTTCAGATTCATTTATTTATAGTCATTGTGTACCCCCTTAATGCCAGAGAAATTTAGCCTGGGTGGAAAAGCATGAGTTTGGCAGCTTATTTGGATTTTTGAATCTGCTCTGACTAGTCTGTGGGCACACAACGTGAATCTTACTTGTAGGGAGTCTAACTAAACAAATGCGTACATGTGATGCGGATGACCTGCTGCATGAGCAGGAAAGGCCACTTGTTGGGCTAGAGAACTTTTGTACAGCAAATGCATAACGGACAATAAGTGACAGACACATTGAATTTACTGCATGTATTCTGCCTAGATGCTCTTTGTGTATGTGTTTAAACACCCTGAATTCAGAACAAGTCAGGTTTATTTTGTCCATTGAGGCAGAGTCTGCAAATCTAACTGTAATTTATAATTTATAGTTTGGGTGCTGCTGTTGCAGAAATATGACTCTTCCAGTCAGTCTCTGTGTGTATTTCAACACAGATTTATTGCAACAGGCTAGTGAAAAGCAAGTTTCTTTGTCTTTCAGTCCCATTGACATGCATTAAGGGAAGTACATCTGCATGCTTCATTACAAAAGATGAAGATACTTACGCCATTCTTGTCTTAAATTTGATTTAAACTCTGTGTACAAGGTATAATACATTAAATGGCATTTTATTTCCTTTCATTGTTATTTCTGGCAAAATGCATTTAGACTAATTCTAGATGTAGGTGTTGCAGACATCTGTATGTAGGCTTGCAGCACCAGGCTTCTGTTACAGACCTATGGAGAAAAATTCCAAAATAGATCAGATGACTCATGCCTAAAAGTACTTATTTCTCCGTACTAACTGTAACAGGAGATCTGCTGTGTGATAAGCTCAGATGTACAGGTATTTTTTGCAGATATTTGAAGTTTGGTAAAATGACACATGCCAATTTGGTCCGTAACCAGTGCAAAACCAATTGTTGCTTGTTTTGTACAGAAGAATTTATTTACCTGATCACCTTCATTTAGATATTAGAACTACCTTACAATGCAGGTAAACTAAATTGAAAGTTTCAGATACTGAGCGTTTCAAATAATAATTTCACAGTTCTTCTCTCAAAGGCTGAAAGTGGATGAGGTTCACTGGCTTTCTAACATATTTCATATTTACATTCTTTTAAAGATCTTGACAAGCAAGAATCAAGGCCTTATTCTCGCAGTGTCTTCTGTATTAGCAGAGGGTTTCACATTCCTGGCAAGAAAGCTCTGTGTATAAGAGGTGGCATAGAGAGGCAGCTTGCATATACAACAGAAATGTTTCTGTCATTAACAACTACTATGGCCAGAGAATGGAATTTCTAAAGTAGCTGCGCTACTAACTCTCTTTCCTCAGGAAAAAGAAATCTTAAGTTTAGAAAATGTCAAGCCAGCTATGAGGAGTCAGTTCTGAAGTCAGGAAAGCCTAGTAAAAATTAAAGAGACTTTATAAAAAGATAAAGAGAAGTAGAAACAAAGGCTTATTGAAATAATTTAAGGTTAAAAGGGACCAGGCACTTTTGAAATTTGATAACAGCAATTTTCTTAATGGCCTTCTGTTTTTTCACTTCACACATTTTAAAGTCCTGCCCCTCCCACCCCACCTCCCAACCCTTCAAGTGTGGAACATTTACATTTGTGGAGAATGACTACATTCTCTGAGTAGTAATTGTAATTTGCCATTTATTTGCCAATAAGTGCTTATTTTTCTGTTCCAATCTAGGGAGCAACTGAGGACACCAGCTGCTGAATATTATTCTCCCTCCATCGTCTTTATTTATAGACAAATAAAAGAAGCCTATAGGAAGAACCAATGGTTTCTTTTAACCTTAAAATGTGTCCCTTGGCATGACCCTTCAGTTTTAAATCCCATTCTCCCCACTCTGAAACTTTCATCTCTTCAGTATCATTCCCTCTACACCAGTATGCTTCCCAAATACTTTGATCTCAGACCAAACAGCAGGTATTTTCTCTCACCTCAAATTCTCCTTGCTCTTTTGCTAATAACCTGGAAATCCAATAGTGTTATTTCACTTTTAATTTCAGTGAAGTATCTCTGTGGCAAAAAGACAATAAACCATTGTGCTGTAGTTTGAACAGTCATTTGTCATCCATGGAGCAATTACGCTGAGAAACAGTTGACAGAATAGACCACTTTCTGCTAATAGTGCCAACATTCTGCTTTAAAGCAGACATTATACACAACCAAGCCCAGACGTTATCCACAACCAAGCCCAGCTAATGTGTAGGTGTCAAAAATAATATTCTGACGCAAAATCTCAAGTACTTAAGATATTATTATTTCCTACCCCAGACATCTGCTTAAGGTGATGAATGAGTAATGGCCACTCTTCTATATAATTATTGTCTGAAACAATATTTGCTGATAGCTGACTATCCTTAATATTTATTACCTGGAAAGGTCAGAAAGATTCCTTAATATTTTATTAGCTTTATAAATAGAAATGGTAAAGGCAAATGTGAAAGGTAGCAGAGGGGAGATTCAATAGAATTAAAAGGGTGAAAATGGGAAAGGCAGTGGAAATATCTCAGGAAGAAATATTTGTACAGAATAACAAGAATAGTTTCTAGGTTGTGTATGATGTATACACATAATTAAAAAAAAAGCGTTATGAGACATGGGACAGAAATACAAGAGAAATCAAAACATGTCACCAGGAATAATCAAGTAAAGGTCACATTTTCACTTAGATTTAGAAAGAAAGTATCTCAGAGAGTGGCATGCATAAGAAAGAGACAAAATGTGCGTCAGCCAGTGCATGCAGCAGAACCGTGAAGAATTTTTGAGCTATATGAAGTGCCACAGCTATTAAAGTTAAAAGGAGAATTTCAGTCAGCAGTGGCATTTTATACGGAATAGTCACAGTCTGAGACAACAATATTTTTGAAATGGCTCAAGCCATAAACTACTTCCAATAGCTCATCCTGGTTCATATTTTATTCTGTTATGATTTATTAGCTTTCTCAAAGTTGCCATACGCTTTTTAGAGAGCATCACATTTAATCTCTAAACAGATAAAGGTGCTGCTAGATTTTCTGCTGACTGGCATTGCCAAAGTGCTGAAGACTTCATGCTTAAAAGTCTATGGCCACCATAGGATGCAGATGTAGCTGAAAAGCATTAGTTATAGGGAAAGAGGTGAATAGTCACCATTCATTTTGCTATGAGTGTTGCACTTCAACACCAACTGAAGGCCACTGCCATTCACCAGCCGAACCCATCAATTAGGGAAATAGTTTCAGTCCCTTCATCACTTTGTTTTTAGAAGAAGCTGGAGAGGGAAGACCTACTGTGAGGATGAACAGTTATCCCAGTTTACCACACCAGTGCAAAGCACAACGAAGTGGCATGCTAGGCCACCTAATGTATCATTTTATTATCAATAGTTACAGGATACCTCAAGTTTAATCTCTTTGTACTGCCACTAAGGAAAACTAGGACCTACTTACCACACTGTATGTGCATCTCTTATATTACTGCCATTTTTAAAAACTAAAGAAATGATGCTCCGAAGAAGTTTAAACAGTTTCAAGAAGCCAACTCTTCATGCTGATAACTTGTTTCTGGTGCTCTAATTTGTGTCAAAGCTTGAAGCAAAGAATCACAGAATCACACAGAATCACAGAATGTTAGGGATTGGAAGGGACCTCGAAAGATCATCCAGTCCAATCCCCCTGCTGGAGCAGGAACACCTAGATGAGGTTACACAGGAATGTGTTCAGGCAGGTTTTGAATGTCTCTGGAGTAGGAGACTCCACAACCCCTCTGGAAAGCCTGTTGCAGTGTTCTGTTATCCTCACTGAGAAGAAGCCTAAGGATTGGTGGTATTAGGAGTGTCTTTGAGTCTGGTACATTGAGATACAGTTTGTATTAACCTCTAGATCGTTCTCCAAAGGGATTCCAGCCCCTGTGTACAGTACTTTCATCCTTTCCCACTCATCAGAAATCGAAAAATCAAAAACCACAAACACCTCCACAGCCAACCTCCCCCCTTGACCTCACAGTGAGACTCCACGATTTAAACTGTTAGCAATTTTATTTTTTCACGAAAGTTTAGATTATTTTGTTCATTTCAGTTTATGCTGAAGACATTTCAGCTTACTTAACTTTGGCCGTTTTTGGAGAGCTTGATGTTACTTTTTATTGAAGTGGCTGCCTTGCTGTTCACTACCAAGTATATTTTTTCCCTGGAATTGTTAGAGGAGGGTGTGACTTCGGGAAAGCAGAACAGGGATGACATAAAGCTCTTTGTCCTACCTTTATGGAAACTAAATGCAATGCCTCTAATTTCATGCTGTGCCTCAGAGTCTAGGCTGTGAACGGGTATCAGAGAGCTGGAATGCAAGATAAGTCTTCAGCAGTGAGGCAAAGTAAAGAGACTAAGGTTCTGGCAAGATGTTTTTTTTTTGCCTAGTAGCAGGCTATTTTTTCTGTTTCTCATTCCAAAGCACTCCAGTTTGGGTTGTTATTGGATCCCTAATGACTGCAGGATCTCAGATGGCATGATCATCCAAGAATGCCGTCTTACATTTGTGTCAGGCTAGGTACTTATTAACGACTCCCTTAAAAAATTATTTTACTATTGCAATTATCTAAGACTCCTTATCAGATAAGAGTGGAGCCATCTGCTTTACAGTGGACTAACCCTGAAGCCCAAGAAGATGTTACTACTCACAGAAATCACAGCTGCTTATTTACTTAATCATTTTAAATTTAAAATATTATCTCAGTTCTTTCCCAGATGAATGAGCTTCACATTGTTTTTTGGAAAAAATTCAAGATGTTCACTTCAGCCTGTGAAAAGCTGTATTAGTGATAAATACCTAAAAGACTGTCGCTGATGAAATTATAATATAAAGGAAATAATGTTCCCAGTTTCAGTACCAGGTGGTTGCTGCGGATTTTTATCACCATAAAGCCCTTGACTGTGCTCTATTCAGCCTTTATACAAACATTTTGCAAAACTGGGAATTTATTGAAAGGTATAATGAAAGGTTTAACTTTTTGAAAGGCTTGTGTTTCAGAGGAACCTACTTAAATGGATATTTATGCTTCAGGATATACGGTTTTATATGTATTTTCGGGGTAAATGACCTATTCATATGCAGTGTGATACGTGTGCATGACCATCAATAAAAGGTACACTTAAAAAAGGAAACCGCAAGTAAACTGAAGAATCCCGGTACAGTGTATTTTCTCAACTAAATTACACAAATTAAAACTTAAATACTTGAGCACCAACAGACTCAAGTTATTCTAATGAATTAAAAACAATTACTAATATGTATCTGGACAGTAAACTAACGAAGAATGACAGAGAAAACAGTTTACATTTGGATATTCATACTCGCTGAATGCAAAGAAAGGACTTTCTGCTAAAAAATTTGAACCCAAGGAAACTGTTGTTTTCTTGGCCCAAATCATACCTTTTATATAAAGGCAAATCTGGAAACCAGGAAGTATCAGGATGTGATGTCTGGGTAGAGAAAATAAGACTTCTTCCTCTCAGATATTGGTTCTTTGCACTGATGGCATCTCAAGGGCAATTCCTGACCAAAATGAAAGAGAAAAAGATACACTACTTCCTAAAATCAAAAGGAATTTTTCCCCATCTTATTAAGCTGTTGAATGACTTTTGTTCCTATTTTTTCCTTGCTACTGTGTGTACATTTCCTAACATAATAGTCTTTAAAAATGTTCTACCTTTCTTGGATTCTGCATCTTGCTGTAAAAACAATTGTTACAGCCAGCAAAGCCAGACAGCAATGCACTTCGATTTTTGACCATACTTTCTTTTTCAAAACATGGTTTGGCAGGTGTACCAGACAGGTGCTAAGGCCAAAAGCACCACTGTAGGAGCAGAATTTCTCCATCTCCAAAGGATAACTACTAGTCACAGCCTGTGAAGTAACAGATGGGGTCTATTTGGTATATAGTAAACTGACAGCTCAGCATTACCTCAGACAGATTTCTTAACCTGATGAGAGGTCAAGATAAATATTAAAATATTCAGGTGTTGTAGTTTGTTGAACAAGAATATACCTATTTTTGCACTGCTGTGGGACTCATAATACTAACTACAGACAGCTCTCATTTTGGACTGTAAGCAAATACTGCTCTGTTTGGCAGATGGTGTGGTTTGTGACTTTTGAAGCCAGACATGGTCAACGCAAAAGAAGTGACTGAATACAGAAGGCAAGAGATACTTAATATCCATTCAAGGATTTAGCTAATCTAAGTATGCTTTTCCAGATAGGTAACCACATGAACCCATTCCTACTTTACTTTTTCCCAGAATTACTTGCATGACTACTCCTGCTGAAACTCACCCTACTATTCAAGTGTTCATACAGAACATTTACAACCTCTCAATTTCACAAGCACGCCAGTCTAGTTTATTCTTCTTTCTTGGATAAAACTTTGGCACCGTCAGGGGAACAGAGTGCCTTTCTGCATACATTTGTTCCAATTAGGATTCATTGACTAGGGCAATGAGTGACACAAATTATATGTACAGTAATTTATTCTCCAATATAGTTTCTAGCTTCTGAGTTTTCTGTTTGTAGCAGATATTATTTTTATTATTCCTTAAGTAAATTTCAGCTTCATTCTGTTATCCTAGATCATCCACATTTAAGGTCAGTTCAGTTCTCACTATATGATGCCCTGATCCTTTTCTCCACAGACAAAATCTCTTAACTTTATGTTCATATTCAACTTAGCACATTACTGCTCCTTTGTTTTGAGGGGACTAACAAAAGTGTAAGTCACTTTAAGGGCACATTCTTCAGGATTCTGAACCTTTCCCCAATACCAGTAGTTTGCCTTCAGCATAACCATTATTGTCTCCTCATCAGGCAATTTTATATTGTTGTTATAAATTGTATATTCTTGTCCATCCTCTCCAGCTGAATTATTTCCTCTGTCTATCCATGTCAGATGATTTGTTGAAGCACAGATAGATAATATCTAGTGCATTTCTACTAAAATTAGTTATCTTACCAGATAAAGGTATCAGGTTAGTTTGGCAAAACATGTCTTTGAATGTTTACCATCATATCATTTGTTACCTCCTACTTCTCTGTCTTTTACCTAGTCTGTCCTGGTTTTGCTAAAAACAAGTTTCTCTTTTAGTGAATTTGCCTGTCAGCTAAAGCCTTCATATTAACTGCATTTTCCTGGAGAATCAGACACATGTTTTGGTAAGCCTAGCAATGGAATGCAAACTTATTGATAAGCACAGATGGACATCTCGCGAGAGGGGCGACGAGAAGCAAGTGACCAAGAAACTGACCAACCGTGTATAACATCCCATTCACGTGAATACTTCATATAAAGTGGGAGATCATGAGGATCTCGTCCCTTTTCCCTTTTCCGTTCTGCTTATGGCCGACATTAGGAGAGGACCTTGCTAGTCGTCCCTGCGAACTGAGGCCTAGTGAGAGACTGAATCCAGCTCCGATTGGCTGCAGAGTCTAATCCAGGACTTTGGTTGCCAGCTCTGCAGTTGCTGAGATTTTCAAGATTGGTTTTGTATATTTTGTATTATTTTCTCTATTCTTATTAGTAGCATTAGTAAAACATCTTTAATTTTTTCCAACTCTCTTCACTCTGTCCTTCTTTTCCTCCCAATTGTCTCTCCTTATTGGAAAGGGGGGAGAGGGAGAGGGAAGTGGGGGGGGGGAGAGGGGGTTAACAATACATCTGCCAGGGTTTTATTGTCACCCCGCAATCTTAACCCTCAACAGATAATTGGCGCCCAACATGGGGCACAAGAAAGGGGTAAATTTGAAGATTTTTGGCTTTTCTACGGCTCTGACGTACCGTTCAGTTTTCTTGGCACGGTGCCAGCTCATAGAGTTGTGATACTTGCACATCCGTTTGCTTTGGATATTATTCAGTTGTATTAAGGCAAAGTGAATTACACTGATTTAAAGATGTTATGGCATAAGTTGTATCAGTTATTTTCTACATTGTGCTCACTGATTCCATATCTGTGTTGGGCCTTCTTTTTAAATCGAAGTATTCATTATATAACAACAAGGAACTGGACAATGGTCATGATGATACTGTGTGGTTTGTCACTGGTTTATTTTATTATATTGCAGCCGCTAATGAATTTCTGCTCGCTTCTGCTTTACCTTGAAAAGCCTCCAGGAGAGATTAAAGAGCAGTACGGCTCTGTGTTTGCTAATTGGTCGAGTGAATCTTTAGAAAGGCTGACTAACAATACTTTTGTTTTTTCGCTAGGACAGTTTGCAAATGTTTTAGAGAACTTTGAATATCCTTGGAGTTTTGATAGAACTGTGATGGTGTTATCTGGTTTGCTGAATGTGTGTCAGTTTGTGCTTCTGTTAAGAGAAATGGCATTCAACAGGAGGTTTGCGTCTCTGTTGTCCTGAGATTTGCGGTGCGTCTTCGGAAGCTTTAGCAAAAAGCACTCCGAGCCGCTCGAGAAAGAGCAAAACAGCCAAAGCTGCCGCTGCAGCCACTGCCCCCCCAACGGCGGCTTCGCAGGCTGAAGCTACAGCTCCTCCGCAGAGTTCCTCTGCCAAGGTCACTGCAGATAACATTACTTCTCCAGCCTCAAAGGCTAACAAGGCAGCCCCCCCTTCTTCACACACGGGGCACTGTTGCTGCTGTAACCACTGTGACAGTCATTCCGACTCTGGAAATAAATCAAATGATGGTGAACCCATATCAGCATCAGTTGCTGGTTGTAAGAAAGTCACTAGAAAGACTACCCGTGCAGCAGATGATGGCACAGGGCCAACATCAACCCAAGGTGCACCATCAGGACAGGGAGGAGATGAAGTGACCACCACTCGGTCCTTTTCTCCAGGTGAGCTGAGAGATATGAGAAAAGACTTTAGTCGTCGTGAAGGCGAGAATATTTTAACCTGGCTGCTCCGATGCTGGGACAATGGGGCAGAAACAATTGAATTGGAAGGTGGTGAAGCCAGGCAGCTGGGATCTCTGTCAAGAGATTCCACCATTGATAGGGCGATTTCAAGAGAGTCTAATGCCACTAGTCTCTGGACCCGACTCCTGGCAGCTATGAAAGTAAGATTTCCCTACAAGGAAGACTGTATATCCAAGTTAGGGAAATGGAATACTATGGAGAGAGGTATCCAGTTCCTGAGAGAATTAGCTGTGCGAGAGATCATCTATTTTGGACCAGACAACCAAGAGGGGACAGACCCAGACAGAATCAATTGTACACGATCTCTGTGGCGCAGATTTGTACAAAGTGCACCCCCTGCATATGCTAAGTCATTGGCAGGAATGGTCTGGTCAGCTAGAGGTGTACAAGAGATTACTGAAGTGATTGAGCAGCTTCGGAACTTTGAGGACAGCCTTGCTGGTTCTCTATGGTCTTATGTCTCTGCTGTAGAGAAACTGTGTGAAAAATCTGATGACCGGTTTGAAAAGCTGTTGCAAGAAATCAAAGAACTCAGAGAAGACACATACCATTCACGACCTGCACAAACCTATGTTTCAGCTATTAGGAAAAGGCGTTTCCAATCTTGAGAGAGAGGACAGAGGCAGCCCACAAAAAGAGGTTCACTGTGGTTCTTCCTACACGAGCAGGGAGAAAACATTAATAAGTGGCATGGAAGACCTACCTCAGAACTTCAAGAACGAGTACGTGAGATAAAAGGAAAAACTCCTAGGAAGGTGGCTGCTCCAGTTTACAAAAGGAGCAGAAGAGATGCTGATGCTCTTGAAGGAACCTCTAATTCACACCCAGAGACTGTGCAAAACAGAAATTAGAGGTGCCCTGCCTCCAACCAGGTGGAGGAAAGGGATAACAGAGTTTATTGGACTGTACAAATACGATGGCCTGGTACAACACACCCCCAGGAGTACAAAGCTTTAGTGGACACTGGTGCACAGTGCACAATAATTCCTTCTAATTATAAAGGAACGCAATCCATCAATATTGTTGGAGTGACTGGGGGATCCCAGGAACTGACTGTTGTAGAGGCTGAAATGAGCCTAACTGGAAAAAACTGGCAAAAGCATCCCATTGTGACTGGTCCAGATGCTCCGTGCATCCTTGGCATAGACTACCTCAGGAGAGGGTATTTTAAGGACCCAAAAGGGTATAGGTGGGCATTTGGTATAGCAGCTGTGGACACTGAGAAAATTGAACAGCTGTCTGATTTGCCTGGTCTTTCAGATGATCCCTCTGTTGTAGGACTGCTGATGGTTGACGATCAGCAGGTGCCAATTGCTACCACGACAGTGCATCGCCGGCAATATCGCACCAACCGAGACTCTTTGATTCCTATCCAGAAGCTGATCCGTCAATTGGAAAGCCAGGGTGTGATCAGTAAGACTCGCTCACCTTTTAACAGCCCAATCTGGCCAGTGCGTAAGTCTAGTGACGAGTGGAGACTAACTGTAGACTATCGTGGCCTGAATGAAGTTACACCACCACTGAGTGCTGCTGTGCCTGACATGCTAGAACTGCAATTTGAACTGGAGTCAAAGGCAGCTAAGTGGTATGCTACAATTGACAATGCTAATGCATTTTTCTCTATTCCTGTAGCAGCAGAGTGCAGGCCGCAGTTCGCTTTCACTTGGAGAGGCATTCAGTACACGTGGAATCGCTTGCCCCAGGGGTGGAAACACAGTCCTACCATCTGCCATGGACTGATCCAGACCACGCTGGAGCAAGGTAAAGCTCCAGAACACTTGCAATATATTGATGACATCATCGTATGGGGCGACACAGCGAAAGAAGTCTTCGAGAAAGGTGAGAGAATAATTCAGATTCTTTTGGATGCTGGTTTTGCCATAAAACGAATCAAGGTCAAGGGACCTGCATGAGAGATACAGTTTTTAGGAATAAAATGGCAAGATGGCCGTCATCAGATCCCAATGGATGTGATCAACAAAATTGCAGCAATGTCTCCACCTACTAATAAAAAGGAGACACAGACTTTCTTGGGCGTTGTAGGTTTTTGGAGAATGCATATTCCTGACTACAGCCAGATTGTGAGCCCTCTCTATCGAGTGACTCGTAAAAAGAACCAGTTTGAGTGGGGCCCTGAACAACGACAAGCCTTTGAACAAATTAAGCGTGAGATAACTCATGCGGTGGCCCTTGGACCAGTTCGGACTGGACTAGATGTTAAAAATGTGCTCTACACTGCAGCCGGAGATAATGGACTTACCTGGAGCCTCTGGCAGAAAGCACCAGGAGAAACCCGAGGTCGACCCTTAGGTTTTTGGAGTCGAGGATACAAAGGATCTGAAGCCAGCTATACTCCAACTGAAAAAGAGATACTAGCAGCATATGAAAGAGTTCGAGCTGCTTCAGAAGTGATCGGTACTGAAGCACAGCTCCTCCTGGCACCTCGACTGCCGGTGCTGAGCTGGATGTTTAAAGGGACGGTTCCCTCTCCACATCATGCAACCGAAATTACGTGGAGTAAATGGATTGCATTGATCACGCAACGAGCTCAAATTGGAAGTCCCAATCGCCCAGGGATCTTAGAAGTGATTACAGACTGGCCAGAAAGTAAAGACTTTGGGATGTCTCCAGATGAGGAAGTAAAACGTGCTGAAGAAGCACCACCGTATAATACTCTTTCAGAGACTGATAAGCAGTATGCACTGTTCACAGATGGATCCTGTCGTCTTGTAGGAAAACATCGAAGGTGGAAAGCTGCTGTGTGGAGTCCCACATGACAAGTTACAGAAGCCACTGAAGGACAAGGTGAATCTAGTCAATTTGCAGAAGTGAAAGCCATCCAGCTGGCTTTGGACATTGCTGAATGAGAGAAGTGGCCAATACTTTATCTTTACACTGACTCATGGATGGTAGCAAATGCCTTGTGGGGGTGGCTACAGCAATGGAAGAAAAGCAACTGGCAGCACAGAGGTAAACCCATTTGGGCTGCCACACTGTGGCAAGACATTGCTGCTCGGCTAGAAAGCCTGCCTGTGAAAGTTCGTCATGTAGATGCTCATGTGCCTTAAAGTCGAGCCACCGAGGAACATCTGAACAACCAACAAGCGGATCAAGCTGCTAAGATTAAAGTAGCTGAGGTGGACTTGGACTGGCAACATAAAGGTGAACTTTTCCTAGCTCGGTGGGCCCATGATGCTTCAGGGCATCAAGGTAGAGATGCAACATATAAATGGGCTCGCGATCGAGGGGTGGATTTAACTATGGACACTATTTCACAGGTTATTCATGAATGTGAGACTTGCGCCGAAATCAAACAAGCAAAACGGTTAAAGCCTGTATGGTATGGGGGGCGATGGTTAAAGTATAAGTATGGAGAAGCTTGGCAGATTGATTATATTACACTTCCACAAACACGTCAAGGTAAGCGTTATGTACTTACAATGGTGGAAGCAACCACTGGATGGTTGGAAACATATGCCGTATCTCATGCTACAGCCCGAAATACTATCTTGGGCCTTGAAAAGCAAGTCCTTTGGCGACACGATACGCCAGAAAGTATTGAATCAGACAACGGTACTCATTTCAAAAACAGTCTTATAGACAATTGGGCCAAAGAACATGGTATTGAGTGGGTATATCATATTCCATATCATGCACCAGCCTCTGGGAAAATTGAAAGGTACAATGGTTTGCTAAAAGCTACACTAAAAGCACTTGGTGGTGGAACCTTTAGAAACTGGGATTCACATTTAGCAAAAGCCACTTGGTTGGTCAACACCAGGGGATCAACCAATCGAGCCGGGCCTGCCCAATCAGAAATTCTATGGACTGTAGAAGGAGATAAAGTCCCTGTAGTACACATGAAAAGCATGTTAGGAAAGGCAGTCTGGGTTACTCCTGCCTCAGGCAAAGGCAAGCCCATTCGTGGGATTGTTTTTGCCCAGGGACCTGGCAGCACCTGGTGGGTGATGCTTAAGGATGGAGAAGTTCGGTGTGTACCTCAAGGGGATTTGAGTTTAGGTGAAAATATTCAATACTGAACTGCAGGATGTGAATTGCCATGCTAACAGTGTTTAATAAGTGTCTTTCAGATCAAAACAGTGATGATGAAACCAGAGCTAGCTTCTTCGAGTGGCGTCTGACAACTTCTTCGAAGTTGATGTCTTTAACCCACAAACAGTGGTCATGAGATGCACTTGTACCATTTTTCCTGCCCTGGGACACTGTCGTGACAAAATGAACTTAATGAACTTTTCAAAGGATGGTCCACTGATTAATTACTCCTGTGTATATATGTACATATGTATACATATATATGGTAGTAGTGATTAATTAGATTGTATTGATAGATTGTATTGATAAGGTTTAAGCATTCAGTGAATGGCATATTATAAGGGGTGGAATGTCCTGGTTTTGCTAAAAACAAGTTTCTCTTTTAGTGAATTTGCCTGTCAGCTAAAGCCTTCATATTAACTGCATTTTCCTGGAGAATCAGACACATGTTTTGGTAAGCCTAGCAATGGAATGCAAACTTATTGATAAGCACAGATGGACATCTCGCGAGAGGGGCGACGAGAAGCAAGTGACCAAGAAACTGACCAACCGTGTATAACATCCCATTCACGTGAATACTTCATATAAAGTGGGAGATCACGAGGATCTCGTCCCTTTTCCCTTTTCCATTCTGCTTATGGCCGACATTAGGAGAGGACCTTGCTAGTCGTCCCTGCGAACTGAGGCCTAGTGAGAGACTGAATCCAGCTCCGATTGGCTGCAGAGTCTAATCCAGGACTTTGGTTGCCGGCTCTGCAGTTGCTGAGACTTTCAAGATTGGTTTTGTATATTTTGTATTATTTTCTCTATTCTTATTAGTAGCATTAGTAAAACATCTTTAATTTTTTCCAACTCTCTTCACTCTGTCCTTCTTTTCCTCCCAATTGTCTCTCCTTATTGGAAAGGGGGGAGAGGGAGAGGGAAGTGGGGGGGGGGAGAGGGGGTTAACAATACATCTGCCAGGGTTTTATTGTCACCCCGCAATCTTAACCCTCGACACTAGTCTCTCACTTTTGCAGTGTACAAAGCTGAGTTTACTCGTTTTCTTTGTCTCCTCTTTCTCATATTTTTTTTCCCCCCATGTTTCTGAAATTATAAGTTGATGGCCAGAGATAGTCTTGCTTTGAACTTTTCGCAGTAAGCATTAAGAGTGACTGTAATCAGTAAGTAAGGAAAGGACAAGGGGACCTCTGCAAGCGTGACACTGCCACCTGAAGCAGAGGTTCATACATTATTATTCAGTGATGAACTGCAAAGAAAGTGTTTTTCTTCTGGGAGTCCAAATCAGAGATAACTGTAAAGTGAACATTAATTTTCAGTTAAGCTTGAAGAACTTTTTAAAAAAAAACGCATTTACACACACACAAAATGTGAAGCTCCTTAGTTGTAATTTTGAATTAATCATATGCATCTATATCATAAATTGCCATTCATCTACAAAATGGCATAAAAACCCTTAGGTAATTCTTTTTTGTACCTTTCTTAGGGCAAGAAAACACCACATTAACTTGCACGTTAACTTGTGCCTAGCACAATAACCTACTTTTTGACCAGCTCTGAGCTGTCCACAGTGATATTTAGATCTTCATGCTGAGTGTACCAGTTGCTTCTCCATGCCTGCATTAATCTATGTTATCTATGCTGAATTTAAACTGTTGCAACGATGCTCAGCTACTTTGCTCAGTCTGTACTTCTTCCCATCAGCTTGTCTCGAATAGTATAAACTGATGCTGCTGTTCCTCTTCACCCCTAAACCCCCAAAACCTAAGCTCATTTCACTAAATCCTAAACTAAATACATTCATTTATCTATAAAGGACAATCTAAATTCTGTTTTTTCTTTTTCTCCTGAGAAAGGAGTAAGAAGTATCTGATTAGGGTTAAAGATTTCCTATTATATCTTAGATGCTGCCTTTGAAAATCTATTTGAAACAGAGGGCATAAGCAGCAATTCTAGGAATCGAGACAAAGCAGAAGTCTATCAGCACTGGAAGCCACCATTTTGTTGCTGCTGCTGTTGTTTTTACACTACTTTATTGATATCCAGGACATCAAAACCCAACGGAAAGGTACAATTACTGTATTAGGGATGCTAGCTGATATTTTGATCTACCAGTAGAATTGTCTTTATTGTCACTAGTTATAAAATGGTAGTTAAGTATAGGAATGTGCTGCTGCTTGTAAGATTTTGTTTTTATTTTCGACACTTACTATGCAAACGGTATGACTGAATTGTAATCCCCAAAGCATACATAAATGCTAGAGAAATGCTGAGATTTAGAGTGATAAATTAGCAGCTTTTAAAGTTCTTAGATAAGACTGTGTCTTTCCTTTCATGCCGGCTGGTTCCTTGGCAATGTTTATATGTTTAATGGTATGGCTCTATTACATCTTTGGGTTAAATTAACATAAAATTCAGAAAAACAGAAGGACAAATGATTGAGTCTTTCTGCTTAGGAATCATCAGGCCTTCTGGGACAATACAGATGCATTAGCTAGTCCAGAAATTTGAGCCTGACAAGCCACACATGCTCTGAGAGATGCATGTCCTTAGATCTCTTGAAGGAAGTGAGTGTGTCAGGCAATTGTGTAGGTGCTGACTGAATTTTGCAGGCAGAAAAATGCTCATTTTGCCTTTTATTTTGCCTACTGGCTTTCCTCAGTGGAGCTACAGGGTGTTTTGAAAAGATGGACCCAATTTCAAAGCATTATATTTTGCAATAGCAACGTATTACAATTACACAAAAATTGGCATTTAGCAGTAATCATTTGAAACTCTATGTCCTGCCCTTTCAGGTGGTAAAAGTTTTGTTCCTGGGCAGCTTGTGGTTGCAGAGATAGAGTGATTTCAAATTGGGTCCATCTTTCTGAAACACCCTGTATACTGCTTTGAAATTGGGTCCATCTTTTTGAAACACCCTGTACTACTACCATTACAGATCTAACAGAAAATTCAGAACTCTTGGAAATTAATAGTTTCTGTCTTTATCTGCCCTATTTTCTTCTCCTTCATCTCTCTCTTTCCCTTCTGCTTCTGAACACCTGCACATTCTCTAAAATGTTATTACTATGAAGTACAAGGACAATAATATTTAGCTCTGGTCCGGTACCGTTAATGACATGTAACTGCCGATTCCCAGAGCAAGAGACATGGGAAAGCAGTCTCTGGGGCTGTGTTTTTAAATAGTTCCTTTGGAGATAAGGCTATGAAATTCTTGATAGAGCTGATTTTATTTTTCTGTCAGTCTTACTTACTCTTCAGACTAACTTACTCTTCAGAGAAAAAAAGTGTTACTGAGGTCCCTACAATCACACTATTTGTGGTTCAGGTGTTTAATCTACTTTGAACAAGATATTGATTCCTTAATCCAAACTATCCTACCATGCATACACTTAAAACTGTTGAAAAAAGTCAGTCACTGGATAAGATGCATGTGTGCACTTTTGGGATTTTGACTAGACCTGGTACCCCCAAAACCAGATCACCTCTTTTAATTTCTTGCAGAAAGAAACAGTTTTACATGCACCAGAACCATCTGGTGAATCAAATCACTGTTTAGTAAGTGATCCCAGGGACATCCTTCACCATGGCATTGCTGCCCAGGACCAGCACAGTGATATATAAGCACAGGCTCTCAGTCTCAAAGGGGAGCAGGACAGGAGAAATGGTGTCATGAAAGCTATGCACTTTACCTTCCATGAGGAGGAGAGGTTGTTTTCTATTCACATTTTGACACTGGGGTGTATGTAACTTGAGCAAGGACACAGGACCATAGCAGGAATTAACCTCTTCCTGATAGTCTAGGAAACTTATAGAATCATAGAATCATAGAATGCTAGGGATTGGAAGGGACCTCGAAAGATCATCTAGTCTAATCCCCCTGCCAGAGCAGGAACACCTAGATGAGGCTACACAGGAGTGTGTCCAGGTGGGTTTTGAATGTCTGCAGAGTGGGAGACTCCACAACGTCCCTGGGCAGCCTGTTCCAGTGTTCTGTCACCCCCAATAAGAAGAAGTTTCTTCTCAAGTTTAAGTGGAACCTCTTATGTTCCAGTTTAAACCCATTACACCTTGTCCTATCATTGTCACCGAGAAGAGCCTGGCTCCATCCTCGTAACACTCACCCTTTACATATCTGTAAACATTAATGAGGTCACCCCTCAGTCTCCTCTTCTCCAAACTAAAGAGACCCAGCTCCCTCAGCCTTTCCTCATAAGGGAGATGCTCCACTCCCTTAATTATCTTGGTTGCCCTACGCTGGACTCTCTCCAGCAGTTCCCTGTCCTTCTTGAACTGAGGAGCCCAGAACTGGACACAATATCCCAGGTGTTATGCAGGACCTGTGTTGCTCCCTTTCCTCTTCGTAATTGATGTGAGAAAAAAATGTCATCCAGGTGCTCAGGAGACAGCAGTGACACAGCACCAAACTGACTGTTGGTAATGAGTCCCAGCAGCCACAACACTCTAAGCAGTCCTGAGTGTCACTGCCAGTCTCTGGTTTCAAATTATTTCTTTTTCCTGAGGAAGAATGAAAGCATTGCAATGATCCTAAAAGCATTAGAAGCTGCCTGTGTCCCTACATCCTAATTATCACATAATTTCTATTTAGGCACCTATTTAAATGTAAATTTCAAGATATATTAAAGAAAGGTCATTACTATAGTTATGCTATTACAGTGACATAGATGTCAATAAAAACCAGCAACATAAGTCATGTGCCACTTACAGCTGTGTACCGCTTACAGCTCTATGTCACTTAAGTAGTAGTTTCAATAACCAAAAAAGAAATTGCATAGCAAAGTTTGCTTTATGACAAAATACAGTGTCTCTGTTTTTAATATTACAGTTTTTAGCTTCTCTACACTATAGATGTAATCTTCTTAGATGTACAAATTATTCTCCTTATTAACACTATATATAGTTCTGGAACCGCTCCTCTCTCGGTATATTTTGTTCCTTGCTGAACAATCAGTAGTTGTCTCCTAATTTGAGAGAATTCTCATGAATTGCTATTTTTAAGGAAAGCTTCTTTCTTTAGAAGGAATATATTTTAAACCCCAAATTGTCCCACTCTGTTGTCATTGTAATAATGTCATCAAGCATTCTGAGTCACTTCTTTGTGCCTTCTGCATGGTGCATTATAATTCACACTTCTTTTCTTGCCTGTAAGGGTCTTACTCACATGGCCTCTAAGCATCTCTCTGACCTGGCTATATTCCTTCCCAAATTTGAGATGTATTTCAAGGCAGATTTACAGGCTTGCTAAAAGCCAAAAGGAAAAGGAATGGACCACCGATCAGGATTTGTTGTGAAGCCTGAGGAGATCTGCTTTTTTCTTGCCCTGATTGGTTTATTCTGCTCCCAACACATAACATTTTCATACAAACGTAGAGGATCAGAGAAACAAGAACACTTCAGTAACCATTGACTGTGAGAAACAGTCATTTATTCATACAGGGCAAGGCCTTGCAGCACCATTTGCCCAATTACATATCTATAAAGAAAACTAGGAGATAGAGAGACATGCCTACATATTCGTCTAAGCTTTAAATGTGTGGTAAACATGTTATTGTTGCTAACAGACGTGCTGATAATATCTTGCCTCTGCTAAGTGTGCTGCTCTGGAACTATTTTAGGGTCTTATGTCTAGAATTTGCCCTACCCAAAAATCTGCCTCAAACTTGTCCTAAGTGATCCCAGGCACCATTTTGAAATCAAGCTATTCCTGAGAAGAAAACAAAACTTTTGGGCCTAGCGCAAATCTCACATTTTTTCACCTTCTGTCCTACTGACTTCAGCTGAACTGTTCCAATGAATACAATGTCAAGACAAACATAAAGCTCAAATTTTCCCCAGAATCTTGTCTTTTGGACTTGAGAGGAATTAATCCTCTACAGAAGAAAGTAGAAGGATATTGTGTTTGTTCTACTTTTGTCTTCCACTTTCTAGTCAATGCATTGCTTATGCCAGCTTCTAACTCTAAGAATGTTGATTCAAAGTAGAGCCTGAATCAGTGATAAAAGATTTCAGGCTTTATCATCCTCTACCAGATTAGCTAAAAGGAACCAGTTTCCTTCATATATTCTGCCTTCTAAATCCACCTCCTTCCCTTTGCTAGCCCCTCTTCTTTCTTTTCTCCTAAAACAGTCAGAGGCCCATCTGCCAAAATGGAGGTAGCAGCACCATTTTCACCAGGCTTGCTAACCTAATCAGGTTAGGATATTCAGGGATGGTGACCAAAGCCTGGAGAGAAGTCATCGTGCAAGGAGCAGTGAGGAAGCACGCAGGACATGACAGGGAAGCTCTCACACTTAGCTTGATGACAGCAAACAACAGAGAGCCCATCTGATATTTCTCTACATAAAGGCATGCAGCTCAGGGAACAAGCAGGAAAAATCAGACATCCATATGCAGTACGACTGGAAACTGTTAGGTGGGATCACACGGAAGTTTTCCCTGAGGTAAAGGTGGCCCAATACATCTGGCTGATCAAAGTCAGACTCCTCAGAGCACAGGAATGGTTCACCCTAATGGGCAGGACATCAAAGGTCTGGGGCAGAAGGCTAGCATGGCTGAGCCCAAGCATAAAAAAAAAAAAAGTGCTCAGAAAGTGGAAGAAGTACAGTCTACCTGGCAGGAGTATAGTGACCTTGGCCAGGCATGTAGGGGTGGAGTTAGGAGAGTTAAAACTCAATGGTCATTTAAACCAGCAAAGGATATGAAGGGCAACAAGAACGATTTCTATAAGTACATCAACAGTAAAAGTATGGCTAATGCGGCTTCAACACTCAGTGGGGCTGTGGACCCAAAGATCAAACACACAGAAAAGTCTGTGGCCTTTTCTGACCTGGTGTTTACCGGCATGGTTTGGTCTCTGGCCTCCCAGGTCCTTGTGCGTACTGGTTGAGTTTGGGAAAGTATTATCTATGTACGGCAAAACTGAGTCTTGGATCACTTAGAGCAACTTAATATACCCAGAACTGTGACACCAGACAGTATACATCCAAGGGGGGTTATGGTGGAGATGGAGCCTGAGTCTTCTGGACATGTGCAGGAAAAGAACAAGAAGCAACAGACACAACTTACAGCATTAGAAATTCTGATTAGATACTAGGAAAAAGTCTCTCTCATCCATAGTGAGGGTTGTCAAGCATGGGCTAGGTGCCCAAAGAAATTGTGGGATCTCCATCTTTGGAGATATTCAGAACTTGACTGGACACTGCCTGAGCAACCTGCTCTGAATTGTCTCTTTTGCGAGCTGAAGGTCCTCCCTTTGACCTTCAGCAGGCCTTTCCTGCCAAAATTTTTATATGGTTCTTAGTCTCCATTAGAACTGACTAGGAACTGAGGCTTTGTCTTTTACTCCCATACTGACTTTATCTATTCCCTCTTCTCCTTTTTCCTGAAGTGTTTGCATCTTCCCTGAGCCCAGTGTATTCAGAACAAGTAGTTATTCAGGAAGTCAGTCTGTCACATACAATTAGGAAAGACACATTTCTGTTATTTACATTTAAGGGCAATATGCATCTTCCTTCAAACACTCAAACATGCTTTTCAGGTGTCTTCAAAGCTAGGTAACCATTTTTAGGCTTGAATAATATACAAGAGATAAACAAATGAGTTCCAATTAACAGTGTCGTTAATAAATGTTGAATTCAGATATTACTTCAACATTGCTTCAGAATTCATTTTGTTGGGGATTGATTGCATACCATTTCAGAGATATTTTTGAGCTTGTTCCAAGTCGGTCAAGGGCTGTGTTTTCAGAGCAATATGGTGCTGATGCATGACTGAAATATCTCGCCCTTCATATCAAGAAAGAGTCAGTGGGTAAAAAACAGAAAAACAAACACCCCAAAATCTAATAGAAACTCTGTTCTTGTTGGAGGAAACCATGTCTGGTGCACTTTTGGAACAAATGAAGTTCTCCTTCCCAGCCCTGTAAACCTGACTCTCATCCCTCTCAGAGTCACAGATTTCTTCCATCCCAAACCCATGGACACAGTGGCTTTCCCCTTGATTTTTCAGCCACACCCATATTCATGGATCTTCTAGCTATCAAAACAGATTTTAAGTCCACCTAGTATCTGTGCCTGGATCCCAGGCCTCTCAATCAGTCACTAGCTCTGACCTTGTGTCTTTCAAAGCATTGATATCCTCCTGCTACACTGCAAATTAATCTTCAAATTTGGTACTTGGTACCCCTTGTCTCATATGGTTTCCACCAGTAGCTGCCTTTAGGCATCCAGGCTCTCCTGGATCCCAGACCTCTTGCCCCACTCTTTGGTGAGAATGACTTGAAGTTTACTGGAAGTTCATACTTGTAGTCTTAGAATAGATTATTAACTTCCACAGAAGATAGTTACAAATGAGACTTGATAGGGGATGGACTGTGGTAATCAAGAGCAAGGCTTGGTGTGACAAACATACTGACTAACCACCTACTTAAATGCTACCAGCCCCATTTATCTCTCTTTAGTCCCAAAATTCTCTTCTACTCCTGCACCACATATAATGTATTAAGTGATAATCCCTCTCTGTTTGCATGTTTTGCACAAGGGACAATGCTTCCTAGGACTGGCTGCTTGGTGCAGATGGAGTTTATGAGGAATTACACTGAGTATCCTTTATTTTGTATTTTATATTCTATTTCTATTTTATTTATATATTTACTAGTACTGTATTGGTATTTTGTTATTTTTTTAAATTGTGTTTATCTCAATTCAAGTTTCTCTCTTCCCTTTCAATTCTCTCCCTGATCTGGGGGATGGAGAGGGAGGAGTGAACAAGAAGCTATCATGGTTATATTGCTGGCTTGGGTTGAACCATGACACAAATGCCCCAAAAAGGCAGCAAAATACATGCAGGTAGCAACAAATTATCACTACCATTGAACCACAGAATCACAGAATGGTTTGGGTTGGAAGGGACCTCTGGAGATCATCTAGTCCAACCCACCTGCTAAAGCAGGTTCATCTAGAGTAGATCACACAGGTATATGTTCAGGTGGGTTTTGAATGTCTCCAGAGAAGGAGACTCCACAACCTCTCAGGACAGCCTGTTGCAACATCTACCAACCTCTTGCATTTTGTGTGACTTCAGTCCTCACACAATGATGTAGATTAAAGAAATAGTGTTAGTTTCACTTCTTAAATGAGATCAAGGGAGGTAAATCCTTTGGTAACCATTTGAACAGGTCAAAAGTGAATTAAATGTTTCCAGAAGCCTCAGCAGACTCAAACCAAACAGAGTATTTGTGTATTTATTTAATAAAAATATAATATTTTCTCAGCTATTAAACCTGACACCTGGTTACTCTCTAAACATTATATAGAACTCTTACAAGTTGCCTGTTTGACTTTTACAGTGATCCATAAGATCCATTAGTCTCCACACAGAGAGAAACAGTAGAAAGTGATATAATCTCAGCCGTTAAGCTCACATGAAATACAATTGTCTAGCAACAGTGGAACACTTTGTGAGACTAACTACTGATATTTCCACACCATTTTTCACTGGCTTTGCTAGATTTAGTGAAAAACATCACTTTGGGATATTTTCTGCTGTTCCTTCACCATATTAAAATTCAACTTAAAAAATGACTAGTATTCAAGGATATTTGAGGGAGAGCAGAAAGGAGAAAAAAGTATATGAAAACATAAAAAAACCCCAAGAAACGCTAGGAGAGCAAATATACGAAAGAATGGTGTGACTGGTCACTGTCAAACACAAGTTATTTGTTTTATAGAGCTAACTGGGTCCAGTACAGCTGTCCTTATGTTCCCATAAAAACACAGCAGGGCAGAGAACAGTAACTATAATAACATCACATGTTTATCCCCACAAGCAAAAGATATCCACAACTGCAAGACTCATTGGCTTTGTCCATAGCTCCTGTTGTGACTGTTCATAAAGACACCCTCAAGACCAAGTTCAGCTACTGTGCATGCTCTGTTATGGCTGTGGGCCGGGGTGCAGGTTGAAATGTATCCCAGTGTGCATGTTCCTACAATTGCCTGGTGGGTTAGCAAGCTGCCAGGGACAGATGCACAAGGCTGTCCACCAGCCACCCCAGGTGCTGAAGCCCTTGTGTGGATAGAGGCAGATGGAAGGTGGAGCGAGTGGTGCTGCTGGCTGCTCCTAGAACTGCCTTTATTAGGGAGGAAAGATAAAGGCTCACAATTATGGCAGCTACACGGTTGTAATAACAGTCTCCTGAGGAGCTGTGTGGGAGAGCAGGATACACATAGTTGTACAGAACTAGAAAATGTACATGGCTCACCCAGCAATAATTGCTTGCCTTGGCATTTCTACAAAAGAAAAAACTTTGCTAATAGTGGTTGGAAAAAAAAGAGAAGGTTTTAATTTTCTGTTTTCACTCTAGATCTGTGTCCCAAAAATACTGCTGTTCTGCAATGGGTTGTTTTCTTCCCAAGGCAGCCAGGACATATGACTCTAACCAGCCTTTACCCAACATACAGAGTACTTCTCTTTCTCCTGTGCTCCAGCAGTGTGGGAGGGGGGCACTGTCCTTCAGCTGGTTTACACCACAGCTGCAGTTCAAGTGTCTGGTCATTGAATTGGTCTTAAAAAAAATGTAGTAGAGAGGCATTTGTCCTGCTTACCTCCCTTTCACATTAGGATCCACTGCTGGCTCCCAAGTGAAGAGAGGATTGCCTGCAGCAGGGTCTCCGTCACTTTTACAGCAGTGTTTGCATACTCAAAAGCTCAAAAATAAAAAAGGCTCTCAAAAAAACGTTAGGGCAGTAAGTTCTTACAGCTTCTACTAGCAAACTCTTGTGTATCAGAGACCATGGGCAGAGGCACTAAAGTCACAGATGGGATAAACTTGAAAAATGAAAAATAAAAATAACAAGTGAATCCTTGGTGGCATACGCCAGCTACTTAACCAGACATGATTATCCGGTTAAAGATGAGTTCGTAGATCAGTTGGTCTGAGCTGGAAGGTAACTTAGGTGAAGGTGGTATTATATGCTTTCTCCATCCTCTGTTACTAAAGGTCTTTCTAGAAGGCTAGCAGGACTTGCTAGAGTTTTGATCTGCTTTCACATACCTTGTAAGCATGAATATGATCATATATCTCAGAGTATTTCTCCTTTTACTTGTATTTGTGTGTACAGTGTTTCTACATTAGAATACCATCACACTTGTTGTATCATTATCAAAGTTAGGCCTTGTAAATATCTTATAGTATTTGGTATCAACACAGCCTTACTTCACCAGTGTTTCATAAGAACATGGAATGGTAAAATATCATTCTTGCCTTATCTAGCCAAGTTTTAATTTCACATATTACTGTAGTACAAGTCATCATCCTGTTAGCAAAACTGTATGCTACCTTGTATGTCTACAGTCCTACAGTACCTTCTACATTCCAAACATACCTCTGAAACAGTAGTATTTCTTGGGCACTGAACTTCTTACTGCTTACCAAACTTTAAAATAAGCATGAACAGGAAAAATCCAAGACAGATGCTCCAGAACATCCCCAGTTACAGATGTCCCTTCCTTATAGGGCCCTGGGGCTACAACCAGCCTGCCCACTGACTCTGTATGATGAAAGAGCTCAACTCACTGTTTGCTTCCCCTGGGACTTTTCTGAGTTACAGCCAGTGCTTCTCTCAAAAGCAGTAGGGTTGGAGATGCACCAGATCTTACTATTTGGTGTTGAGTAATGAGTGAATGCAGCACTGATCACGTTGTGGTGGTTAAACTTGGCTGGGTGCCAGACGCACATCAATGCTCTCTTACTACCCCTCTGCAGCAGGACAGAGGAAGAAATTAAGATGAAAAATCTCGTGGGGAGATTGCTTATCACTTACTGTCATGGTCAAAACAGACTAAAATTGGAGAAGATTAATTTAATTTATTGCCAATTAAAAATAAAGTAAGATAGTGAGAAGCAAAGACATGAACGCCATTCTTCCCAGGCTTAACTTCACTCCTTCATTCCTCACTCTTCTACCTTCTCCCCTTGTGAGCAACACAGCTGGGATGGGGAACAGGGGTTGCAGTGATTCAATAATGCTTTATTTTTATCTGTCCTTTCTCCTCACACTATTCCCTTTTTCTGATGTATTCTCATGTAATATACTCCTTCATTAACTGTTCCAGTGTGGGAACTTCCCAGAGTCTGCAGTTTTTCAAGAATTGCTCCAGCATGGGTTGTTTTCATGGGTTACAGTCCTTAAGAATGGATTGCTCCATCATGGGCCCCTCATGGACTGTTGCAGAACCTTGCTGCCAAACTCTTGCCAAGTGATCCCAATACATGTCTGTCCTGTACACCTGGGAATGGTGAGGTGAGCTGTTCATGACACATGACACTAAGCAGAAACAGAATCCTCGGGAACATCGGTTAATCTGCTTATTAACATCAAGCCTAGTCTGGAGATGAAGAACAGAACTTTTGGAACATCAGCGAATAAGCGGCCTAACTAGTTGCCACACTGGAAATTTTGCTGGGCTGTTACTTGGGAGCATCATCAGCTCTAGAGAGACATATTGGGAAGCCAAGTGGACTGACCCCTGTCAAAGGAAACAGTCCCTACTGTGTCCCTGGAAACTTTCAGGCTGTACCCATCATGCTGCTGCTGGGAAAGCAGAGCAGGAGCTAGTGCAGGCTGAGTACCACTCAAATATCTAATGACCAGATGACCAGGTATGGTGCTGTTTTTTCTCTGCTCTGGACCCTGTGTTTATTCAGAGAGTTGTGGAGTTTGGACTCATCTCATCTTTCTTTCCTCCCATTAAAAACTCAGGCTTGTTATTTTTCATATTTTCTGATTTCTCTTTGTTCAAATGGAGCGATAAAAATATGTATTCATCTAATGTCTCTTATTTTGTTAAAGTTCTTCAATGAATTTCTTTCTTCTTGTGTTAATAGACCTCTTGTTGGTCTGGAGTCCTGTAAGGGTTTACCATCACCCTCTGTTCTGCATCCCAGATGTTCATCTTTGCCTTGTCTGTCTCCTTCTTCCCTGTCCTGTTGGTAACATCCTCTGGCTCTCACAGCCACTGGCAAAATTGTGCACAGTTGAACTGTGGAGTCTGAAGTTCATTCTTTCCAGAGTAAATGCAAAGCACACTTAAATGCATGCGAACACTAGTATACTCTGCTATAGCTGTTGTGGCTTTAGGGGCACAGATGTACCTCTGGGCTAGCTGCAAACTCTGGAATGTGCTGAAGGAGTTGTGTAGCTGGGAGAGGTCAGCACTAGTGAGCCAAGCAATTAGTGTGATGTAGTGTGGAATAACCTGGCCTCAGTCTCCCTAGGCTCCCCACATGGAAAGACACAAACTACACCAGAGTGTGATTCAGAGCAATCCGATCTTCCTGTGAATGTCCCTAGCAATTGTTTCTCCTTCCCCATTGACAGTAAATGTCATGAATAGCAGCCCCTTTCACAGAATCACAGAATGTTAGGGATTGGAAGGGACCTCAAAAGATCATCTAGTCCAATCCCCCTGACGGAGCATAACACCTAGATGACGTTACACAGGAAGGCGTCCAGGCAGGTCTTGAATGTCTCCAGAGAAGGAGACTCCACAACCCCCCTGGGTGGCCTGTTCCAGTGTTCTCTCACCCTCACTGAGAAGCTTCTTCTCATATTTAAGTGGAACCTCCTGTGTTCCAGTTTGTACCCATTACCCCTTGTCCTATCATTGGTTGTCACTGAGAAGAGGCTGGCTCCATCCTCGTAACACTCACCCTTTATATATCTGCAAACATTAATGAGGTCACCCCTCAGTCTCCTCTTCTGCAAACTAAAGAGACCCAGCTCCCTCAGCCTTTCCTCATAAGGGAGATGCTCCACTCCCTTCATCATCCTTGTTGCCCTGTGCTGGACTCTCTCCAGCAGTTCCCTGTCCTTCTTGAACTGAGGGGCCCAGAACTGGGCACAATGTTCCAGGTATGTTCTCACCAGGGCAGAGTAGAGGGGAAGGAGAACCTCTCTTGACCTACTAACCACCCCCCTTCTAATACACCCCAGGATGCTATTTCTTACTTTACCATTGCTTTATTAAGGAGTAGGAAGGTGGGAGTCAGATGAGGATACAGTAGAGATGGACAGTAGAATGAGGGTAGAGAAAAGAAGAACTGCAGATACCGTACCAATGTTGCTATGGAGGTATGCATCAGCTGCAGAAATTCACTATTAGCACAAAACTATAACAGCACAAAAATCTTGTAGACAGATTTTCTTTTTTTTTTCCTTCACATATCTTTACAAGCTGGTCATTTCTTGATCAGCAGAAAAGAGTAGCACAGAAGAAGCTACAGAAAAGCAAAAAATCTTTTTGTTAGCTGGATTGCATTTTTGCTGGAAGCTTTGTATATTCCTTTAGTGTCACTGAGCAATGGCTGCTGAGCTGACAGTGAAAGTATTTATTACTATCCTGTATATGTCACTGCCCTGCTGCCAGTGGCATGTGTACTCATCAGTCAAGCAGAACTACCCAGCATGTTTGATTTACTGTCACTGAATCAAGTCTATTTGTGGGTTTCCATAACATAAAACATTTTGCTAGAGATTAATTCCCTGATTTGCATGTTGCTCTTGGGAGCTATATCATTATTTTCCTTGAAGGATTCATTTCGAAGTCAAGGAAGAGGCAACTTGATTTTTACTCAGTATTCAAGGGGGGTCTTGCCCTTTGTTCACTGACCTTTATATTTACTCTTCCCGTTGTCAGTCTCAGAGGCATTACTCATATTTGTGTCTGCTAGCCGAAGATTAAGTATTTGCAACTCAATCTGGACAGTATGAATAGACTCTCAGAACACCTGGTGAACATAGCAGCAAATACCATACTTTTGATCTTGACATTGTTGCTGTTTCTCAAGATTGCTGCTATGAACCTGCCGGAAAATAAAACTGTATTTGTTCACAGATACCTGTTTAAATTTATATTCCAGGATGAATATCCACTTGGATAAATGCCCACCAGATTGGTCACTTGTAATTAAGGTATTGTATGGTACAAAGGTTGTTAACCTACTGTAATGTTGGTTAAAACATATGAAATTGAAAATATCTTGGACTGTGCTAACTCAAATTTTCCAGGCATAAGGAAAATATTTTTTTTTAAAAAAGGTTTATAATCTAATCCTCATAATAATAATCTAATCCACCTATTGCTATGTGGGATGGTTGCCAAAGCAATGATTTGTAACTTCTCAATTCACACAGGTAAACACTGGATTAAATTTGCTTTGGTAACCAACATTCTTGCTTGAGCTATCAAAATAATTTAACTGTGTTTTTTTTTTCATGATAAACGTTACAAGGGCTGCTGTTTTTTGTCTTGCTCACAACACTGTGAACCTGATATTCTTCACTGGTATTAGTTCTATCACAGCTGGGAGCTGATTAAAAGTTGGATTACAGCAGTACTGCATCAGTCAAGGGAACCCTCAACTTCAATGGAAATGAGATAATAGTCATGAAATGTGTCTCAGTGTGTGATTAATCTAGTCAGAACATAATTTTCTTTTAACATGTTCTCATGTTTTTCATGTTACGAGACTTTGACCCAACAAAATGAGCAGAATAAAATAAATACATTGGGGACCCCACTCAGTCCCACATATAAGGGTCCCAGAAGAGTCTAGCCTGGCTTCTAACTAGTGGTCCAGAGAACAAAGATTTTCTCTATGTCTTGTGTCATATCCATTAGTCTCATGCAGATGTATCAGATACCCCAGGACACCTGAAATGGATCTAGGAGCATGTGCTTGAGTGACTAAATCCCTGAGTTAAGTCCCTAGTCTATGTAGGGCACGGAGTCTGAAGAACTATACAGTTAACAGCTGTATCTGGTAAAATGGGAAGATATACTCTACAGAGATTTAGTTGCCTGGTACACAGATGTTGCTACTGGAAAGTAGGTATTGGACTGTGTGTTTAATGAAGGTAGAATCCCTTTACCAACATAGACTTTGCCTCATTTGCTTTGAGTTCAGAGCAGGTAAATGACCTAGAGCTTTCATACTAAAAGGTCTTATAAGATCTTGTTTAGTGGTGTGTTTTGAACACAGAGCTGTTAATAATTTTCATGTTTTCATCAGCAGGGTTAATTAAACACCCTGCGAGATTAGATGCAAACTCGTAGCTCATCTTTCTTTAAAATGGGAAGAGGCATGCTGAGGAGAGTTTAACTAAAATTCTTTTCGCTTAACATCCTTAAAACATTTTCTCTGGAAATATTCCCTATACCAGATGCATTTCAGATTGCATTTAAGATGTGTGCATAGCATCAAGTCATTAATCTTTTTCCCAGAGTTATACTTTAGTGTTTTTTGTTTGTTTGTTTGTTTGTTTGTTTGTTTGTTTCAGATTGGTGTTGGAAGATGCTTTCAGTATTTTTGACAAATGCACAAAGATCGCTAAAACCTTCCTCATCTTCCTGCTGTCCTCATTTATTTTCTTTAAAGACTGCAGCTGGAATGTTCCCCTTTTAAGACCTTGTCGACTGCTGAAATCAACTTGGATGTTAGCTGAGGCAAATTAACTTGGCTGTTAACTGAGGGAAATTCAGAAGCTGACAGGAATAAAATTTGTAATAGTAATAGATTGAAACATGGCAGTATAAATGCTACAGTTTCAGACAAAATACACTATATTGGTACATATGGACAGGGGATGGAAAGAAAAATGGAGATAATTTAATATTTTTTAAAGATCTGAAAATATAACTCATTAATGTATCACTAAAATATTCTAAAGATTTAGGGACAGAATTAATCAAAATATTGATAATTACCTATTAAAATACTATTTATCTAATGTAGATGCTGCATTTGTACAGAAACTGTATATTTAGGGCCATCCATTTTTCTGTTCTGACAAATTCTTGGCGGGGCTTCTGATGCAGTTTTGCAACAGATCACACTTTTCAATGCAGTGTGCCTCTCTAGCCTGAGATAAATTTTGTGTCTCATGACAGAACAGTGCATGCAATCCCTTTTGACCTCCCTCTCATATAAGTGACATTCAATGTAAAACAACCTTGTGTGAGCTTATGTTGCCAAGATAATCACATGCCTGAAATAGGTTTGGCTGTGTTAAACAGTTTTATGATAGAAGAAAAACTGCTGATGAAATTAAATTAACTTTCTAGAGTACAAAGGCAAAAAAGAGCAATGGAGTCCAGGAATATACTCTGGGAAAATGCTACTATCCTATATAAAATACAGAACACAGATGACAAAGTTTTCCATGTGGGCGAGAGCCAAACTTAATTAATCTAGTTAATCAGAAGGATGATGTTTAATGAGAGAGATGTAGATGGATGAAACACAGTCTGAAGCTACACCATTTGCTTGGTGCACCTGAGCGTACAGAAATTAAGCAGCCTAAAACTCCTCTGAGAACAATAGAGGGAGGTATAAGGAAGAATAAAGCAAGAAAAAAGAAATAATTTATTCTTCCTGTTCCAAATGGAGAGCAGGCAAGTAAGCCCTCAATGTTCCCTGAAGGAGAGAAAGAAAGAGTGCAAGTGTGAAAGAACAAACCCAGCTTGGGGGACAGGTAGAATGAAGCTGACTGAATTTTGATGTTAAAACCACAATACTGTTCAGACTGTCCCTGAACTGACATTTTCTTCATTACATTTGGTTTAAAGCACTGTGTGTTACACACGATGCATCCCAAACTTTATGGAGGACTGTAAATATTAACTGATATTAATATTTTGCCAAATCTTTAAATCCTCATGCTGCTTTGTGAGTACCTGATGCTGTCCAGGTGAATGAAGTCATGACACTACCATTGGAGTGGAGCTCAGCCCCATGGCTACTACAGTCACTGACAATCATCTCACCTTACCACCAGGAAAAAAAAAAAGCTCATGCCTAAAACAATAACAGAACTCCCAAACAATCAGTTTTAGGTTCTCACTCAGCATTGTGCAATTGAGTCCAGATTGTGTGGGAATGAGGTCAGGTGAGACACTGCAGCTTACTGGCCTATCATTACTTAGGTTAAGCCACCCCTCTCACCCCCTCCTGTCTGGAGGGGGACAATTCAGAACCAAGTAAATGTAGGTCTCCTGTAACTACACTGTTTTAAACAATAAATGGCTGCAGGACATTTGGAAAGAGTTGGTATCAGGCAGAATGGTACTTGAAAAGACAGTAAACCTTGAACCCTTCCCAGTACAACATAGGTCAAAGCTGCTAGTGAGACCAATGGCTAGAGAAGTTTCAAAATTTTGTTTTCAGAGATGGTGTAATGATCATGAATGTGATCAGAGAACCTGTTCCCCACACACCTTTTTAGGCCAAGTAGACAAATCAACATCTCATACTAGTGATGCTTCAGTAGCTCTAAGTTATTCCACAAACAAATACATGTAACTACATATTTTGCCTTTAGCTAGAAGAGGAACAATCAGCAAATAAGAAAAAAACCCAACATGTGCACAGAGACCTTACTATCCAGATCTAAGAAACGTAACTGCATAGGAATCTAGGAGCAGTCTTACTACCTGTGTTGAGTTTTGTGTTGGGAGAAAACCTGTTTTGCTTGCTTGTAACTTAGAAATTATTATGTGTTACTACTGTGTATAGGGTTTATGTGGCAAGGTTTTGGTAACAGGGTGGCTTCTGTGAGAAGATAGCAGAAGCTTCCCCCATATCAGACAAAACCAGTTCCAGCTGGCTCCAAGAGGGAACTGTCTCTGCAAGGTGATGGTGGTGGCACTTCCGTGATAATACGTTTAAGAAGGGGTAAAAACTGTTGTGCAACAGCAGCTGGGACAGAGGAGTGAGAACATATGAGAGAAACAGCCATGCAGTCACCAAGGTTCACAGTATCACAGTATCACAGTATGTTTGGGATTGGAAGGGACCTCAAAAGATCATCTAGTCCAATCCCCCTGCTGGAGCAGGAACGCCTAGGTGAGGTTGCACAGGAACAGGTCCAGGCAGGTTTTGAATGTCTCCAGAGAAGGAGACTCCACAACCCCCCTGGGCAGCCTGTTCCAGTGCTCTGTCACCCTCACTGAGAAGAAGTTTTTTCTCAAATTTAAGTGGAACCTCTTGTGTTCCAGCTTGATCCCATTACCCCTTGTCCTATCATTGTTTGCCACCGAGAAGAGCCTGGCTCCATCCTCATGGCACTCACCCTTTATATATTTATAAACATTAATAAGGTCCCCCCTTAGTCTCCTCTTCTCCAAACTAAAGAGACCCACCTCCCTCAGCCTTTCTTCATAAGGGAGGTGCTCCACTCCCTTAATCATCTTTGTTGCCCTGCGCTGGACCCTCTCCAGCAGTTCCCTGTCCTTCTTGAATTGAGGGGCCCAGAACTGGACACAATATTCCAGATGTGGTCTCACCAGGGTGGAGTAGAGGGGAAGGAGGACCTCTCTCGAGCTACTAACCACCCCCCTTGTAATCCACCCCAGGATGCCATTGGCCTTCCTGGCCACCAGGGCACAGTGCTGGCTCATGGTCATCCTGTTGTCCACCAGGACCCCCAGGTCCCTTTCCCCTACACTGCTCTCTAATATGTAATTTCCCAACCTATACTGGAACCTGGGGTTGTTCCTGCCCAGATGCAGGACTCTACACTTTCCCTTGTTAAATTTCATTAGGTTATTCCCCGCCCAACTCTCCAGCCTGTCCAAGTCCCGCTGGATGGCAGCACAGCCTGCTGGTGTGTCAGCCACTCCTCCCAGCTTAGTGTCATCAGCAAACTTGCTGATAGTACACTCAATTCCCTAGTCCAAATCGTTAATGAATATATTGAATAATATTGGCCCCGGTACTGACCCCTGAGGCACTCCACTAGATACTGGCCTCCAACTAGACTCCGCACCATTGACTACCACTCTCTGGTTTCTCTCCTTAAGCCAGTTTGCAACCCACCTGACTACTCTTTTGTCTAGACCACACCTCCTCAACTTAGCTGTGAGGATGCTGAGGGAGACTGTGTCAAAGGCTTTACTGAAGTCAAGGTAGACCACATCCACCGCTCTGTCATCATCTATCCACCTTGTTACATTCTCATAAAAGGCTATGAGGTTGGTCAAGCATGACTTACCCTTGGTAAAGCCATGCTGACTGCCCTTAATAACCCTCTTGATATGCCTTGAGATGGCACCAAGGACAAGCTGTTCCATTACTTTCCCAGGGACAGAGGTGAGGCTGACCGGTCTATAATTACCCGGGTCCTCCTTCTTGCCCTTTTTGAAGACTGGAGTGACATTTGCTTTCCTCCAATCCTCGGGCACCTCCCCCATTTCCCAAGACTTGGCAAAGATGATGGAGAGCAGTCCAGCAATGACTTCAGCCAGCTCCCTCAGCACCCGCGGATGCATCCCATCTGGACCCATGGATTTATGGATGTCCAGACTATTTAATTGCTCCCTAACACAGTCCTCATCGACTAAAGCAAACTCCTCCATTGACCTGGCTTCATCTGGGGTCTCAGGGGTACAGGGCTCCCCAGGACAGCCTCCGGCAGAGTAGACAGAGACAAAGAAGGTATTCAGTAATTCTGCCTTCTCTGTATCTTATTCTGCCTCCTCTGTATCTTCACCAGGTTGGTGAAGAAGGAGGGGGAGGAGATACTTGAGGTGCTGGAGTAGAGAGTCCCTTTCACTCTATGGTGAAGACTGCTGATGCAGGTTGTTTCCCTGCAACCCATGAAGGTCCATGGTGCCGCAGATTTCCACCTGCAGCCTGTGGGGGACCCCACGCTGGAGCTGGTGGGTGTGCCCTAAAGGAAGCTGTGACCTTGTTGGAGAGTCCATGCTGGAGCAGGCTCCTGGCAGGACCTGTAATGGGGGAATCACACTGGAGCAGTCCATTCCTGAAAAACTCTATCCCATGGAAAGGACCGATGCTGGAGCATTTTGTGAAGAACTGCAGCCTGTGGGAAGGAAGCACATTGTTGAAGTTAATGAAGGACTGTCTCCAGTGGGTAGGACTCCACACTAGAGCAGGGGAAGAGCATAAGGAGGAAGGAGTGGTAAAGTGTTTATAGAATCATAGAATGTCCTGAGTTGGAAGGCACCCACAAGGATCATTGAGTCCAACTCCAATCCCTGCACAGGACAACCCCACAGTTCACACCGTGTGACTGAGGGCATTTTCCAGTCTCTTCTTGAACACTGTCAGGCTTGGGGCTGTGACTACTTCTCTGGGGAGCCTGTTCCACTACTCCACTACCCTCTGGGTGAAGAACCTTTTCCTAATGTCCAACTTAAACCTCTCCTGACACATCTTCCTGACATTCTCTTGGGTTCTGTCACTGGTCATTAGAGAGAAGAGTTCATTGCCTACCCTTCCTCTTCCCCTTGTGACGAAACTGTAGACCCTGATGAGATCTCCCTTCAGTCTCCTCTTCTCCAGGCTGAATAAACCAAGTGACATTAGCCACTCCTCATATGGCTTTCCCTCTAAACCTTTCACCAACTTTGGCCCTCCTCTGGACACTCTCCAGTAGCTTTATACCCTTGTTATCCTGTGTAGCCCAGAACTGCACACAGTGCTCCAGGTGAGGCCGCACCAGTGCAGAGCAGAGCGGGACAATCACCTCCCTCGCCCGGCTGGCAATGCTGTGCTGGATGCACCCAGGACACGGGTGGCCCTCTTGGCTGCCAGGGTACACTCTTGGCTCACGTTCAACTTGCTGTTGACCAGAACTCCCAGATCCCTCTTTGTCGAGCTGCTTTCCAGGCTCCCGTCCCCCAGTCTGTATGTACAGCCAGGGTTGCCATGTCCCAGGTACAAAATCCATCACTTGCTCTTGTTGAACTTCATGTAGCTGGTGATTGTACAGTTCTCCATTTTGTCCAGATTCCTCTTCAGGGCCTCCCTTCCCTCGAGAGTGTCAACTGCTCCTCCTAATTTTGTGCCATCGGCAAACTTACTTAATATTCCCTCAAGTCCTGAGTCTAAGTCATTTATGAAGACATTGAAGAGTGCTGTCCCTAAGATGGATCCCTATGGAACCCTGCTACTGACTGGTCACCACACCAACGTAACACCATTTACTAGAACCCTTTGAGCCTGGCCTGTCAGCCAGTTGCTCACCTAGTGCACTGTGTGTTTACCCAGCTGTATGCTGGATATCTTGTCCAGGAGGATACTGTGAGAGACAGTATGAAAGGTTTTACTGAAATCCAATAAGATCACATCAACAGGCTTCCCTGTGGGTAACCTTGTCACAGAAAGAAATTAAGTTTGTGAAGCAGTATTTTCCCCTCATGAACCCATGCTGGATGGGACCAATGACTGTGTTGTCATTTAGATGTTTTTTGATTACTCCCAGAACAATCTCCTCTGTGTTTTTACCAGGAACAGAAGCGATCCAAATGATGACAGCCCCTATTCCCCACTCTCATGCACCACTCAGGAGGAGGAGATAGATAAACCAGGAGTGAAATTGAGCCTGGAAAGAAAGGAGAGGTGAGGGGATGGTGTTTTTATATTAGTTCTTATTTCTCATTATTGTGTTCTGATTTGATTAGTAATAAATGAAATTAATTTCCTTAAATCAAATCTGTTTTGCCTGTGATGGCAATTTATTAAATGACCTCCCTGTCCTTATCTCAACCCACAATCTTTTTGTTGGATTTTGTCCCCCCATCTTGTTAAGGAGGGGGAGTGATAGAGTGGCTTGGTTGGCACTTGGCAGGCAGCCAAAGCTAATCAACCACATACCTGTATATTAAACTTTTAACAGCAATTCCTGAGTCTGGTTCCATCTTTTATCTTGGTTACTGAAGAAAGAGAAAAGATCTTGTGACAATCTCTTTAGAGCTTATTAAATTCACATAGTACAGAAGAACAGAAGGAATTTCTAAAGCCTCTATGTGGTTTACAGTAAAGACTTCATATCTCTATAGAAACCTGAAGTGACCAACTCAGTGATGCCCTCTGTTAGGAACATACTGTAGAATATGGCCTGTGGCAAGCATTTCTGGAAATGAGTTGTTGTATATAAGTCAAAGTAGGACAAGAGTGTATCTCAAAACATAACATAAGCTTTATCAACTGTACAGTATGTTGTATGGTGGAAGTTCAATGAAACTCTTCTTAAAAGGTCCCTAGATTCACCCCTCAAAGATTTGTGTGTTGACCTCTGTTGTTCTCATCATAATGACAGTAGTTTCTTTATCTTTGACTCATCATTATCTTATGGTGCTTCATATTTTCATCTCAGTTTGAGTCATCAAACTATCTCATACAATGAGAGCAGATATATGCCAGAGGGAACTGAACTCCTCCAAAGTGACAATGTGTCTATGATCTCTTATTATAGCCCAGATGTCAACAATAAATACAGCACAAAGATATTCCAAAGAAGAAAAAGGAACTTGCAAGGTTCTCCTTTTATAGAAGTCTCACAAAAGCATGCCTCTGCAAGCCAAGCAACAGATGATTTATTGGCAGGCTGACAAGTTGACAAACTGTCAATGAGTCTTGGTAGAAGCTATTCTTCTGTGGTGTGCATTGTCTTGTTCATCTGTGTTTGCTCATAGGCCCAGTACAGACTGTTATATTAACTATTACATATCATACACAAAGAACTTGGAGGAAGAAAAATCTTACAGCAATGTGAATCTTCTGCATGTGGAATTTCAAAACTTTTCTAATGTCACAGCTTGTAAATGTTTCCAAATCAGTCCTTAATACTGCTGAATAGTCAGTCTCAGGAACAGTTCTTTAATATGCATTAACGAAGCTATGGTCTTATGGGACTTCTATGTAGGAACTGTTGTTCAGATCAGGAGTGTGTTTTTGAAATGAATTTCCAAGCAGTGCCTACTTTACCGTGCTTTGGTTCACTCTGTGCAGTGGACTCCTTCAGGATGACGCAGAAGAGGAACATGCCTCTTGGGAGAAATCTGATGAGCTTCAGACAATTTGGGCTTACAGATCATGGGTTTGTATGTGACCTAATCTGAAGTCAACCTCAGAACTTGGATAGCCTGTCTCAGCATCAACTATTTCACTCTACAAATCTGCTCCTATTGACCTAAACTACTTGCAATCATTGTCAGGGTGCAGTGAGAGACATCTGTGGGATGAGAACAGGATGGAAAGTGACAAGGGGGTTCAGGGCAAGGACCTCTTCCTGCAGCCCCATCCTGCTGTGCCCACAGGCAGGCAGAAGAGCCGGGTTGGGGACAGTGACTGGGCTCATCAGACAAATATAAGATGACAAGTGAGGTCCAGGATTAGTCTGGGAAGTCTAGTCAGCACATCAGGAGAGCAGAGAGATGGCTGGGGATGTGCACACATGCAGTGTAGCTCAGGTCAGTCCTGACAGGTCCCAGGCTGAGCTGAAGTGGTGTCCCAGGCCCATGGGCAGGGGTGGGGTGAAGCCCCACGTGAGGCTAGGCAGGGACAGTCAGACACACCTGTTGGTGCCTTCAGGGCCTGACAAATGTAGGTATACGCTTAGCTACTTTTCTGCACCAAATTCTAATAAAAAACCTCAAAAAGTTTAAGGTAATGATTTGTGATTGAATGTATTTGGAATTTCTTTGACCAAAAGGTCCCAGATTTGTTCTGGAAGGTGGATGTTGTCATTTATTGTGACAAATCAGTTTTCAAAACAGATTCCATTTTCATGCACATTTTTGAAGAGTCTGAACATGTCCTGTCATACTGGTGTCATTTAGAGAAAGCCATTCAGTTTTCCTTGTCATAAACAAATCACACCACTTTTAATAAGAATAGTAATAGACAAATTTGCATATTGTGCATTATTTTTTCTTAAGAAACTCTGTTCTCTGGGCCAGACCTCCAAATGGTGACCCTTTCTGGCTCCTGATATCAAGAGAAACACAGACATCTGCCAAGGAAAGAAACTGAACTCCTGTTCAGGGTTGATAGTTACGATTTATGCTACAGTATATGGTCCAGACCTGTTCATTAACTGTCAGGTACACTACTGCTCTGGAGTGGTGAGCACCCAGATTTAGTGCACAACATGTAAACCTGACCCAGTCATTGCATGCATGAAATTAATTCTGCCTTAAAGTAACCACCTACAACCTGTGTAGAAGTCTGCACTGCACATGTCTAATGGTAGATGAGACAATCCCATCACTTGTGATTTTGCTCTTGATTAGTGATTTCACTTTGGGAGTGCAATGGTAGGACAGCAGTGGCTGGCTGCTAGGATCTTCAAAGGATCATGCAAACCTGAGAAGCTAATTCTCATTAGAGCCACTGTAATTCATGTACTTATCTCTCTCTGTTTTCTTTGAATATTCCAGACACTTTTCTTACCAGCCCCACACTGTTACACATGACCCAGGATGCACACTGCGCTAGGTAGAGAGCTGGGCTCCTAGACACTGAAGCTTATTTTTTAGATAAATGTTGGCCAAGTGTGTTTTGATAGCTAACTGATACAAACGAAGTCCAAAAAAAACCTATAGGATCTTTAAACCATTGGTATTGTTACGCTTTTTTTTTTTTTTTTTCTTTTTTAATCCAAGACATAGCAAAGGACTTTGAAAGGACAAATGGAAAGGATGTTGTGTGTCTTTTTTACAGTGTTCAAACTCTTCCCTGGAAACAGTGTCACATCTATAATACTTCAAAGAGATGCTGGGGAGAGGCATATGGAGTCTCCTCTCTCTCAAGTCTTTGAAGAGGTGAGAACTGTTTTCAAAAGAGAGAAATCTGATGTTGCAAAAATATTTTAGGGGCCAGATTCTGATCTTAGTTTCATTACTGTGCATAGGTGGGTAGGTATTCACGGAGGCAACAGAGTATCTCTATAGTTACTCCATGGTAACTAAGATCAGATTGTATGTAAATTAACTTTCAAGCAGGCTATGGAAAACTTCAAAGCCAATTTCAAAAGCAGCCAGTTTTTCTCTACTGACATGAGCTTTCCATCCAGTAACCAACAGAGAAAAAGCAGATCTCACGGCTGGGGTAAAATTTAGGGTGACAGTGTCAGTGCACACCCAATGATCAGGATTGTTGGTACCTTAAAGCTCTGTAATGCATGCTGTTCATTTTAAGCTAATTAAACTGAATAAAAAGCATTAATGCATTTGAAAATATCTATTTGTGTTACTGTTAATTTATTTCCTAGAACCGGATGTTGCTTAGCGATTCAAGACTGTAAATCTGTTGGACTAACATGGAATTGTCAAAATATTCAGTGTCATTGTAAGCATGTTTGTACAACAGATACTGAGCAATATCACAGTGTGGTTGTGTGCATTTCTTTTAGCTTTGGCTAATCCATTTCATAAGAGATCGATGACCTGTCTTGTGCTTTAGGGACAATTTTCAAATGAGTTCTGACACAAAATATCACAGGTGGAAATACAGAGTTCCAGAAGGGTCTGGTAAGGCTAAAATAAAAGAGAGAGGAAGGGGGGTACCCACACAGCTTTCATTAGGGTCTGTGCTAACCTAACCTAGGAGCCTTGAGTCACAGCCACTGGAGAGAAAACGAGAGTCTGTAGGATGACTCAGGACTCCTGTGTAGCAGTAGGAAGGTCTTACATACATCTATGAAGAGGTCTATTTCTCTCCATAGATATAACTTTGGGGAACAGAGGCTACTAACTGAGGAACCTAAGACGTATTATTTGTTTAGACCCTTCAAAAATGCTACTAATTTCCACTTTATACCTGCAGGTCTGCAGCTGAAAATGTATTAGTTTTGATGCTTTTGTCACAAATTAGCAACCTAAACACAAATTAATTCGAGGCAGAGAATGATTTTGACTTCAAAGCCAAAACTGATTTACTTGTGAAAAGCCATCTCATTCATTTGTTGCTGGTCCTCCCTGCCCTTTAGAGTGAGTGAGTGGCTGGTGGGTGCTTAGTTTCTGACTGGGATCAATCCACTACCCTGGTCTAAACTGGACTGGAGAGGCAGAGGTAAAGATCGGTGTAAAGCTCTCTTCTTCATGAGAATGCCATAAAACAGAAACTTTGGAATGAAAATTGCTATCCACTCCACAATGGAACAATTTTAAATGTTATGTCACTTGAGTCACATGGCACTGTCTGCAGCTATGTCACCCCTGAATTCACAGAATCACAGAATCGACTGGGTTGGAAAAGACCTCAGAGATCATCGAGTCCAACCCTTGGTCCAACTCCAGTCCGTTTACTAGATCATGGCACTAAGTGCCACGTCCAATCTCAGTTTAAAAACCTCCAGGGACAGCGAGTCCACCACCTCTCTGGGCAGGCCATTCCAATGCCTGACCACTCTCTCTGTAAAGAATTTCTTTCTAATATCCAGCCTAAATTTCCCCTGGTAGAGTTTAAGCCCATGCCCCCTTGTCCTATTGCTAACTGCCTGGGAGAAGAGACCAATCCCCACCTGGCTCTAACTTCCCTTCAGGTAGTTACAGAGAGTGATGAGGTCACCTCTAAGCCTCCTCTTCTCTAGACTAAACAACCCCAGCTCCCTCAGCCTCTCCTCATAGGTCTTATGTTCAAGTCCCTTCACCAGTCGTGTTGCTCTTCTCTGGACCCGCTCCAGCACTTCAATGTCTTTCCTGAACTGAGGGGCCCAGAACTGAACACAATACTCCAGGTGTGGCCTCACCAATGCAGAGTACAGGGGAAGGATCACTTCCCTTGTCCTGCTGACCACGCTATTTTTGATACAGGACAGGATACCATTGGCCTTCTTGGCCACCTGGGCACACCAATGGCTCATGTTGAGCTTCCTGTCAATTAGTAACCCCAGGTCACTTTCTGTCTGACTGCTCTCCAGCCACTCTGTGCCCAGACTGTAGTGCTGCAGGGGGTTGTTGTGACCAAAGTGCAGCACCCGGCACTTGGCCTTATTGAACTTCATCCCACTGGAATCAGCCCATTTTTCCAGTCTATCCAGATCCCTCTGCAGAGCCCTCCTGCCTTCCAGCAGGTCGACACTCCCTCCCAACTTGGTGTCATCAGCAAATTTGCTGATGATGGTCTCAATCCCCTCATCTAAATCGTCAATAAAGATGTTGAACAGGACTGGACCCAACACTGACCCCTGGGGAACACCACTAGTGACTGGCCACCAGATAGATGCAGCCCCATTCACCAGCACTCTCTGGGCCCGGCCCTCCAGCCAGTTCTTAACCCAGCGTAGAGTACACTTGTCCAAGCCATGGGCTACCAGCTTTTGCAAGAGTATATTATGGGAGACAGTGTCAAAGGCCTTGCTAAAGTCCAGATAGACCGCATCCACAGCTTTCCCCTCATCCACCAGCTGGGTCACCTGATCATAAAAGGAGATCAGGTTGGTCAGACAGGACCTGCCCCTCCTAAACCCATGCTGGCTGGGTCTGATCCCTTGTCCATCCTGAAGGTGCTGTGTGATTCCATTCAGGATGATCTGCTCCATAACCCTGTCAGGCACCGAGGTCAGGCTGACAGGCCTGTAGTTGCCAGGGTCAGCTCTGCAGCCCTTTTTGTGGACTGGGGTAACATTGGCCAGTTTCCAACCATATGGGACCTCCCCAGTGAGCCAGGACTGTTGGAAGATGATGGAGAGCGGCTTGGCAAGTTCTTCTGCTAGCTCCCTCATCACCCTAGGATGGATCCCATCTGGTCCCATAGACTTGTGAAGATCCAGATGGCTCAGTAAATCACCACCTATTTCCTCCTGGAATACAAGGGGCCTATTTGGCTTCCTATCTCTGTCAACCACCTCCAGAGATGAGTTGTCCTGAGGGCCACCTGTCTTACTGGTAAAAACTGAGGCAAAGTAGGTATTAAGTACCTCAGCTTTCTCCTCATCTTTGTTAACTATATTTCCCTCAGAGTCCAACAGAGAATGGAGGTTTTCCTTGCCCCTCCTTTTGTTATTAACATATTTGAAGAAGGACTTTTTATTATCCCTGACAGAATTGGCCAAATTAACTTCAAATTGCACTTTTGTTTCCCTGATTTTTTTTCTGCATGATCTAGCTATTTCCATAAATTCTTCATAAGTAGCCAGCCCTCTTTTCCACAGTAGGTAAAGTTTCTTTTTATTTCTGATTTCATTCAGAATCTCCCTGTTTAGCCAAGCCGGTTGTCTTCCCCGCCGGCTAGCCTTTCGGCACACTGGTATAGCCTGTTCCTGTGCACTCAAAACCACCTGCTTGAAGCATGTCCAACCCTCCTGGGCCCCCTTGTTTTTAAGCTTTGTTTCCCAGGGTATGCTCTGAACTAGACTTCTGAATAGGCAAAATTCTGCCCTCCGGAAGTCCAGTGTAGAGGTTTTGTTAATGGTTTTCCCTGCATCTCTGAGTATTGAAAATTCTATTATTTCATGGTCGCTATGCCCCAGGTGGCCTCCAACCACTACATCTCCCACCAGCCCTTCTCTGTTTGTAAACAGTAGGTCTAGCGGTGTCTTGCCCCTGGTAGGCTCATTTACCAGCTGATGAAGGAAATTGTCCTCTATACACTCTAGGAACTTCCTAGACTGCCTCTTCTGTGCAGTATTGAGCTCCCAGCAGATATCCGGCAGGTTAAAGTCACCCACAAGAACAAGGGCTGTCGATTTTGAGACATCTGCCAGCTGCTTGTAGAATAATTCATCTCCTTCATCGTCCTGGTTGGGCGGTCTATAACAGACACCCACGAGGATGTCAGCCTTGTTGAACTTCCCTCTGATTCTGGTCCACAGGCACTCAACCTTGTCACTGCTGACCTCAAGTTTAACAGAGTCGAGTGACTATCTAACATATAAAGCCACCCATCCACCTCTCCTACCCTGCCTATCTTTTCTGAAGAGCTTGTAGCCACACATAGCAGCACTCCAGTCATATGAGTCATCCCACCATGTTTCTGTGATGGCAACTATGTCATAGCTTTCCTGCTACACGATGGCTTCCAGCTCCTCTTGTTTGTTGCCCATACGGTGTGCATTAGTGTACATGCACTTCAAGTCGGCTGCTGATTTCCCTCTTAATTCGGGCTTTCCATCCTTAGGCTGATCTTTGGAGAGCCCAGTTTCAATCCCTTCCCCCTTCAAACCTAGTTTAAAGCCCTCCTGATCAGCCCTGCCAACTTATGGGCTATAGTCCTCTTGCTCTCCCTAGAAGGATGAAGCCCATCTGATTTGAGGAGACTAGGTACCATGGAGTTTGCCCCATGGTCAAAAAACCCAAAATTTTGACGGTGACACCAATCCTTAAGCCACTTGTTGATGAGATGGGCTTTTCTACTCCTCTCTTTATTTAGCTCCTCATCCATCCCAGCTAGCACAGGAACTGAGGCAAATATCACTTGTGCTCCCATCCCATGAACTGACCAACCCAGTGCTTTAAAGTCTTTTTTAACTATCTTGGTACTACTTCTGTTGATGTCCTCGCTGCCAGCTTGGACTACCAACAGGGGATAGTAGTCTGAAGGCTGAATTAGCTCCAGAAGTCTTCTATTAATGTCCCTCACCCTGGCCCCAGGAAGGCAGCAGACCTCCCTGTGGGATGGATCTGGGTGACATATAGGGCCCTCTGTTCCCCTCAGAAGGGAGTTGCTGACTACTACCACTCTTTTTTTTTTTTTCTTCTTACAGCTGCAGTTGTAATTCTTTTTGTAGATGAGGCCCATCCAGAGGGCTCTCCAGGTGGATCTTCTTGGCTGTCCTCTGCCTGATTTTCAGGGTCCAGGGCCTCATATCTTTTTTTTAAGCGCACCAAGGGTGGTGATGCGGTTGGAGAGAGGGTTCTTTTACCTCTCTGATCAGGGACCTGTTTCCATTCCCCCCCATCAGTTAGGTCTGCTCTGTCTGCCTTATGGCAGGAGGGACAAGACTTTGCCATCTCCTGTTGCACACCCATAGGAGTCAAAAGAGTTTGACCCCACCAGTCAATTTCTTCTTCACTCTCCCTAATGCTCCTTAGCCTCTCCACCTCTTCCTTAAGCTCTGCCACTTGGCACAGCAAGTCATTGACCTGGTCACATCGTACACAGGTGCCTCCCATACCATTCTCTGGTACTAATGCCAGGCACAGACACTCTGCGCAGCCAGAAGCCTGGGTGGCTGCATCCTTCTTGGCAGGTAGTGTCTGTGTAGACACACTCTTTGTACTAATGGCAGCAACAGATTTCCTTTTTCTAGAAACCATTACTACCCTTAGTTAAATTGGGGACAAGAAAACAAAATGAAACCCCGGACAAACTCACCTACAAGAGCTAGTTGTGTCCAGTCTACTCGCCCTGCCACACCCCAGTCTGTGTCACCAGCAACAAGTGAGAGGTCTAACAGCGAGGAGTGACAGAACCTCTGAACCCTACTGCACGAGCAGCCCCAGTCGCTGCTGCAGCACCGTGTGGGTGGTGCTCACCTGCCTCACAAGCACGTTCACCTCCCAGCGCCTGGTGGGCTCCCGGAGGCTTTTCCAAAGCAAGAGGGAGGGGGTGTGACCCTCGTCACCGTGGTAACGGCCGCGCCACGTCAGCCGGCTCCGCAAGGGCTGCCGGGGACTCCCGGGTAGTGGGATCGAAAACGGGATCAGAAACCCCTCTCTTCCCCCATGATCTGCGAGTACTATGAAGAACTTGAAAGATAGCTATAAAACCTTATGAAAGAATGTTACATATCTCACTTTTAATTATTGGTATGATACTTTTTATACAACTATATGAGAAAATATTGAGAGGAATGGATAGTGTACTTGTCCAGCAGCATGCAGTTTAGTTCCATGTACTAACGTTTGTTGGCTTTTAAAAATTGTCACTGGAAGGTGCTTTTTGGGAAAGTTTCCAGCTTGGAACCTCTAAAAATCTGCTGATTTGAGGTGGAACAAAAGTCTTTGGAGTAGATAAAAAACTCTGAACTCTAGACTTTGAGGAAAATACTGGCACCCATGCTGTTCCTTCATAGGAGGAGTCTGTGTCTGGGGTAACAACTCAAGCTTTTGAACAAAGAGATTCAACCTATACAATATCCTAGAGATATTCCTGCAGGTGCAAAAAAGAGATTTTTCCCTGTGTAAAAATATTGCAGTTGTAAATGTCTTCAAGAGTATGGTCTATTTGAAGGCAAAAACATACTGAGGGAATAATAGCAGCAGCCTTCTGCACAAAGTGCTTGTATTCACCTGCCATTCTTTTATTGCTGACATAACAGAAGATAACTGAGTTCAGTGCGATTTGGAGAGGGATGAACTGGCAGAAAGGTATCTTGCTTGATGGAGCCAAGAGTACTATGTGCATTTCGACCAAATGCTTTACATGCCACAACAAAGCAGATGACAAGCTGATCTGGCTTGCCTTCAATTATTTGTCGTATATTTGTTGCAAGACCTGTGCCCATCAGTAGAAATAATTTAAGATTATTTATAATCCTGTAGACATTAATCTGGTTTCTTTTGATTATATCTAACATCAAAGTGAAGCAAGTTGAAGCAAGTGGTGTGTGCTGGAATGAGAAAGCAGTGATGGATTCCAGCATTTTTATGCAGTCCTGAATGTACAAAAGCTGCTGCTGAACAAAGTATAAAGCAAACATCAGGTGGCAATATATTTTTTTCAGTGAAATTCCAAGCAGTGTGCAAGTCCACAACTGCTATTTATTTTTTCCAGGGAGCAAGCCCTGCTCCTTGGACAACATTGCTGACTTACCCGTATGTCCTTTTTGGGCTGCCGGTGCCTGCTTTCTGTGCACACTGCAGTGCATAAGAAGGACTCAATAACTTGTTTTTTATCTATTTTATCTATCTCTCAATACAGCTTTTCTGCCCTCCACATTCAAGACTGCAGGCCCATTTTGCATGAGTCAAAATTTCTGGTTGATGTTTTCCATGATTTAGTCTTCCCGTTCTGCAAAGAGATTGAAGAGATTGAATAGTTTCTCACAACAATTCTGAATGAACAGCAACTGTTAGATCTGCTGTCATCAGTGGGGTTCTGCATAAGCACCCCAAATAATGACAGCTACAGGAGGGGAGGAAGAAAGGAAGAAGTTGGACTAGATTCAGATAATTGTCCAAGCAATATCTTGTTAGGTTGTATAGTAATTTAAGAAGAGCAGTTATCCAGACTATTTGCCCTAGTAAATACTCTGTATTAGTCGGCAGATGGCATTCATTGTACATTAGCTATTCCACCAATATTACCACAAGTACTTCAAAACACAAAGCATATGGTTTCTTCAAAGAGACACATTATTTCCTCATTTGCAGTTTGCTAATTGTGAATTATTTAGTGATAAACAAAGAATGTGATTTTTCATCCTCATTTACTTTAAGTAACATATTTAATAGGGTCTACTCTTGCACAAAATGCAAATAAGACCCATGGTGGCAAAAGGATTTTCAGGGTATGCAAGCTAGTAGAAGGTTGTGTTTTTGGTAGGAAATGACACTCCTGCTGAAACATTTTGGATAAGACTAATTGAGAGGTTCCAACAAAGCGCCAAAAAGGGAAAATATCTCTTTTCTTCCCTCATAATGAGTTTGGAAAGCCAAAAGCTCACTTAAAATGGCTTTGAAAGACATTTTGCATTTTCATTATTAATGCAGGGCTAAACTGGAACAGTGATGACATACCCCAACTTCCAGTAATCTGTACAGACTGCCCTTTCATTGTCTCTGGGGAGGAGTCTGGCCCTTCCATGCAATCCTGATGCACACACTGTTCTTTGGCATGCCTTGCACCTATACACATACCCATCTGTCTAGATGGCATAATGCCTGCTCATGAGGTGTCATATCAGTTTCAATAGGGCATAAGTGCCAATTAAAGATTGCTCTGCACCTAGAGTGTAGAATGTGAAAAGTGTCATTTTCCTTTTCAAGAGGAATGTCCTAGTGGAAAATAAAGATAAAATAAAGGAGATTTGGAGATACAAGAGGCAATATTTGCATAACAGGATATTTGCAAAAGGGTCATCCATTTTCACTTCCAATCATTCATTAATGAATGGATTTATGATATATTATAGTGTTTTTTTTTTTCAGAGATGTCTGTGAATACAGAAATAATTTTACAGATGATAATCTAATATAGTAATACAAGCCATTATGTGCACACACACACACAGACAAATATGTATGTATATATATTTGTATATATGTCTACACAAGCAATTTATTTCTCTTTTCCTAACCTCTACTATTTCATTATGCAAATTCCAATTTTAATCAGTCATAAGAAACATGAGCTTGTTCATGATACAATATCTGCAGACAGTACATGTTTTCAACCCATTTGCCAAATTCTTCACTCATGGAAATGGTTAAACTCAAACAAGCATTACCAGGAATTTATTTATTTAAAGTAGGAGAATACATATTCTGACAGCTTTCCCTGATCCTCATTTTTCTTCTTCTAATTGTTATTTATGAGCTTTCTTAGACAGAATTATACGTGCACCTGCTTAACAGAGGATAAACTCAGCTACTTTTTCGTTGAATGGATCCCGTGTGGAAGTCTGAAGCACAATAGGATTTAGTTATCACATGCTGTAATCCACTACTAGGCAGCTCAGTTTAACAATGAAGAGACAAGGAACTGTTCTAAATAGTAGTACGCTATTAAACATGCCAATAACCTATATCCACAGAGATGCCATTAAAACATCTAGATGCCAAATACCCTGGGTTCTGGCATGATGCTCTTGGTAAGCACAGGAGCCAGCTGGCTGTGCATTTAGGAGTCAAGCTTGACCAGTTTGGATGGTACGCAGGTGGATAGTTTACTTTCATAACATTTTTTCCTCACTGCAAAAAGACAGTGCAGCTCTCCTATTGCACAGGAGAGCTCCTTCCTGCCCACCTTTCTGTGCCCTGGAAATGGAGGAAAGAGGTAAAGGTGCTCATGTGAGCACAGAGGGGCACACATGACAATTGCTATGGTAATGATTTTCTCACAGGGAAAACTTTTTTTCTGCTTAACTTAATATTTGGCATCTGGGCAGAAGTGTCACCAAATCATCTCCTGCTGTTTAAGAAAGTGGCAGTTCTTTAAGAGATAGCTTAGTCAATAGCTGCATGCTTGTCCTGTGTTTCCAGATAATTTTAATAATGCCCATAATAAGCTTTTAATTCATAATATCAGAAATTGTTTCAAACACTGAGGAAAATGCAGACGTATTTCAACAGGTGTATGTCTAAAAGGGGACTTCTTAATATGTGGGAAGGAATCTCAGAGCTTTTATGATGACCTGTGCTGTTTTTCCGAATTGAAATGGGAAACATTATAGCTGTGTATACATGACATCTAGGATATAGGTGCCACATGGTACTGGCATATCCACAGCTTTTCTCCAGGTGAGGAGATATGGTATATTACAGGCCACTGACTCAAATGTATTTCAGACCTGTTCAGTGAGCCATGATATCTCAGTGTGATCACCAGTTGTTGATGAACCCATCATAAACAGTAATTACAGCAGTGGTTATGGTGACCAGCAGGAAAATAGGGGAAAGCATGCCCTCCAGGAGTAAAACCACTGTGGGTTTATTTATGTAGGACTCCTTGTTCTGGCCTGAGCCTGAAGATCCAGGCTAGTCCCATTTTTATTGTCATTTTAAATTTGAAATTATTATCTCTGTAGGTTGATTCCTCCCACAAAGGGCATAAGGTTGGATGTCTCTTTATGGTCTATAATTACTGGGGATAGGAAATGGAGCAAATAAAGCCAAAAGCATAAATGACTGTCGATTGAGACTGGGGAAATTTTTGTCTCCCAAATCAGTTTTAGGCTCTGCAGGTTCCAAGAACATAAGTTATGACAGAAAGAGAAAAGAGCCATCTGGTCCAATTTGTCTGCATATTTGTGCTGTTCTGAATCCCAACTCTTGGTTTATTCTCCAAATTTCTTATTTTCCTTTACTTCCACAGATACCATTTGATATTTATCACTGTACAATTAATTGCGTTCGTAATTTTCCTAGGTGATTTTGAAATTGTACATGTGACCTCAGTGCTACCTTTTCCTCTGCTATGTTTCGCTTCTTGTTCCTATGTTTTCAGTTAACATTTTGCAAAGCTTTCAGCATATTACTGGTGCAAACTACTTTAATACACATTATTGCTCAGTCTGTTCTAAGCTTTTGCAAGCTTCTGTGACATGATCTTTCAGCCAGATCTATTTTCTGTAGCTATAACTCAAAGGTCTTTGTTGGAACAGTGCATTTTATTTGGTTACATTCCTTTTATTCCAGCTGGTTGTTATTATGTTACAGACATCAGTAGTGTGACCTATATTCAGAAAGACCACTACTGAAATGGAACTATGAATATCTCAATAATACTAGATAACAATATGTTTACAACAACATCATCTTCACACCACTCACATTCCTCTCATTAACTTGACACAAAATACATTATTTCAGAAGCTCCAGATGCAAGCTTGGCTCTGAGACTATGATAGAAATGTCTGAACTTCTGAATTTTTGAATTTCTGAAGCAGCCAGATTCCATGAAGACATCCTTGAAGGCAATCAGCCTGCAAACAGCTGCATGTAATGGAAACATTCCCATTATTACAAGGTAAAGTGATGGATGTTTCATATCTTTTAAAATTAATGTTGCCAACATGGTGTTCGGGTGCTATGTATGACAGATCTCACAGGGCTGAATTTCTGAGACAGGTGCCTGCCTGTGGTAATGCTTTGCCTCTATCCCTTCTTTGCAGGTTCTCATCTTAAAAGGTAACCTGAAGTTCGGGTGCTTGCGGGGAAGTCAAGTACCATGAATAGCAGTGGTGTCATTCTGATGACTAGGCTGGAAGCTTAGCCTCCATTAGAAAAGCAATCCTAACTCTGTTTAGATGCGATTGATTTTCGAAATGCACCAGAAAGAGTGACTGTTTTTCTTACTTTCGTAAGGTGTTGAGCAAAAGACTTTGATGATATATGAAAAAACACATTTAGCCAGTGGATGACTAAGGAGCAGGAGCTAGCAAGAATCAGGAACATTTCAGATTTATCTGAATTGAATTTAAATGGGTAGCTTTCTTCCATAACTTTATGTTTCCTAAAGTTTTGGAGAACAAGGAATTAATTAGAAGGTGGATGAAACTCTGATCAGTTTAGTAGGTAAGATGTTATGTGGAGAGATAGAATACCAGGTTTCATTCCAACTCCACCGGCAACTGAGTCATTAAATGTGTAAGTATTCAAACCAGATGAGCAATCTTTTCCTACTCCCACCTCACTCAGGGTTTTTCTTGTCTGGATTGTTGGTGTCATCAAAATATGCCATACTCATATCCTCTTTTTTTCTTCTCTTTATTTATTAATATCACATCTTGCTTCTTGGCTTACAGTTTCTAAATTGTCACAGAATAATAAAAGACCTTAATAATATATTTGGGCATTATATCATTGAACTATGTCTAGTCAACCGCATCCTGTGACTATTTGGTTATAGCTAAGGCATCAACAAATACCTCTAAAACACTCTTGCCTTTCATTTATCTCTCCTACCTCAGCAGTCTTTACAGTGTTATGTGTCCTCAGAATTAATTGCACTGCATTGCTGAAAATTTAAGATGCCTAAAGGAGTGTGACTGACTGAATGTAACTGGTCTTCTTGTGAGTGTCAGTCATTAAACTGCCAGTAGAGGATCAGAAGAGACTATGGCTCACATGTCTCTACCCTGGCTGAGCTGGTACCAAGATTTTTGTGAGACCCAACTTCAAATGCATTTTTAGAGCTCTTAGAAAAGCTACAGTGTCCTGGGCCCTGAAAACTTTTGTGACATCCAGAGGTGTTAGCAATACCAAGATATGACCTACTTTCTCTGCCTGGGGCAGAAAGCCTTTTGAATGTACTGTTGGGTTCTATAACCCAGATCAACCCCTAATATGACCCTTATGCCTGAGTGAGTGTAGAGAATTGGAGCCGTCACATAACTCTGCTTTTTCAGCTACAGTGATACAGCAGCTTGACCTCTTATTGCAGTCCTAAAAACTAATGCACAAAATTTTTCCTCTGGTTTTCTACCCTATGGGGTACAGCTCCTGTGTTTGGCTTTATTACTACCAGCATTGCTCTACTCCTAACTGCCCACATCAGAGTTGTCCAAAGGCTGACATTTCTGCCTGTCACAAAGCTATTTGTATCTATTTCTCAAATCTTGCTTGAGAAGGCTTTAGCTTTTTTATTTCTTTAATCTCTACTTCAAATATTTATGAGAATTGTGATTTTTTTGTCCTGTCTTCTCTTTGAACTGACAGCTGCTAGCTGTAGTGTTTCTTTACTCTTCTTCCTCTGACACCCTACTGCTCCTAACTCTATTTCTACCTACACACTGTGTATCCTTCTCTAACCACAGCTTCTGCTCATGTAAATCCCTCCCAATAACTCACTTTTTCCGGGAGGTATGTGCTATTTTAAGAACTGTGCAGTGTCACTTTATGGATTCCTCTCATGCTTGTGACATACCTTTACAGTTTTAACTTTCACTGGGAAAACACAATGTCTGCATTGCAGATGGAGCGGTGAGGTGTTGTAAAGAATGGAGCTGCTACAGACTCTGAATTTTATACCATATGTGTAATATAGGCATCTGAGTGAGTCACCCCAGTGTCTCTTTGTAGACACTGGAGAAATACACATTTAGAGAGCATAATCCACCCAGCCTATTTTAGAATTTTATGTTTAGGATGAGGAAAACAATACCTTGTAATTCTTATTCCTGTTCATTGGTAGTGACTGGAACCTCAGATGACTCTCTCAGGTGTAGGTATTGGAAGCTGGTTTCCAGTGCAGTCCATGTTCACAGCAAAGAAGTCAGCCCAGCTGCCAGAAATAACACCTGAAGAAGCAGGTACAGTGGGCAATTTAAACTGAGACCTTGATAAAAACATGAGAACTCTTCAGAGAGGTGAAAACTAGGAGGGCTATTGCCAGAAATTATCTTGTAGCACTGTAGTAATTTTGAGTAGACTCAGAATAAAAAAAAAAAAAAAAAAGTTTAAGAAATTCACTGGGAATGCTTGTTCCACCTGTTGTGTGATTTCCAAGTTAGAAACACTATCAGTTACGGTGGGAACCTGAATAATATGGAAATGGATGGAAAGACTTTATTAGACTTAGTATTAGCTTTTGAAGACCAAAGCAGTTCATTGTGGAGTCCTTTAGACTGCAGAGGAGAGATCTGATTCTGGGTGAATGGTTATGTACACCACAACTGGGAACTATAAATATACATTGTTCACAGCTAATCAGTTCAGAGAGATGTGAGTGTTACAAAGGCTTGATTCAACTAACACAGTCTGTTGACTTTTAAAGGATTTAGCAAGGACTGTGATTAAGCTTACAAATACATGCCAATCCAATGCTTTCTCTGTCTCAGAATAAAAAAGGCAAAGGTGAACTTTGTTAATGGATAAGGACAAATATTTAAAATCAAGATCTACCATGCCTGTTGAGATGTGTACACAAGAAATAGGAGCATTAGAGTTAGTTGCTGCCATATCCAGATGACATTTTAAATTACTCTGAGTACAGATATACTCTTTGTTTTGCAACACAGTTTATATACTTCTGTTGCTGTATAGAAATATAATAGAAGATGCATATCCATCACTTTCAGTTAGAATACTAGCAAATAATCATGATAATAGTTCTGGAGTAATTTTAACTCTCTGTATCTAAGAGTTCTGCAGTCATAAACGAAAGTCTAAGATTATACTGGAACTTGCTATGTTCCTATGTCATGTGAAAGATTTTTAGCCACTTGTGCTTTAAACCGATGACATCAAGGATGTGATATGTCTGTTTGTCTCAGAGTGACAGAATGACATAGGAGTTTCATAGCTAAGGCAGTACTTTTTTTCTTTTTTTTTTTTTCTTTGTTTTCCAGAATCTTTGGATCAAAATATTGTTGGGATTGTGGGAGCCATGTTGGGTAAGAGGAGACAAAGCTGTAGGCCTGTAAAGAGTGGAGAAGCTTGATGGCCTTTTAGAAGTGACTCTATGGAACCTCCCTTCCAGAAGAAGATGAAATGCCTAGTCCCACCTAAGGAGATGGTAGATGGAACAGGAAGAGGAGGGCAGAAGCACATTTCTGTGAGGTGAGTACTATCCTAGTCTTTACTGCAGACTCAGGAGTAATGGGAAATTGACCCTGTGGTTTCTGGAAGAGGCCAAAGGGTATTTACTTTGGAGAAAGTCAGTTTATGAGGTTAATTGCTCCTGAAAGCTCAGCATAGTTGTATAACCCTATTTCAAATACACATTCATCCTAAAATTCATGATGCGTAATATTTTATCAGGTATCTTAAAGATACAGCTGATGATATAGTTCTACACTAATCAGATTTTCACATTCATCCTTAGTTATGTCAATGAAACCAGAAGTTCTCAGATCTCTATTCCTGTTTGCAAAATTAATCAGTCTCTTTTCTAATTATTCTTTTATAATTTGCTGGCAACAGGCTGGGGAGTAAATGTTTAGAGGATTTTTAGATATGCTTGAGAAATCTTTTCATTTTACACGTGAAAGGCCTTAAGTACAGAGTCATGAGGTTTTTCTGATGAGCTAAGACACAATGCTATTTTAAGGACAAAGATAAATTTGTCCTCAAAACTACAACTTCCTCAATGGCTGTAGAGACGGGCTTTATTATTGATCAGACATTAAGTGTACTTTGGTACCTAACAATGTTCCTGATCTTTCTTAAAGTAATCTATTTGCTAATGTAAGTGTTCTCATAATGATAATTAATGCCTGAGAAATACGTCAGCGAAACTTAATTTGTTTACTCTGTGCAATTTGTTTGTTAATGAACTGTGTATGAGAGCATAATCTCAGATATACATTTTCATTTCAGATTTATTTGTTGAAATGTATTGTTAAGTTGACAGGGTTTGCTGCTTTTTTATTAACTTGTTATATAAATTTGTTATTCACCATTTAAAAAATAAGTTGCTATACTTCATCACAAAAAGCACTTTTTCTGACTGTTCTTTGAATTTTTGAGTGCCATGAGCTCAGGATCTCCATGAGGACAATTCAGGAAAGAAATATGAGGTAAACAGGGAACTGCTGGGTAAGCTCAAGCGGAAGAGGAGAATTACAGATCATGGAAGGAGGGGCTGGCCACTTGGGAAGAATATAAGGCTGTTGTCAGAGGACGTAGGGAGGCAACTAGGAAAGCTAAGGTCTCCTTAGAATTAAACCTTGCAAGAGGGGTCAAGGACAACAGAAAGAGCTTCTTCAAACACATGGCAGATAAAACTAACACCAGTTGCGATGTAGGCCTACTGATGAATGGGATGGGAAGATACGGAGAAGGCAGAGTTACGGAATGCCTTTTTTGTCTCTGTTTACTCTGCCGGAGGCTGTCCTGAGGAGCCCCGTACCCTTGAGGCCCCAGAGGAAGCCAGGACAATGGAGGAGTTTGACTTGGTTGAGGAGGACTGGGTTAGGGAGCAATTAAGCAATCTGGAGATCCATAAATCCATGGGTCCAGATGGGATGCACCCATGGGTGCTGAGGGAGCTGGCTGAGGTAATTGCTGGACCACTCTCCAGCATCTTTGCCAAGTCTTGGGAAACATGAGAGGTGCCTGAGGACTGGAGGAAAGCAAATGTCACTCCAGTCTTCAAAAAGGGCAAGAAGGAGGACCCGTGTAACTATAGATGGATCAGCCTCACCTCCATCCCTGGAAAGGTGATAGAACAACTTATCCTTGGTGCCGTCTCAAGGCATATCAAGGATAAGATGGTCATTAGGGGCAGCCAACATGGCTTCACCAAGGGGAAGTCGTGCCTGACCAATCTCATAGCCTTTTATGAAGACATAACGAGGTGGATAGATGATGGCAGAGCAGTCGATGTGGTCTATCTTGATCTCAGTAAAGCATTTGACACAGTCTCCCACAGCATCCTCACAGCTAAACTGAGGGAGTGTGGTCTGGATGA